>NC_136525.1:207500-345000 GCF_053919585.1 Euprymna scolopes
TATATATATATATATATATATATATCCCACATTGCATCCTAGAAACAACATCGTCACAGGCCACAACTATCTATAGTGGGAGTAGTTGCTATTTTTCCCTTTCAATAAAAGATACTCCTACCGCTCCTAGTGAACACCGGGAGGTATTCTGCATTTTGTCAGATATGGTGTTGCACCCTTATTATCTGGCTCATATACTTATATAATAACATAATTTTTCCTTTTCCCGATTCCAAAAATAATGATTTCTCCCTTTCTCACATTCCACCAAATCTCATTGGCTGAAAACTGACTATTCGTTTATTACAGAATGTAAATCCTACTACAAAAAGGAACGTTTCAGAGATTCACGAGAATGGCTTCCATCTATACAAGAGGCAATCGTTTTAAATTAAATACACCAATTACAAACATATTAACGCATTGAAATGTTCAAGATACTTACATTTTACCTTAAATATACCGTACATGTTAACTTTTCTTATACAGCTACATCTTTTGTGTTTACATACACCATACATACTGTTTTCTGACACATTGTTACATGCTTATAGCCATTATTTCTTCTTCCTTTTCTAACACCTAGATAAAACATTCTTTTCTTTTTTTAATTACGATTGACTAACATTCTTTCTTTATATACTGATTAAAAAATTAAAAACAATCGACTACTCGATTTTTACATTCGAAATCCGGCTTTTGTGTTTTTCTTAGAATTGCACGCCTGTGGAACTCTGTTCTGTCTGCCTGCTTCCCACCTGACTACAACTTGGATTTGTTCAAGTCCAACGTTAACAAATTCCTAATGAACCGTCCCCTTAAGTAAACACTTCATCAAATCTCCACACTAACGTAATGTACGTACTTGCAATAACCCTTATCCCTGAGTGGCTTCCGGGCCTTGATAAGTGGTGACTACTGTGTAAAAAAAAAAAAGATTCAGAAGCCTTTAAACTGTCTAAAACGTTTGATTTCTTCTTCCTTTTCGAACATCTAGATAAACCTTTCTTTTTTTCTTAAAGTACAACGGACTAAAATTCTTTCTTTATACGCTAAATAAAAAAAAAACGATTATTACAGTCAAAACCCGGATTTTATGTGATTTAAAAGCCTTTAAACTATCTATGTGTTTTATTTTATAATTTAAAATTGATTAATAAAAATAAAATATTTGTTTACTTTTACAGTAGATATTGTTCTTGAAAATAAATAACGCAGGATGAAGTTTTACAATGATTAAATATGTTTTGTTTTATAATTTAAATTTAAAATCATTGAACACTAAAAAATAAAATGTTGATTAAATTTTACAGTAGAAAAACTTCTGTTTACATTAAAAAGAGATAACGAATGAGTCAATTTCAGTGATCACTAGGGCTAGGAGAACAGTATATTATTTTCGTTGTTTTGACTCTCGAGTGTGTATCCGTTGATATTTTATATGCTTTTATATAGATTGATTTGCTTCTCGGTTGATTAACTGTGTCTGTGTCGGATACACACTCGAGAGTCAAAACAATTAAAAGAATATGCTGTTGTCATAGACCTAGTGATTACATCTTTTGATCATATTTGTACAACTAAACGGAAAATCTTTAAAAGCGTTATTTCGCCGTAGGCCAATCAACTTAAGCAGTTTCGTTTTATGCACCTCCTTTTCCTCTTAGTGTTACACGTTCGAGCCTGCCTACTGAGGCTAATCTTTTTTGCGCTAGCGCGGGTACTCGCTGCTATTTACATTTTTTAGAGGGATACTTAATTTAAAAAAAAATTTCTTATGGTCGCACGAGTAATAACTAATATCAAATGTTTTGTTTTTATTTTTCACGAAAATAGGTCACAAAACATAATAAATTGTTTTTGCTTAATTTCCCCAATTTTATTTCCTTTTAGGTATATATATTGAAAAATATCTGTGAGAAATATTTCTTTCAAAATTATTTTCAAAATTCTGTTTCTGTTATCTAACACTTAAAATTTAAAACGGTTTACATTGTTTCCAATTATAAAGTGTTCTATTTAAATTATTTTTAATATAAACAAAATTCTGTTTATATTATTTAAAATAAATAACAATTATTTTATATTTAAAGAAAAGTTCTGTTTATATTGTTTCTTTTTTTCTGCTTATTTACAACTTCCACTTTCTGAAATGCCGTTTATATGTTTACATGGTAACGTACAGGTGACGACAGGAATTTAGTTCCTTCTTAGTAATAGAGGGTCTGAGAGTATTTTGCCACCTAAACTCCAGTCTTGCCAACAAAAATACCATACCCTAAACCATACCCTAAACCATACCCTGAACCATACCCTGCCCGCCAATTAGTATGCACGAGCCAAACGACACTGCAACCAACAAATTTTATAATTTGCTCATAGTATTTGCGCGTGGGAATCCAAGTTACATTTCGGCCAAATTTTGTGACAACCCCATCCCCACTCACAAAATGGGTTGTTTAATCCGAAAGCTATTCTAAACATAGGGAGGTCAGGGGTATCCATTCCGAAAGTCGTTCTTAACATGAAGAGGTTGGGGGTTGGGCAACAACAACAACAACAACAGCTGTATTTTATTTTTACGCGGGTAAAGTAGCATACTACCACTGGACAACGCCGCTTAAGTCTATATTCCAAATTCCAAGATGCTGTGCATCTTACTGTTTACTTCTTTCAGTATGTTAAAATATTCAGTTCTTGATATAACCTGTTTCGTAGCACACATATAGTCCTATAATTATTATGTCAATCTTTTAGTATTTTCTGCCGAAAAAGAACTCATTAACTGGTTCTTTTTTGTACACAGGAATCACCATTCAGCAAGGCCTGGAGAGTACTCGAGGATAAGGGGTAATGGGTATACATTAGTCAATGTGATTATCGCGTATTAGATATAAGTAATGGGAGTTTTGTACATTGGATTACTTAGGGGATAGTTCATTAAGAACTTGTTTACGTTGGACTTGAAGACAATCAGATTGTACTGAGCTGGAAAGCAGGCAACCGGAAGAGAGTTCCACAGGCGTGCAGTTCTAGGAAAGAAGCTTTCTTCATTGAATCTACATTTAGGTTTAGGCACAGATAAAGAGTGTGGAAAATTATTGATAATGGTTTTGGCTAGATGAGTGTTTTTCGTGAAAGTTTGGCGAAGAGGGGTCATAGATTGAAGCACAGATGAGCACTTGCCATGAAAATAATGATAACACAGAGACAGGCTCGCAAGGTCTCTTTTTGGGGGAATGAGTCAATTTTTTGCTAATTGCCTAAGGCGGAGAAGGCTGGCAAAAGTGCCCATGCATTTCTTTTTGCAGGCTTGAGTGCGCTTATTCTACGTCTTTTTAACCCCCACTTTCAGATCCATATATATATATATATATATATATATATATATATATATATATATATATATATATATATATATATATATATAAGAGCAAAAAGTTAATAAAATATGTTAAAAAACACTTTGAAAAAGAGTTAAAAACCTATTTAATCTGAAAAGGAAACACTTGATAAGTGGATAGTCCTTTTTTTTCTTTTTTTTTTACACAGTGATCACCACTTATCAAGGCCCGGAAGCCACTCAGAGATAAGGGTTAATTCGCGGAGTTTCTTATTATAAACATCTGGTTGAGATTACTTTATAAATATTAATTCTTTAATATTTATAATATACTTTAGTATATATATATATATATATATATATATATATATATACTCCCATGTTATGTGACTTCTATTTAATCAATTTTTGATTATGATTTTCCATGTCTAATTGACTTTAGCAAATAAGGTGTAAACCATTATAACTATTTTCTCCTCTGATGAGATGGTAGACATCGAAACCCTATAGGATAAGGAGATAAAATTTCTAAAGTATTCTTTGTCTTACTTAGAATAATAAAAATCATTGATTTGAATAAAGCTTTTTTTTTAATTTCCTTTAATCACTACAATTTTATATATATATATATATATATATATATATATATATATATATATATATATATCTTATAATATAAAGCTAAATGTGTGTGTGTGTGTTTGTGTGTGTGGTCATAAATAGGCTCCTATATGGTTTACTATTAAAAAAAAACTGATTACATATCATGATAGAAGATGTATCGAGCCACAGAGATGGATATGCCTTATCTGGCAGAACGGTGGTTCATTAAAATTGTGCGGTCTGCGTTCGCGCCTGGTCAACAAAGTATGGAAATAAAAAATTTAAAAATTAAAAAGAACGTTTATAAGTGTTTTTAATATAGATGTACATAAGAATACTTTGATAAGTATATTTTAACTTAAATAGGGATGGTATAATAAAATTTTGGGGTCTGCGTTCGCGCCTGGCCTCAATAGAATGGAAATAGGCACAAACTTTAATAAAGACTTTTCATATCTATCTGCGTAAGTATACTTTGATAATTATGTTCCAGTTTGAAGAAATATGATATAATAAAATTATGGGGTGTTCGTTCGCACCTGACCTCCATAGACTGGAAATATGTCACAAAGTTCAACAAGGTTTTTTAATATAGATCTACAGAATATTGTGATAAGTGTTTCAGTGTGAACAGGTATGGTATAATAAATTATGGGGTTTATCTATTTTATTTTTACTTTCATCATATTTTGCTTTGGTTTTGATACCCCCACATTGGAAGCTATCTCTTTACAACCCTTCCATTTCATGACTTATCATACTTTCATAAATCAAATTCCATTTTCTGTAGGCTGTTTTTAAACCCAGTCAACGACGTGTACTTATATGTACATTGCCATTAGCTAATAATATTCATATATTAAACATTTGGAAAAATCTTATCTAATATATATATATATATATATATATATATATATATATATATATATATATATATACACGAGAAGCGATCCCAAAGTAATGCTCATTGTTTTTCATTTATATTATCTATTTTGCATATATACTTGACGAAGTTTAGGAACGAACGTGTTAATGAACTTGTTGATTGTAAACAAAATATCAACAAAATCTAATATTTTGTAAATATTTCCTTATTTTCAATAACTTCTTTCCCTCCTCGACCACGTGACCTACTTTCAACCCAGGTGTTGTTAGATACGTTATTTTGTGTTTGTACACAAAAGGATATAACTAACTCTTTCCCATAAAACACACAAAAGTAAAGTGTAAACCTGAGGTCAACTGTACTTAGTAAGTGCCTGACAATTTGCTGATTACAATGGGCGCAGTTACAACTAAGAAGCTGATTAGCTTACTAGCAAATTCAACACTGTGTTTATATGAAAATGCGCGATAACAACAACTCTTCGAATTAGCCTGACGAATTCTCACTGGGATAAAACGCGGAATATCCTGTGTAGCTTAAGTGCCAAATATATTTTCATAACTTAGTATATATATATATATATATATATATATATATATATATGTGTGTGTGTGTGTGTGTATGTGTGTGTATGTATGTGTGTGTGTGTGTGTGTGTGTGTGTGTGTGTGTGTGTGTGTGTGTGTGTGTGTGTGTGTGTGTGTGTGTGTGTGAGTGCAGTTAATGCTTAATCAATTCTTCTATTGTAATTGGCGGATTGTTATTAATCTTTAATGTTTCTGACAGATATTGCCATACGTGTTATTATAGATGATTATTGAATCACGATATCAAACCTTCAATATGTCGAATGCATTATGATTTGTGTTTTAAAACAAGACACGTGCATTCAGACAGTTCATTAAGAAAGTGAAACGCTATTTTAAAAATTAGTCGTTGCTATTATCCTGCCCTCTTCTTCATCATTATCGTTGTCTTCATCATCATCATCATCATCATCATGCTTATCATCTTCATCGTCGTCATCGTCGCCATCGTCATAATCATAATCATCATCATCACCATTATCATAACCATCAGCATCAGCATAATCCTCGTCGTCGTCGTCGTCGTCATCATCATCATCATCATCATCATCATCATCATCATCGGCCTAATGCCTGTTTCACATGCTTGCGTGATTTGGATGGCTTTCATAAATTGACCTCCAAACATACCGATCTCTGGACAGGTCTTTATTTATCCATCTTTCTTTCAATGTCATCATTATAACCGTTTCCCATGTGTTAACTCATTTTGTTAATGTGTGTTTTTATGATAATCTCTTGTCAGCAGCATTTGTAAAGGTTTTGTAATATTTATCCAGGTACATTAATACCAGTCGTGGATACGTCCTTTACAATCAGTGCGAGAGAAGATGGTCCGTTGTGTGTGTGGTTTTTTTCTGATCATGCTCTATCTTGGATCGACGTATTTGTCCTGGGTAGTCCTATGAGATTAACACTCCCAGGTTTTATCTTCCCTTTTGAAAGAAAAGTTTGTTTATTGCCAATCGTCTGAGGCGCTTTTGTTGAGGAATGCCGAAAAAGCTGCTCAGGCATTTTTTGCAAGGTTTATTTGCGCAACTTTTGTGCACTAGACTATCCATCCCCAAACTTCCAGTCTTGTGTCATATCTTCTCTTGGTTGGAATGAGATAGATACCCGTAAAAGTGGTCCGGTTTGTAGCAGTAGAGTTATCTTTTTTATTTTTTCATAAAAGTAATTCTCCTTTTCTTTCTTTTTTCTTGTTTCTCTGATAATGAGATTTCACGCCAACATGGTTGCTTTAACTTCCTCTAATTAGCTCCGTAGAGGGACCGACGATAACAGAGATTCGAAGCACAGCATTCAAACTCTGCCAACTCACTGGCTAAAATGAAATATTTATCTTCCATATAAATCTATCGTCATTGGGACGAGGAAGTGCTTCTTTCCGAAACACATCTGTCTGTTCACAATTCAACACAAAAAGGAACGTCCCTGGCCTACCTGTCAAGTATCACCCTCAAGAATTCTAGCGAAAGAACTGACCCATAAATTATCGCCCCGTTAGCTTCCTCTCTCTTTTCGCCAAAATATTTGAGTTCATAATTAATTAAGCTTTGGTCCACCACCTCACAGCTGTTAAACTTCTGTCCGACCAACAGAAGGTTTAGGCAACCCCTTTCTACTGCAGATACCCTAAATGTAATCTCTGAATATATATATATATATATATATATATATATATATATATATATATATATATATATATATCAAGCACTAGATAAAGCAGGGGAGGCTAGGATAGTAGCCCTAAATATATCTAAGGCCTTTGACAGAATATGGCAGGATGGTCTTCTCATGAAAATCAGATCAATGTGGTATTACTGGACGAATAATTAACATAATTAAATCCTTCGGAGAAGTATCTCGGTCGTCTTCGAGAGTCGTAAATCAAAACAATATGATATAAATGCGGGTGAAACTCAGGGGTCGATTCTTGGGCCTTGATCTCCCTGATGAAATTTGTCTCTGATATATGTATATTTTGCTAACGACACCACGCTCTATAACATACACGAGGAGAAAACGAATGAACACTTATCCAAGGTAATAACAAGAACCTTAGCTGAAGACCTTCTGTCTGTAGTGGAATAGGGACAAAAATGGATGGCCACATTCAATGCTGCCAAGACTAAGGCTAGGACTTTTTTTATCGAAAAGCAAAATCCCAACCTACACAGTAGAAATCTCCAGATGTAAGAATGCCTTCTACTCTAATAGTTTCTTAGCTAGGACTGCTAGGATTTGGAATTCCCTTCCAGGTTCCTGCTTCCCTTACTGTACTGACACGCAGAAGTTCAAGTGTAATGTAAACAGACATCTTGCAGCTTAACTTCTTACATGGTACCCTGCAAATTATGTCCCGGATAATAGCCACCTACATCAACGTGGCACTGTGCTTTATTTGGGATTAAAATGCAAAAACAAAAAAAAAAACTTCCCGTTTATTACGTCACTACTTTGATCACGCTAACTTAATTTATAATTTTTTAAAATCCCCCCTCTCTCTCTCTCTCTCTCTCTCTCTCTTTATCTATCTATCTATCTATCTATTTCTTTCTCTCTCTGGTGAGACGACGAGTAAGTCGATTACAAACATTGTTTCATCTCGTCGTATTAATTAAAATGATTCATTGCGCAAAGACTGCGCCATTTCCGTGTTCTTTTATCTGGCGGGCGGAAACATTCGTTCTACGTAATCCTCGGAGATCCATCCTCTCAAATCTTGCCTCCCATCTCTGGAAGGAGGTAGGTAAGTTTATTTGCACATGCGCTGCGTCTTTTACTCCCCCACCATATTTTTCTGCCTATAATTTATTTATAATGGTGTGGAAATTACACTCAAGATAAGAACAGTAGACCGAAAGAATCCAAATTATACGGCATTTGCTATTGCTTATACCATTGTGTGTTTTTTTTTTTTTTTTTTTTTTTTTTACTATTATCGGTCTGCAAAGTCATAACACTGGCGACAAGGTATTCGAGACTTACACTGGCCCAACAGATAGTCAGACACATTCTAAGTTGGAAAACTGTTGAACTATCCGTGAAGGCGCAAACAGAGTTAAAAATAACGTTCATACTCAACAGCAAAATGCAGCTCATTTCTTGCAAAAAAGAAAAAAAGGACGTCGCTTGTCTCTCTACTCTATCGCTACTTCTGTGGAAAATGTTCACCTGAGCTATAATCTATGGTCGTCCTTGTTTAAACATTCACAGCAATAACTCACTTTGCTACCACAAGAAAAAATTAACTTGAAAGAAATTTCCAGCTTTTAAAACTCTTCTTTTTTTGTTGTTGTTTTGTTTTCGGGATTAGATTATTTCTTCACCCTAACCTAATCCTACCTTAACCCTAACCTAACCCTAACTTCAACCTTTTGATGCCTAGTGTTGTATGCTATTTTTACATTTTTTTTTTACAGCTTAAAAATCATAAATTGCACCAAGACATTTTCGGGATCCGCGATTGAATCCGCAAGTACAAAAATTCCAAATTTTAGATTTTGTTTGTTTTGTTTTCGAGATGAAATTATTTTTACATCCTAACCCAACATTAATAACCTGGACACTTATTCTATTACCAAAATATCTCACCTTCTTCTTGTGTCGTCCATCAATTTGTGCTGAACAAGTCATTATGTTCTTCATTTCTTAAAAGAGAAAGGATTTGATGGAGATAATTGATTTCGGCTAGAATCAAAGTGTAATATCTGTTCTGTTCTTGATCTTATGTCACACTTGCCGCTCGTGAGGAGGTAAATAAACAATGACTTCAAAGTTTTATAAAAGAAAACTCTGCCTGAAACATGAATTTACATCCAGTAACCATGTTCCCAATTTCAAAGCTAGAAGCAATATGTTTATGAAATTTGGAGATTAGGGTTTATAAGTTGGATTATTTGGATTATTTCAATTACTATTTTCATTTTGAGTGTTATTCACACAATGTTTCGACCGATGTAACCTCCGACCTTCTTTAAGAATATCTAAGCGAACTCGGGAATCTTTCTGTTGAACTCAGGAATTTTCACGAAATTTCGAACGGAACCCTTTATTTAATTCACAGGGGTAGCATGGTTTTGTTCCGCTTGCCATGATTGGGTAGAAGTTTTAAGCATTTGACAATTGTATTCTTTGTATCTCCCACATTGAAGATTGAACCTTCAACCTCCAGAAAACTGTCATTTACAACTGAATTTTACCTCGTACTTCTACCGTTATGCAACAGGAGTAATTTTTAGTAAACTCGAATAATCACTAAAGAGAGGTTACTTGCCTATCTCTGCTCTATCTTTATTTTCGTGGTAGATGTTCGACTGAGCTCTATTCTCTGACGCCCACTCCCTTATAAAGTATTCATAAAACTCGTCTACTTGCAAGCGCTGTAAATAACTCTCTTTGTTAGACAGACTATTCTCAGAACTAGTTCATCAGTGCGTTGATGAGCGCAACTGAAACTACTACTCGTGGAATAACAGGATTTGTTATCAAAGTTTACTTCACTATATCCGCCGTGTTCTGCTTATGCCTCATGCAATTTAACAGAGTTACAGCGAAAAGGATATGACTCCTCACCATGTAGTGGGGGTTAGTTTAGAAAGGTAATATACCTCTGAAAATCTTAACTTAATCTTTCGCATGCTTAGTGGAGCCTGTCTTTTTACATTTTTTCGTGGCTTTTAAATTGTAAACTATTTATACCCTGAGAAGAGTGAGACTCTTCACCCGGCACAGACTGTCATTCACTAGTAAATCATCGCAACTATGTTCAGGACTGACTGTGGATTTTCTATCAACATTCAAGACTGGAACCGTAAGTATTGAAATTTCCTGAATACTCATTTATTACAAGTACCAAAATATCTACTATTAGTACTCTTTTCCCTGTAGTTATACTATGTTATTTATTTCTCCGCTAAGCCGTGCCCCCAGAATAGTAAATTTCTCTTAGTAATGCAGAAGAGTATTGCTCTAATCGCTTAAGCTACCAATTATCTCCCTTGAGAAGTAATTGTAAATTACCTGTTAACTGTCAGTGAAATACCAGATGTTTGAATTACGATTGCAGCTGAGGTGGCTGCATGCTTAGTAGCAACAAAATCGGTCAGAAATAATGATAAAAAAAGGTTTGCACATGCATAAATGTTTTTTAATTTTTGGCTACTAAGACTAAACTTCGTTCTTTTAACAACTAAAAGGAATATCATTGACTACAGATTACCATAACAAATAAAGAAAAATAAAACAAACAAAAACAATGTATACTTACATAAAAAGCTAAAACAAATTCATGCGTTTTTTGAGTACTTAAAACGTTAGTAAAGGTGTCTTTTGTTTGCTCATTGCTGGGAATAGAAAATGAAAAGACACCATTTAGAGTTACTCGTAAATTTCGATTGAAAAGAACAAAAAACTAACAATATAATGAACCTCACAACCAATACCATAATCTCGACGTTTGCATGACGCATTATATTTATAAACCTACCCATTTTTACTAAAATTAAAAAAAGATTACGGCTAATTATATTTTCTAATTGTTAATTAATAAATGCTGGAAATTTCATTACAATTGTTGATTTTCTGAATTTTGGTGAATTTTTAAGTGAAGGGAGGGGTGAAAATATGTTTAACTTTTGAAGATCGGCCATTCATTTTGCACCTGTTCAGTTAACGAATACTTAGATAATCCATTCCAATCCTTGTTTGCTCCCACCATGAGTCTGATCATCTCGTTAATCCTTATGCTTGAGTGGCCTCCGGGCCTTGATAAGCAATGAAGCAATAGTATAAAAAATCAGCATAATCAGATGCTTCATAGATAAGAGAAAACATGATAATTATGAAGGTGTACCTAAGGGGTCTATCCTTGGGTCATTATTATTCCTGATATTCATAAACGGCCTCCCTGATTATATTGCATACGAGATGGGCATATTTGCTGATGATATTAAGCTATAACAGAAATGAGGGAAAAACAAATGTACACGTATCCAATGATGATGACAGAAACCTTCAAGAATCATCTTTAGTCTGAAGTGGAATAAGACCGCAACTAGATGAAAACTTTTAATGCTACTAAGACTAATCTTCTTTCCTTTAATAATTACAAAATTACTTATTGCCAGGACTAATAATATCATACGTGAGAGCCCTTCTTTCAAACTCCTCGACTTGATATTCACAAATAACATGAATTGGAACAACTACATTGAGGACAATGTTATTACAAATTAAGTAAGTTCCCCCTACCATGCTAGAAAATTACTTACAACAGAGTATCCTATATCTTTACAAAGTCGTAATTCGTCCATGCGTGGAGTATTGTTGCCACATCTGGGTTGAAGCATCTATCACTAGTCTTTAATTCCTATAAATGGTCTAAAAATGTCTAAAATCTAATAGACCCACACTATTCAGCGAGCTCTAACTTCTATTCCATCATTGGAATGTTGCGTCCTTGTGACTGTTTTACAAATACTTTAATAGCTTAACAAAAAAAGCAGGAAATAGATTAGACAATTCTGAAGAACACATGTCATAATAGTATTTATAGAAAAGACTGAGACTAGCAACATCACGTCTATGCGAGAGTGGTTTCAGGGAAGAAAAATATGTTATGTCAATCAAATTAAATATACGTTTCTGCACTTTATGTGACATAACCACCTATTCCGGTCGACAATTGCCATAGCATAGAGGCAAATGACAGCTAAATTAGAGTTTTTGTTTATGTGAGCGATGCCAGGTTACCAGCAGGTGGCCTTGCTGGTTAAAATAGTTTGATTACTGATGCAAAATACACAAAGGAAAAAACAATTTCGGGAATATTGATAGTGATATTGTTTTGTGAAGAGGATTGTTACTTATTATCGGGCAATGTTTTGTCTTTGGAGTGACCTTAAAGTTAAGGATGTAATTTGGCCAGTATGGGAAAACGGATAATGGAAAAATTTGAGGTTCTCTCGGGAGAATAACCTAATTAATATGCATAAATAATGTGGTCAATTAGTCTATCAAAGTGAATCAGAGTATAACGTGATGAACAGGGATTAGTTGGATGAGCACCCCAGATAAGCAAACCTACCCACCACTTCCTTTAAAATGAGCTGCAGAGCGAGATTAGAGTCAATTGAGTCAGTCGCCCGTCACCAGTTATGAGTCAACAGTTGGGTCTGTCATCACTGACCGTCCGATAGAGAAAGAAGAGCAATCAGTTGTAGAAAAAAAGTCCTGTTTGTATACTGCTGGTGATAAGAAAATGTTTTACTTTCCTACTTTTTTTTTTATTACATTTTCACCCCAAACAAGGCATATTGCCACTTTGTTGTAGGGGGCTACTATCAGGGGCATGCGCATCAGGGGTACTGTGTAGGGAATTGGGCAGCAGGATGTCGGTTCACGTTGCACTTGAACTTCTACAGTTGGGGAAGCAGAAACCCGGAAGGGAATTCCAAAGTCCTGGGGAATAAACTACTGGAGTAGAAGGCTCTCTTACATCTAGGGATTTCTACTGTAAAGGGGTGAGATTTAACTGCTTGTCAGGTTTGTTGGGAGTATTTACGTCGAGGGGGCACAAGTGCTTGCAGTTCGTCAAGGGATTCACCGTTAAAGTACTTGTAGAAAAGGCAGAGGGATGCAACAGTTAGTCAATGGGATAGGGGCTGAAGTCGAGATGACAGTTCAGGACCTATCAGATTGGCGACTCTCTTTTGAACCTTGTCTAGGAACTAGAGACTAGTGGTAGATGCACCAGCCCAAATATGACGACAATTACTCCATACATGGGCGAATGGTGGCCTTATAGAGGTATAGGATACTTATGGGCATTAGTATCTTTCTAGCTCGGTAGAGAGAACCTACCTTCTTCGCAGTGGTCCTGGCGATACTCTCGATGTAATTGTTGAGAGCGTTAGGCCGAGGAGTTTAAAGGATGTACTTTCAGATAAAGAGTCATTGGCCATTGCTATTGGTGGTAGAAAAGATTTCTTGTAATTATTGAAGGAAACGAGTTTTGTCTTGGCAGCATTGAATGTTACCATTCATGTATGTCTCCATTCCACTACAAATCGGAAGTCATGCTCTAGTGCTTCTGCCATTTCTTTAGATATGTGTTCACTTGTTTTCCTGTCGTGTCTGTTATAGAGTGTGGTGTCGTCAGCATATATACCCATCTCACAGGCAATTTTGTCAGGGAGGTCATTTATGAATATTAGGAATAACAGAGGTCCCAGGATAGACCCCTGAGGCACTCCCACATTTATATTGTATTGTTTAGATGTACGACCATCGAGGACAACCTGGATTTTTCTCTTATCTAAGAAGGATTTAATTATGTCATGTATTCTTACAGTGATACCATATGATCTGATTTTCCTGAGAAGACCTTCATGCCATACCCTGTCAAAAGCCTTAGATATATCTAGAGCTACCGCTCTACCCTCTCCCGTTTTGTCCAGTGACTGTTATATACGTTCTGAGATTACAGTTAGCATGTCTGCTGTTGAATGGGCTTGTCTAAATACATATTGTTGGTCAGTCAGGAGTTTAGCATCTGTAAGGTGATGGACTAGAGCTTGGTTAATTAGTGTCTCAAATATTTTGGTGAAAAGTGGGAGGAGGCTAATGGGGCGATAATTTACTGGGTCAGTTCTTTCGCCAGAGTTCTTGAAAACTGGTACTACAGAAGCAAGTTTCCAGTAGGCAGGAAAGCAAGATTCATTAAGGCATTTGTTGTAAAGTTTGGAGAGAACTAGAGCTACTTCAGCGGCACACTTTTTTAATAGCACAGCCGGGATGAGATCAGGCCCACATGTTTTTGCAGTGTCAAACTTTCTTATGATAGCACCTGAGCAGGGGTGATTTTCAGATCGTCTAGTGTGGCGTCTGTCCACAAAGAAAAGTCAGGGAGGGGGTGGTTGGCAGGGTCCAGTGTGTAGTTGGAGGCAAAGCGACTGGCAAGCATGTTAGCCTTCTCAGTTGCAAAGCAAACAACCTCATGATTGTTGGATAGTGGGAGGGATTGTTGATTGCCGATTATTTACTACACTGTTGTTTTTGTGTTTCAATGCGTTTTTTGGTGGTGTCAGTAAATTCTCTCTTAGATGTCTTTCTTTCTTACAGTTACTTCTGGCTTCTATATACTTCTAACTGTTTGAACTGGACTTATGTCGGTTATATCTGTGGTACGTATGCTGCCTTTGCGCTATGGCAGCTGCACAAGTAGAAGTAAACTATTGGAGAGAGAGGGGCTTGCTATAAAATTTCCGTGTGAGAACATGTGCTTCAATTGCTGTTTTGAACAATTCAGTGGTCTCATTTGTGCACTGTTCAGCAGGAAGTGAAAAGATATTTTGCCATGGGGCGTCCTTGATGAGATCCTTCATGGCTTCCCAGACAGCCTTTTTATAATATCTCGTTGTTTTGAGTGGTGGCTCTTCAGTTTTGGCTCTAGAGTTTAGGGAGATTTCAACTATTACCACTGCATGATTGGCGTTCCCAAGTGGGCATTAGTTACACAGTCATCGGGAACTGTGGTCAGAAACAGATCTAGAAGTGATGTGTGTTGTTCTTGCTGGTCTGGGAAACGAGTTGGAAACGTAACCATCTGTGATAGGATATAAGATATAGAGAAGTTATATGTAGTCATACCAGCTGCGTCTCTGTGAGTAGAAAACCCAAGCCAGTTGCTGTGGTGGACATTGAAGTCACTAAACACATGCACTTGTGCGCTAGTGTCGAGGGAAATTGCTGTATCTATGCTGTCAGAGACTTTGTTAATTAGGGTACAGTCCTGGGTCGAGGGAGAACGGTAGAGAAAATAAAAGTAGCTAATGTTATGTTGCATGTTAAGTCTAAAGCACATAAAGGCTTGATCGTCCGATTCTAGTTTAGTTTCTCTTGTCAAGGGGAGGGTGTTCCGAATATATGCTCCAAGCCCGTGCATATGTCTGTCAGAGTCCTTACGACAGAGTGGGAGATATCCAGGCATGTTAAAGTAGTAAGAGGGGATGGAGGAGTGTAGGTTAGTCTCACTTAGTGCTAAGATATCCGGAGTGTTTGTTAGGAGAAATGCCTCGACATCATTTAAATCAGTTCTAAGCCCACGAATGTTCATAAATGCAAGCTTCAAGGGAGAACGCAGGTTGGTTTTGTTTGAGTTTGTGCCTGGTTTTAGCGTTATTTTTTATTGTACTGTCATTTTTTTAAAGAGTTTCAGTTTAAGTAAGGGATGCTGAACAAGTGGTTATGCAGAATACCATACATGCAACACAAGTAGACCATCAGTTGTCCTGCCATCTACTAGGATTGTGGCCTCGGGATAGCCCACCGGGGATGAGTGCAGGGTCCCTTTCCATGAACGACATGACACTACAAACTAAAATATTATACAACTGTTGATGGAGCAGCCGCTCTAAGCGCTACCAATGAGTTAGGGCACCTGTATTACCAGTCGAGAACAGTAGCCAGGAACTGTCTATCCGGTACCCTCAACTCATCAGACGATGGTCAACCCAATCTACTTGTACTGGCATTATGGCATTCAAACACTTCCAAGTGCCCAGTTTAGGGGATGGAATGTGTCAGGAGTGGAGAAAACGGCGTTCATTGCCCTAGTCAGGAAACAAGATCGACCACTGAAGGTCTGTCGACTCCCTGTGATTTACCTCTACGCCTAGCTAACAGGCAACGAAGGAGTATGGAAGCCGGGTGATAGACAGTACCTATCTACTCCTTAAGCAGTTTAGGTTTGCAGACCGGTAATTTATTTGAGTCACCAGCTCTCAGAAGGTTGTCATCCAAGACTGGAGAGGCCTTTCTCCACTTAGGTTTATCTTCAGAGTTTTCTTTCTCCTAGACGGATGACCTGGGAAGATCTATGGGTCCATCAGAAACGAGATGGTTGTCCCCGCCACTGGGTCCTAATCCAAGTATTTCTGCGCCCCCCCATGTTGGTGGTTAATGTAAATGGGTTAGTTTTTAAGGGTTATATATCAACTGACAAATTATACTCCTCAAAGTGATTACAGGGAATTGCTATTTCATTGTTTGTTACTGGAGGAGGGGCTGAGTAAGAGTCCATGCAGTGGAAGCAGCTATATTTGCAAACAGGTTTGTTGGAAGGAGTTAACATGGTTTGTTTTTTCCTTTAGGTTAAAGTTTCCTTTTCTTATTTTTATGTTGGCTTAGGGATAGGATAATGCGTTGCAGAATGGGATGGTATTACGAATTAACTAGAAAAAATTGTACAAATTGTACAAGCTCTGGATATTTTAGATAGAAGGATTGTTAAGTTGTATATTCAATAGATACAAGCCTCCTATTAATAATTGTACACAAATAAAATTTTTCTTGTAATCAGAATTTATTTTAATAATTAATCTGTACAAACAAAACACAAACTTGCGTCGAGGTTGGTTATTCGTCGCTTACAGAACTTGGGATTAACTTGCAGATGAATGATACAAAATTGAAGTAATCTCTTTTAGCAAACAGAAAACAAGAGGAAAGAGTAGCCAACCTAACGTCCTGCATCTGGCCCGTAACACCTACCTTCCCTGGAGACTTTGAGTTGAGTAATTTTGACCTTTGAGATATTTTTTGGATGCCTTATTTTTTTCCTTCATCTGCGAACCACTACTGAGACAAGAACTACAGGGATCTCACACTAAGCACGTAGAAGCGGCCGAGACTGCGCTATTTGACTTCCGTAGGCGTTTGAATCAGAACCACCGAGAACTACACACATGTACCGTGAACACTACGGTCTCCCTTGTGTTATATCTTTGACTAGAAGAGGCCGGGTCTTCATTGTGTTATATTGGTGCCGTTTAAACCAAGATATGATCCTTAAGAGTTTCATAACTTCGGTATACGTCTTGTTATATTAGTTGCCGTGACAAGGATTAACTCTACGAAGTTAAAGAAAGAAAAAAAGAAGTTCTAGATGAACCTAAAATTAATCAGGAAACATCGTGAGAAAGGAAAAGATCCACGGACACAACTATTTTTTTTTTTTTGAAGCCTGTAAACTCTTGGTCACATTTGGTGACCATTACACAGAATTTCGGTCCCATTGCTTCCACTTAAGTACACCAGTTTTAACCTGTTGTGGTTGGCGTTAGTCATGCAAGATTTCACCCTCTAGAGATCGTGTCAAACTACAATTCAGATGAGTAAATTTTGTCTTTGGCTTGAGTTATATTTTTTCCTGGTCATCTGTGAGGAACTTTGAAGGCGAATTGTGTTTTAAGTGAAGAATGTTTGGTGCCTTTGGATTACTGAATGATATCAATCGTGTATTAAAAGAAAAGAAAATTTTGGTGTTTGTAAGTATAATTTTTTAAGCTCGAGTCGTATTTCGAAAATAGAGAGGCTGAATTAAGAAGAGAGAATAGTTAACGTTACGTATTTATTGGGGAGTCACATTGTGAAGTGGTTGATGAGTAACGGGTTTTTTATTTTATTATCGTTTTGCACAAGTGAACCGTTGGAATTTAAAAGTGATTTTTACCTTTCGTGTTGTTGTGATTAAATGCGAAGAGAAGGGAAAAATGAAAAATAAGAAATTTAAGGCGGTTGAATTTGTGGCACGTAATGTTGTTATTCGGTCATTTAATAATTTAAGAATGAGTGCTCAGAAGGGAACGGAAATTGTCGACAGCAGAGAAATCGGATGAATGGCTACAAAAAGTCAGTGCAAGACGGATTGTTTTGGGAGCATGGGCAGCAATGGACTGACTAGTGTCCTGGTTTATATTGTGACGGCGATGTGGTATGTGAGAAAGTGAGAAAGCGAGTGAGAAGACTTGACAGTAAGAAACGCCTCAAGGTTGCCTGTACTGATAGCGAGGGTGACTCTCGTCAAAACTTAGCAGAAGCCGAGATGACTACAATCATAGCAGATACAGACTCCGATGTCATCCAAGTGGAAAAAAGCACTCTGAGCACCAAGGACCCAGAGATGAACTAATAAAGCAAATAAAATTGACTTTTATATTTCTTATGATTTCTTTTATAGGAGAATGAATCGAGAGACTGTCCTGTGTGAACTTTGACTCCAGATAAGACCATAAACTAAGGTGAGATAACTGAAAAAAAGAGGATAATAAAAAGAAAGAAAATATGAGTGGTCTCCCCATTTAATTTTAAGTTAATTTGCATGTGTGTTTTTTGTGCCGGACAATGAACTGGATGAACGGCAAAAAAAAAAAAAAAAAAAAAAGAGAAAAATGCTGACCCCATAAGTCCAGGGGATGATAATTGAAAATAAAATATATAGATAGACTGATTGCATATATTTGTTACAGGAACATGAATTGAATAATTGCATTATAAGAACTTTTTTGACAAACTATTTAACCCGTGATAAAACTTGACAATGGTCCAAAGAGGAGATAATCTTTGGTAATCGCCCTTGTTTAGAACTGAACTTTTGCTTCAATAATGAATTATATAAGGACACACACCCTTTTGGAAAGGAAATGTTGTGTGAATAACACTCAAGATGAGAACAGTAGTCTGAATAATTCAAATAATAAAAATTATCAATCCCCATCACAATAACTCAGCAACAAACCGTCTCTGATTGAATCACACACTTAGGTGAAGACATACAATATTTAATTATGAAAGAAGAAAGATGAAACCTTGTTTGTATTAAATTAAGTTGCCACGCTGTTTAGGGGCGAGGTTTCGTGTTGCCTTCAACATCGTTTTAAGGAATATGAAAACATTTAGGGACGAAGAATTTTCAAATCAATTTTATTATCAATTAACGCAATTAACCAACGGATCCATTTCTCCTTAATCGCCAAAAATAAACAATTTATTCTTAGGACAAAAATAACTTACAACGATTCCTTTCCTTTTTTTTTAATTTCTTAACTTTCTTAGTTCTAAATTCTACTTTTTTCTTTTTCTTCTTTCTTGCGATTTTGATATATATCAAAACTTTCTAAAAAAAACAATTAAAGTAAAAATTCCTATATTATTTTTTAACTAAAAAGTTAAAGAGTTACAAAGAGGGGGCGGTAGCATCAAATTGAACCACCTTTTGTACTCTAGAATTTTTCTACATAGTCACTGCCATTTTCAGTGCAATTTTACCAGTAATTCAATAACTCATCTCTTCTTCTGACGCTAGTCCATGAAATGGGTTGCTTTCTTAGAGTCTCAAACCGGCAATATCTGCAACGGAGGGATAAAACTTTCAGGTTATGATGAATAAGTTCAGTTGTCATAACACTGCAGTTTCCAATCCCCTTTGATCCATCCGAGCAGAATTTTTAAAAATAGGAGACATGTTTTGCTTATTTTCGATTTTTTTTACTGTTAATTATACTATACTTTTGCGTGATTTACATAATGCAGATATTTTAGAAAATGCCAGTCTGTAGTGAAATGGGGTCGTATTGTGGGAAAATATTTATTGCTACTAAGACTAATCTTCTTTCTTTTAAAGATTACAAGAAACCTCTTCAACCACTGGTTGCCATGACTAATAATACCCTACGTTACAGCCCTTTATTGTAACTCCTTAGCTTAACATTCACCTCCAACATGAGTTGGAACAAATTCATTGAGGACATTGCAACGGTTTCTGCAAAAAAGGTTGGCTCCCTCTACTGTGCTAGAAACTTACTTACACCTATACCTCTACAGAATCACCATTCGTCCATGCATAAATTATTGCTGTTGGGCTGTTCTATTTACCACTACTTTCTCGTTCTTAAACTGTCAACAAAAAATCTCAAATTTATCAGGTCCCGAACAATCAGCCTCTCCCATCACTACAATGTTGCATCCTATAATGTTGCATCCCAAAACGTACCCCTTACTTACAAGTGGCAATATACCTTGTTTGGGGCGAACAAAAGCAAAAATAAAAACAAAACAACAACAAAAAAACTGTATTTTTGCTAATGTCCACTTTTCATATTTCAGCATTTTTAGATGTTGTAGTATTAGGATTATATCAAACTACTCTTCCCTCCAACATGAGCAACTTTCTTTTTTTTATTGATTATTTCAC
The DNA here is from genome assembly GCF_053919585.1 of Euprymna scolopes. NCBI lineage: Eukaryota > Metazoa > Mollusca > Cephalopoda > Sepiida > Sepiolidae > Euprymna > Euprymna scolopes. Next base: position 227,956 of record NC_136525.1, read on the forward strand.
CCTAAACAAGGCACAGTGCCATTTTGATGTAATGGGCTACTATTTGGGACCAAATTTGTAAGGATACTATGTAGGGAGTTGAGCTGTGTGATGTCTGTCTACATAACACTTGAACTTTTGCATCTCAAGTCACAGTTAGGAAAGCAGAAACCCGGGCAGGAATTCCAAAGTCTAGCAGTTTAAGGAAAAATATTTGAGTAGAAGGCTTTCTAGCATCTAGGAATTTCTACAGTGTATGGGTGGGATGTTGCTGCTTGTCGAGTAAGTTGGGTTATTTACTTCGAGGGGTTATAAATACTTGGACTTTGTCGGGGCAAATTCCATTAAATACTTGTAAAGCAGGCACAGTGATGCAACGTTTTAGTGATGGGACAAAAGTTGGAGTTTGGTTGATAGTGTGCGTCATGTTAGGTTGGCAAATCTTTTTTAAAATGCTGTCTAAGGGTGAGGCAAATGCACCAATCAATATGTAGCAACAATACACCATGCATAGATGAATGGTGGCCTTATAGAAGTACTGGGTACTCTCGCGTGAGTAGTTTTCTAGTACGCTATTGAGAGGTGTCCCTGGAATGTTGGAAAACGTTGTGGCCCCTACTTTAAGTATCAGAATAATCAAAGAAATCAACGCAAGCGTCGGGTTGCGTGTTTGGTTGCATGCCAGTCGAGGTTTCAATCTCGATAATCAGTCCGACAGAATCTAGGATATTTCGCTGACCTTTATCTGTTGGGCTGAGGCATTGTTCCGGTTAATGCTAAGAAGTCCATGAGCCCAGGCCTTACCTCTAATCTTTGCTCCTTCTTTAGTGGCGTTGACCACTCTGCTGATCTTGTGTCACCTCCTCCTGCGGTGGAAAGTAAGCCAATAAGAGTGATCTGCACCATTCATTTGGCGTCGGTTGTGCTTCTGGCCTCTTGCAAGTCTAGGTTCTGATTTCGACGATCCGTCCAACAGAAAATGAGCCACTTTGGTGATCTTTTATCTGTTGGACTGAGGCCTTTCTTCTGAGTTTTCCTAAGAGGTTCACGCTCCCAGGCCTTACATCTCATTTTTAGGATGGAGTAAGTTCATTGCTTACTTCCTGAGACGCTCAGACCGAGGAATGTCAACGGGGCTGCCCAAGAAATTTTAGATCGATAGATTGTTTTTTCTTTCAGGGGTGCGGTTTGAGTTCTACCCTCTTTCTGAACTTGTGTCACATCTTCCTGCAATGAGATGGCAGTAAATAACACCAATGCAAACAACAGAATCAAGTTGGTACAAAAAGGTTATACCTTGCTGATTCACAAAACTTTACTGGTTCTCTTTTCACTCACCACTGCGTGTATAAACGATTATACAGCCGTTTCACCGTTGTGAACTTTTTTGTCTGCTGATATAAAACTGTTTACAAAATGATAAATTAAAAAAAAACATATGAGGAAGCGGTTACGCGTTGGTAAGAAAAATAAAGGCGAGTAGTTCGTCCCGTTACATCTAGTTACAGTTGTGGCCTTGCATCTGGTAATCATCAAGACACGGTATTATCAACAAAAAGCGTATGTACATGTCATGATTCTTGGGTCATAACTGCTACGAATTGCTGCTCCAACGGTTAGATGTACGAGGAGCCTTCAATACCTTTCCAGACTATTTTTGGACATGCATTTAAAATTATTGTTTTAATTTTTTTTTTTACATAGGCATCACCACTTATCAAGGCCAAGAGGCCACTCGAGGATAAGGGTTAAAGTAGAAATTGGACAATATAGTAATCGTTAGTGATGGAAATTCGGTAAATTTGTAAACTTATATAGAACAGCTCATCAAAAACTTGTTTACATTAGACTTAAAGACGACCATATTGTAGTCAGCAGGAAAGCAGGAAAAGGGATGACAATTCCATAGGTGTGCAGTTCCAAGAAAGAAGCTTTGTTCATGGAATCTAGGTTTAGGTTTAGGCACAGATAAAGAAGGGGGTAATTATTGATAGTGATTTCTGCTAGACAGATGTTTCTTGTGAAAGTTTGGCGAGGGGGAGACCATAGATTGGAGCTCAGTCGAGCACCTGCCATGAAAATAAAGATAAAGAAGAAACAAACTCATGTGGAAACAGTACTTCATCCTTGGACGTACTTGGCTCTTATATAGATAGAGAATTGCATCAGCAGTGAGATATCTACTGGATCAATAGAAGGATCAAAACTTGAGGCCTCCCCAAGACGACAGCCATTCATTTCAATTGATGCCAGATAGGGGTCAGGACGTTGATGATGTAAGGATAATAGCCTGGTTTTAGATGCATTAAAGTAACAAGCCACCTCTTTCCCCATTGTACTACTTGCTCAAGATCAGAGGAGAGAGAATCGGAGAGAACTTGGTCGTTTATCATAGACCATTGAAAATTCAGTATGTCATTGCCATACACCTTATGAGATGACTGATCAATTTTTTGATTTCAAGTTCAAATAAACAGATACAGCAGGAAGTGGAATACACCCTACTAAAGCCAGATTGTCACAGCTAGTGAATTTCAAAAAATACAATCTGGACGTGAAGACACTTCAGAAGAACGATATGCAATAAAACCTTGTTTTAAACTTGGAAAAATGCCACAGAAACGTATGGAATGCTTCAGACTGCTTTTGAACCATTTTGTATGAATCGAGCATCAGTTTTTTAGTTGCATAAGAGATTCAAGGCAGGGAGTCTGTGAGAAATGGTGAGAAGTGTGGGAGGAGTAAGGAAGTCAGAACACTAGAATTGATTGGCCAAATAAAGAATTTCATGGATGAAGACCGTCGTGTGTCTGTAAATATAATAAGTGCACAGTTGATGTCAGTGTGGGAACTGTACACACAATTATTCGTGAGGAACTGAAGGTACAGAATATTTGTGCGAATGTACACGTCCATAATTCCATTCTTGTTACAGACTATTTGACCAAGGTCGGCATCAAGACAGTTCCCCACTCTCTGTATAGTCCAGACCTCGTTCCTTGTGACTTTTGGTCATTCCCTAAGCTCAAGGAAAACCTTAGATGTTGATATTATGAGATAACTGAAAAGATGGAAGAAGCTGTTACGAGGGTCATTGGCACACTCACACTGGAGGAAAATTTGTTGACACGGTACAAGTGTTGTAGCCAGAGGAGATTACTTTCAAGGGGACTACAGCTCCATCTGTGTACTATCAATAAAAGTTACTGTACGTAAAAAGTTTGGAAATTTTTTTAAGGCACCTCGTAACTCAATTTATTGTCCTCTGGGTAAATCGATTTAAATAGATCAGTTCACCCCATAAGAGTTTAAGTGCGTGCACACCCCTCATTATTGAAGTTTTATTAGCCAAGAAATGCAAAAATGTCTGTGTGAAAGTACGTTTTTTCAATGACTTCCGTTCTGGGGTTACCACGAAGGTGTCACTCAAGTTTTCTACTCAAACAACGGTCCTTGTTCTGTAACAAACACCCTATTTTTATTTATTATCTTATTTCTCGCAAATTTTTCTTTGTCATTATCCTTCATAAGAGAGTCACCAACCTGATATGTCCCAAACTGTCATCTAAGCTTCAGCCTCTCTCCCATCGACGAAATGTTGCATCACTCTGCCTGTTTTACAAGTATTTTATTTGTAGATGCTCTGACGATCTACAAGCCCTTGTACCCCCTCGACGAAAATACCCTGACAAACCCGAAAAGCAGCGAAATCCTATAAATTTGTGCCTAATTTCCAATGCTAAAAACGATTCTTTTAATTGGCTTTTTATTTTATTTTGTTAGAACCCGAATCTTTTACTGCTGATAGTAATAATAAAATAATGAAAATCTATTGGTTTTAAACTGCTAGTAAAACTAACATCGATAGATAATCCATCACAAGTGTACCTGTACGTTTTAGAAAATATCTGCACATTTAACATGTTTTCACAGTAATCCTGCAAAATAACGCCTTTACAGTTAAATATTAAAAAAAAAAATTACATTAAAAAGTCGGAATCGGAATCGATAATCATATTGGATCAGGAATATAGTACAGGATCAGTAATCATATCTGAATCAGAAATTTATTACGGAACCAATAATCGTATCGGAACTTGGAAAAATATTGGAATCAGCCCATCACTACTATATATATATATATATATATATATATATATATATATATATATATATATATATATATATAACAGTCTCTACTCCACATTCCAATGATACAAATAAAGAGTGAAATACTGAATTTAGAATTCATTGTTTGCATATGCTCTGTTATTATATTTAATATACAGTGAGCTCATTAAATAAAAGTGTTATAAAAATAAAAGGTGAAATATAATTGAATAAGCATATTTTCCCCATAAAAACACACACACATGCATACATGCATGCACACACACGCATGCACGCACACACACACACACAAACACACACACACACATATATAATACCGAATGGAGGGTATAGCCGATCTCTCTTAGTGTCTAATGGAGATAGTTAATTGATGTTTAAATTTCTCGAGGACGTACTAAATTAGAATCTGTAATGTTTTGGTTATATTTCTGGGTGTTTTTCTATGTAAGTCTTGCAAATAGAATAAATAACTTTCCTAGCAACATATTAATGCTTATGTAAAACAAATAAAAAGTATATATATATACACCACACATCACACCCACCCCATATCATGCACACTCCCATTGAAAATCACAAGAATATCTATTTCCCATTTGAACTTAAAATCAAGAGGTCAACACTCTTACAGAATACTAAAATACAACCCCCCTCCCGAAGAAATTCCATTAAGCAACTATCTGCCCGCCCAATTTAACCCTTCCCCTCTCTCTTTACCCTCTCTACTTCACCTCATTATCTTCTTTCCCCGCATCCAAAAGGCTTCCCTCACCTACTTTCAACAAGAAAGTGAACTAGCTATATACCGTGATTCACACTAGAAGCTAATCGTCCAATGCACCGTTCTGAATATCATCTCCCGGATTATTTTGCTATTTTGCTACCCATACTATTGATTTCCAGGTCCATTGCCTACATAATTCAATGCTCAAATTCTATTGCCCACGGGGATAATTACAATGGAATGGTATATCCACGCAACATCGGATACACTGTGTCAACACTGAAAAAGCTTTTGGACTACATCCACCAGCATACACTCAACACACCAATGAATACGGCTGCCCCATATACCTTTCGGAAAATCAACAAGGGCAATACGCTTTTTTGCTGTATGGGAATATTACTTTCTCCCCTGAACCTATTTTCTGTCCACCTGGATTTATAACCCCGGAGGACATTGTACTCCTTCCGATAATGGACTGCCCAGGTTGTATCAATTTCTCTTTTCGTATAATTATTTCCATATAATTATCCACAACCACTCAAAAAACTATTTTCAATATTTGTGCTGAAAAGCAAAATATGTGTCTACTCACAGCTGAACATTTTGCTAACCGCATTTCATTTCCTCTGATGATATGAGCCATTATTGAAAATCAATGGATTAAGGAAATTAACATAACCCCTTCTATATATTCCTTTTGTTAAACAATAAATTCTTAATTCAAATATATATGTCTATATGTTGTTTTTCAGAATTTAAAATTTAACCAACAAACTAATATATATATATATATATATATATATATATATATATATATATATATATATATATATATATATATATAAAGAATACGAAAAGTATAAAAGCTTATAACTTTTCTTTATTCGTTTTCAATTGGTGACGTGCAGGAATACGAAATAATATTATGACAAAAAATTAAAAACTTTTCTTATATATATATATATATATATATATATATATATATATATATATATATATATATATATATATATATATATATATATATGAGTGTGTATATGTGTATTATTCAGTAAAATTTCAAATGAATTACTATTAACGATATTTTCCATTTTTAAGGACATTCTTTGGTCTCTTATCTTTTTTAAAAAGGGGTGATATTCTTGAAATATTAAAGACTTCCACTGTACCGGTTATATCAAGCAATGAATTCATGTTAACTGATTTGTGTTTTAGAAAATAAATGGATATACAAAGATAAAAAATAACAAAAAGAAATAAAACCTTCTTTCATTCGTCTATTTTTGTTCATACGTCACATCAATACAATAACCGGTTCCATGTTTGCAATAGTCATCTTATAATTTTCCATATCTAAATGAATAATATTTTGCAATAATCATGCACTGCATCGAAAAATTCAACACCAACACCAATTATAATTGCGTAAATATGTTTTTTACAATTTCAATTTATTTTCACTTTTCTAGCAAGGTAGAAATTTACAATCAATTGCATCTCCTCATCGGCAAAAAAATTTAGCAAGGTAGAAATTTACAATCAATTGCATCTATTCAGCACAAATTTTATATCCATGCAATCACTATGCAATTGAGCTGTTCAATAATTATAAAACACAAAAGAAAAACAAACATCAGGATCCCGTTTTTTACCATATGGCGCTGAATAAATTGAACAATATATATATATATATATATATATATATATATATATATATATATATAGATGTGTGTGTGTGTGTGTGTGTGTGTGTGTGTTAAAGGATGGATTCAATTTTTTAAGAGGGTAGGGCACTCTTCAAAATATTTTATAATAGATTTTACTCCAATAATCATTAAATTATTTAATGAATAGTAAAATAATATATATTCTCAATTAAAATTATTCTGAATATATAAAGAAAAATAAGGACACTGTTTTAATGCCTGGAAAGTATTACGTATCTTTGAGCATATATTCAATTTACTATTAAAGACGCTACTATATTTAACAAGTTTAAAAATCTATATTACATATATGCTGGATTTAGGGACACAGAAAACACATCCATTTGTCTATGAAAATCAAACGTGAAGTAACGTCTATAGTTTACTCTCATGGCTTAAATAAGTGTTTACTTTGGATTTTAAACGCAACTGTTATCTGTTATAAACAATGGAACATAAATGAAATTGAATAAAGAAAGAAATGAAAATAAATTAACTTAAAATAATATTTCTAAATAGAACAATTTATAACAATTCTATGACAGTAAACAGTTAATGAAAGCGAATAAATTATTAAAATATATTTTCTTAATTTAATATGCAAATGATGGTATTAATTGAATGTAAATTTCTTTTGAATAAATGGTATATATATATATATATATCTATATATATATATCATGTTAGAATAAATGTGCATATAAGTCCATTTTTAGTATGGAAATTAATCTGTGAAACAGTGTATCTTTGGTACATATTAATTAAATTGTGAACAAAAAAAAACAGGCAAGAATACTACTTTATTATAATACAAATTTCAAGCAAGCAAGCATTCCCGGACGGTTCACAATATATACATATATATATATATATATATATATATATATATATATATATATATATATATATATATATAACGGCTAAATACTCTCGGGTTTGGCAGTAGTATACGAATGTACACTTATCGCAAGTGTTTCGTTCCGTCAAAGGAATTTCTTAGGATAACAGTCGGTCTGGCGAATTCTTTTCGTAGAAACAAAGAACTGTTTATGTAGAGCACTTGCTTGAAGTATGTATTTAAGGACTATTACATATATAAACATGTTTTTATTAATTTGGGGGATATTATGGTTTGTTCTTAACACAAAAACGGTATTATTTATGTAAACAATAGAAAGTGTATTTTATCATGTAGATTTCTTTTCAATACATACTAGAATGAAAGTGTATATAAAAGTGTATATAATTCCATCTTTAAAAAGAAAATTAATTTGCAAAATAGTGTGCATATTGTACATATTAATTAAATTGTGAATAAACAGACAAGAATACGACTTTATTATAATATAAGATTCAGGCAAACAAGCAAGGACGCCTGGACGGTCCTCAGATTTATGATATATATATATATATATATATATATATATATATATATATATATATATATATATATATATAAACAATCAAGAAATCAAAATTAAGTTTACAAGCCAAAAGCTTAATATATTAATATTTATATAGTAATCCCAACTAAATAAAAAACGGAGATTATAATAGTATTTAATATTTGTTATTCGAGTATCCTGACGGACAATAATTCATGTAAGGTATAATTTACTTACTAAAATTGTGTTATTTAAAATTGTGTTCATAAAGTTATACCTTACATAAAGTTATTGTTCAACAGTATACTCAAAAAAGAAATATTAAATAATACTAAAACTTCCTTAATTCACTTTTACGTATTTATATATATATATATATATATATATATATATATATATATATATATATATATATATATATATATATAATTCAAACAACTTGTGGATTTTACAGTTTTTATTTTGCAAACGTTATATAATCACACACATTCATACACACCCATACACGCATATATATATATATATATATATATATATATATATATATATATATATATATATATATATATATATATATATAATGTTAATTAGTAAACCTGGAGAAAGTGCTCAATACTATTGCAGAGCAAATAAATATATTTTTATTACCGTTTTATCTGCTCAGTAACCGAAACATGTGTAACTAAGCAGATAAAATATATATATATATATATATATATATATATATATATATATATATATATATATATATATATATATATAGAAAACGTTACTTTCTATTGATCACTTTTAAAAAGTATTGGTTTTGAGATCATTTTACTAATATTTTTAATGTAATTCCAACGACCTTATGATTTTGCACTTTTTATTTTATGTATGTATACATACACACACACACACACACGCATATATATATATATATATATATATATATATATATATATATATATATATATATATATTCTGTCATAGTTATACATTGCGTTTTAAAAAATATATATTTTTTTCTAATAAATTTGTTTTTTCATTATTTGAAGACTATTTCGGTAATTTGGAATTATTTCAAGCTGATTCCATGTTGGCAGATTCTTCTGGAAAATTCATTGCCCGGGATGCTTTCCTCTGGTTATTGGCGGCTTCAATGCGTGCGTGGCTTTCCGAAAGACGTCTCTGCAGATTATGACTTTCCGAAAGGCGACTGGCTATACTCTGTTCCTCGAGTGGACGTCCAATTGATCTGCCAATATTATGTGACATGCGTCCGAACATTCCTTGGCCGACTTCTTGATCGTTGAATTGGTTCTGCGAATCCATTAAATGATAGCTCATCCGTGGACGATAGCGCATGGAGAAAGGGTCGTCCATGAAACGACTCGGAGAATACATACGGCCCATCATTGAGCGATTTTGCATGAATGGGTTCATGCCTCCATGGTACATGTCTCTGTACATGTCGTCGTTGTACATGCTTCTATAGAAGGAGTGGTCTCCAGAACCGAACCCGTACATACCACTGTACATAAATCGGGGGCTTCGCATCGTATCATGGAAATAGGGGAACCTGTCATAATCGATGTAGTATTCGTCAAAAAAACTTGGATCAACGATTCTACCTTGGGAATCGATCATTCTTCCACCAAAATCCATAGTCATTCCTGACATGAGTTCCATGAAATCCTCAAATGTTCGGTTCTTTCCAGATGTAACCATAAGATCCCGGCGCATCGTATCCCTGTGTAACTTCGGGAAGCCCCTCGTATAATTGTATCCAAAGTTTTGATAGGGCACGCACGTCCCGTCGTAATACATGACGTCCATTAAGGAACTCAGCTTCAGTAATTTTCGGAGTTTGACACTGAAAAAAAAACAAGATAAAAACCAACATTAATTTCATATGGACGCACCCCCCCCCCAATTGTTAGGAAGTAAAAAACGAGGAAAAAGTATAAAATAGGGAAATAATTTTACGAGAACAAAGGTATAGGAAAAGGGCGCAATATATAGTTATTTTACGACCAGGTCGATGCGTGGCTATGGGTTTTTCGACAGTGTTCGACAATTTACGACAATTAAACACTCCTAGAATCTTTCGTTTGTGAGGGTTGACGACAATTATAGTTAAGGAGAGCTACGAGTCGTAGCTCGAAGCAGATAGGCATAAGCTGACGGTAGCAGACGAATACGGCCTCGACAGAACAGCTGTGGATCTTAGAGTTTAGAGTCTAAAATCTGTTGGAGTTTGTGGATTGGTGCAAAAATAAAAGGGTAGAAAGTTGTTCACAAAGAGATACAAAAGCAAGTTAAAATATGATTGTTAATCAAGGTGTGGAAGTGAATGAGGAGTAAAGAACCATATATATATTCAGTTATTTTACGGATAGTTCGAGGAATGACCATGGGTTTTGCGACGGGTGACGACAGTTATAGTTGAGGAGAGTAGAACGCTGATTGTGGCTGAAGCATATCGACATAAGCTGACGACAACCGATGAACACGGCTTCAAGAATAGACATAGCTGTGGATCTTAGCATGTAGAGGGTCGATGTGTTATACACCCACACACAGAGTGCAACTGATATTTGCAGAATGTTTTGGATTTTGTGTGTTTTTTGTTATGTTTTGTTTTATTTTATTTTTTATACTTGTGAACCGGTGTACAACACTCTCCTCGGCAACTTCCAGTGTAAGAGACGACACGGCAAGAAGAGAAGGCGAAAAAGAAGACCACGAATTCAGTGTTGGAGTCGGCGATGTTGTCAAGCAAATAGCACTTTTTTTTACATATGTTGTTGTATTTAGAGTTACTATACCCTACCCTATCGAAGCGGTACTAACCTAAGGCGGGTTTAACCGGCTTCCTAAGAAAGAGGAAATTTCATAGAAATATCAATTTCACAAGCGGTTCCCAGTCGCTTATATATCCCCGTCAGTGGAGATGACGACGTTAGGTTCTTGCAGTTAAGTTCTTTAGATAATGGAAATCCTTCTATTCAAATAGTTTATCCCTTTTGGGCTGCTAGACTTCGGAATTCCGACTTTGTTTCCTTCTTCCCAAATTGTACTGACATGCAGAAGTATAAATGCAATGTGAAGAGAATCTCACTACTTAACTCCCCGCAATCTATTGTCAGACATAATCCCAAATAGTATTGCCTTTCGTTCAAGTGTCAATACGCTTTTCAACAGGACACCTCTAACTTTCTTAGCTGGCAAGACTTTAATGAGAGAAGATGTGTTTTTACAGATAGCATAAATAATTCTAAAACCAAAAATAATCACCCTGTAAAAATAGCAATACACACAAAAATGAATTTGCAACTTTTACAATAATCAAATACAAAATTGACAAATTTCCATCTTAGTATCTGGAAGTACGTTTAATCCACTGGCAGACATGCAGCGCCAGTCTTCGTTAAAACATGGAGAAAGAAAACTCTGATCTAAAACCTGAGGTCTTCTATCTGCTCGGCATTGTAGCAGCAATTGTTCGGAGAGATATTAGCAGTTATACCAAAAAGTGTGGTTCGTTCTACACAAAGCCTTCACCACTATAAAAAAAAGTCCTGTATGGATTTCCGAACGAATTAGTTGTTGTAGCGTACGTGATACGTCGAAATCCATTATTATCTCTCTATTTATACACATATAAAGTTAAGTTTTTTTCTCGCCCTGACGTTGATATTAAAAGCTTATCTTTTCTATTTTGAAATAATTAAAAAATTTTTTTAATGTTCTCAGTCATAGATATGCGAGCGACTACATGAAGGTGTGCATATTCCTTCGAAAAACGAGCGTTCTTTAGTTACTTATCCATATTTTATTATTTCTTTTTAGAGTATTGGTTTCATTTCACTATTACGCTGAATTCTATTATGCATAATTTCTACATTCTGCATAATTGCGCAGAATTTAAGATGAAAATGTTCTATCACACACACACACACACACACACACACACACACACACACATATATATATATATATATATATATATATATATAATAAATTCCACAGTCGGAAGTCCAAGACTCGAGTCTTGGACTTCCGGTGCTTTGACTGTCATGGCTCTTGTGGGCTGCGACGTTGTTTGGCTGTGGAATTTATTATATACAATCTCTCACATTCTGAAAATCATATATATATATATATACATTATGTGTGTGTGTGTGTGTGTGTGTGTGTGTGTGTGTGTGTAAACTTGTCGGTATATGTGTAAAACGTGTCTACCAAACTCCTCTCTAAATATATGGTCTATTGAGTTTAAATTTGATATATAGGATATTTAAACTTGTAGCACACATTCGATTTGCTGCTAAGAGTTGTAAAGTGAAAAAAAAAACAGTTAAACTTGACAGGGTAAGTCTAACATAAAATTACTGCTGCTGTAACTTTTACACATGCGGAAAACTAAAAATTCATAGTTCAAAGTCCCTCAATTTTTAACCTTTTGTATCTATCTGTCAGTACCTCAGGCGTTAACGACGTTGGAGAGATAAGTAACGACTAAGGTTGGAGCGTCAACCGTTCTGGTTTGGATTTTAGCGTATCGTATCCAAGTCATATTTTGTTATAATCTGTGAAATCGTGACTATGTACTATATAATAATCAATAGAGAATTGGCTCTATAACACTTAATATGAAATCTGCATCAATTGTAATTATAATATTTTTGAGTATTTTAATACCTGGTAACGCCGGGCAACCTGCTAATACATGTATAAAATGATCTTGTCTGTGTGTGTGTGTGCGAACCACCTCTACCAAACTCCTCTCTGAATATTTGTTCTACAAACTTTAAACTTGATATATAGAGTACTTGAACCTCAGTAACACTATAGATTTGGTTTTTAGACTGTAAAAATAGCTGCTGATGGGTTTAAATTGTAAAAAAAAGACCGTTTACTTTGGCAGGAGAAAATCGCCTATCTTTTGAGCATGCATAAATATATATACACTTTTAGCTTGAAATCGCTTAATTTTTAGCTTTCTGCAGATTACTCAGAAGGTAACGACGAAGACTGAAGTGCTAAATAAAACTATAGCTGTAGCGCTAAACGTTTTGGTTTTGCTTCCAGCTCATTGCACCGAAGTCATTTTTATTTAACTTTTGAAATCATTATTATATACATTATGTGCAATATAATAATGAATACATTTTCTCTATAATAATAGATATAAAGTTTGCATTAATTAAAGTATCATATTTTAGCGTATTTTACGACGGGCAACGCCGGGCTACTTGATATGTATATGCATATGTATGAATATATATATATATATATATATATATATATATATATATTTTAATATCACACACACACATACACACACATATATATATAGTAATTTATAAACTATATATAGCTCTACCTACGTATTGAGCACTTTTGAAGTAAATACTTAAAGTTTACGCATAAATCTATACTTTCGTATATTAATTTTATGTGAGTAAATGAAGTAGTTATATATATATATATACCTATATATATGTGTGTGTGTGTGTGATATTAAAATGAAATACATATGGTGTACGTTTATAAACCGAATTACAACGCAATATTTGTAAAATAAACATTTATTTGTTAAAAATTAAACACGTGTCCATGGATAACTTTTATGCACGTAAAAATATTTAATAAATATTTGAATAAAATAAAATAAATGTTTAATAAACAAAATTAATAATAATAAAAAACATCTAATATCTAATGAATAAAATAAACATCTAATATCTAATGAATAAAATATTAAGATTTTTAATAAATAGTATATAATTTTATAAGATTTTTAATAAATAGTATATAAATAATAACAAAAAAAAATACCCCCCACCCAAAAAAAAGAAGGCGGCATAAAAATATGAACAAAGGGCAGGTAACTCGCTCAAAAACGCTTAGTCGAGTGTAAGAGTTAAATACCACAGAATCGCTAATAAAAAATAAATAAACAATATATATATATATATATATATATATATATATATATATATATATATATATATATATATATATATGTTGTTAGATATAAATAAACAATATATATATATATATATATATATATATATATATATATATATATATAAGAGTGAAATCCGGTGTTGCCCGGGATCGAATGATGATCAACAAGTGTTTCGCACTTCCTTATAATTATTGTCATCAAAATAAGTGATTGTGCCCATTTTTCAATTAAATCAATTGATTTCCTGCACTAGATCCCTGCAGTAACTTATTCCACCAAATATTATAGCCTACATTGAACCGTAAAAACTCTTTGTTGATTTTATCAAAAAAAATTTGTTTATACAATGGCTCCAATTAAAGTCTAAAATGCAAAAGCCAAGAGTCATGCTTCAATTGGTCAATAGACACATTTAATCGTATGCGCCCTATTATATCAAAGAACCCGGTGTTCATTAACATGTCGGGTTTTCTGCTGTGCAGTGATAATGGCTTGAATTTAAGTCTGAAATAAAAAAAAAGTTGAGTATCTTTGTTTAATTGTGCATTAAACAGAAACATTTATTTCGAACGCGCCCCCTCAATATAACAGAATCTACTGTTGATTCTATATTCCGGGCTTTTCTGCTTGTGTGATGATAAAACTTCTCAAATGCTCTTGCGATGTTGGGCTGCTTAGGTGTCAATAATAATCGAAAACATTTCGATAAAACCTATCTAAGAATAGTGCCAAATACATAAAGTATATTTGTGTAAAATTTCATGACAATCGGCCCAACCATTTCAGAGTCGATGGGGAACTCTCTCACACACAAACACACACGGTTCCTTTATATATATATATATATATATATATATATATATATATATATATATATATATATATGTGTGTGTGTGTGTGTGTGTGTGTGTGTGTGTGTGTGTGTGGCGTGTCAGGAGGTGATGAAAAAAATCCAAAAAGTGCTCGATCATGGATGTGAGAGCTGAAGATATAATATTTATTACGACATTATATATATATATATATATATATATATATATATATATATATATCGATTTTTCTTACCTTTTGATGGGAAAAATTCCTCCCCTACCCCTAACTCCACATGGCCAGGCTGATACATTTTATGACTCTCTATAAAACAAAACCCATTACTCTTCTTTGGGTTTCCTCAAGGACTTTCTATTTTTTTTCTTTTTTGCCCTACATCTCTTTTTGCCCCACCCCCTCCCTTCCTTCATATGTGTATGCATATATGTATGTGTAGGTAAGTGTGTATTCATATATGTTTGTAGATATACGTGTATGTACCTATGCACGCGTACACACACACACATGTATGTGTATACGTGTATATCTATGTGTGCCAACTATTCTAGCCAAGCTACTTACTACCTCCAAACTTAAACGGTATCTTCCCAATGCCTATACATCATTATCTTGGCACACACTTGTCTTTCATTACACTGACGAAGATCGAAGGTACGGTCGAAGATATGTTTTTTAAACACAAACTTTTTTCAATACATTTTGCATTCCTACACGTCATTAAATAAAAAATAAATAGAAAGAGTTATACATTTACGCATTGAGATTTTTACTTATGTGTGTGTGTGCGTGTGTGTGAAAAATATCGGACTTACCTCAGTAAAATGACGACGGAGTGAGGGTCGATGCTGTTCAGAAGAACGTTGATGCTCAGGCGGTTTCTGCGGAGAAGACAATCCCATCGTTTTTTGCACGTTTCTTATATCTACATTGCAGTCCACCCACTCTAAGGACCAGACGAGGAGGGGTAATGTATTTATGATTTCATAATGCGACCCGAATAGGGTGGGTAGGGTTAGACTCATAGATTTTCGGCCGACAATCTACCCAAGTGATTGGAGATTATAGGTAAACTGGAAAAACAGAGCAAAAACATCGAACAAAGTTAAGTAAAAGCGCAGACGGAGGACGGGAAGCATAATGATGATTATGATGATAATGAAGAAGAAGAAGAAGAAGAAGAAGAAGAAGAAGAAGAAGTTTAATTTTCTAATAATACTAAGGATGAAAAAAAGAAGTAGTATAAAAGGAAAAAGAAAAAGAAAATAAAAAAGAACACAAAGAACAAAGAAAAAAAGAAGAAGAGGGCCCCAAAATGAAAAAGTCATAAAAGAAGAAGAAGAGGATGAGGAGAAGGAGGAGGAGGAGGAGGAAGAAGAAGAAGAAGAAGAAGAAGAAGAAGAAGAAGAAGAAGAGACAGCGCACGTGGGAAGAGGATAATAAAGTGGGTACGGAAGAAAAAAAAAAGAAAGAAAAGTAGGAAAATTAACGAAGTAAAGAGAAAGGGAAATAGTCAGGGTGGGTGTAGTACAAAAAGGACTGCGAAGGGAAAATGAGAAAGGGACAAAGGTAAGAGTATGCATAAGGATGTAGGAGTTAGAAAAGGGAGAGGGGTGTTTGAGAAAACGCAAACTGCAAAAGGAACATAAATTCAAAGTATTCAAGGGAAAGAAAAGAATGAATAGTAAGGAAAGGTTATGGGTGCAAGATCATTTCCTAGTGGTTAGGGTTAATAATAATAATAATAATAATAATAATAATAATAATAATAATAATAATAATAATAAAGAAGTGAAATATTAAGGAAACCCCTTGAATGCGGAGGTTAATACACATGAACCACATGCGTGAGACAGACAAACTGCGGCAGAGGCAAAATATGAAGAAGCATTACAGGTAACCAAGAACACTTAAGACGCACATCTACAAGTTCTCGATCCCCTCACATTTCCCCTCCCATTGCGTCATCACCGCCACCCCCAAGTGTGATACCAAATAGCCGAGAAGGGTCAAGGGGTATAGAAAGGTCGAGGGGAAAGTGCTGACCAGACCTCTGCTGGACAAGCGCGAAGAGAACTGGGACCTCAAATTCCAGTGGAGACCAATGGCCGCTGCCAGCGAGAAATCAATGGTGAGTGGCTGTTGTGATAACGCCAATTTATTTGCAGATATTATTGAAGGAGGTGGAGAGTGCTGGAAATCCAAGAAGACTTGTTGTCACTTAGCTTTCAAGTTTTCAATGGGAGATCTTTGATGACCTGTGTGAAAGCTCCTTGTGAGCCAATAATAATAATAATAATAATAATAATAATAATAATAATAATAATAATAATAATAATAATAATAATAAAAGAAGAATCACAGCAAATCGAAGAAGGGACAGAATGAAATCAACAATAAAACCTAAAGACAACACTACGAAAAATGACAAATTGCAGAGAACAGGTCACGAAGGAATACATGCATACGGGTTCAAAAAAATCACAATACATGAAGCCTAATTCAGAACCTATAAAAAGCTATCCAGGAAGCAGACATGCCAGAATAGATAACCAAAGGGAGAACTACACTAGTACAAAAATACACAGGAAAAGGAACCATCCACTCAGCTCCAGGCTTATAACATTTTTACCTAGAATGTGGAAAATACTAACAGTACAACTGAGGGAATAAGTTTATCACTCCCTTCAAAACAACTGACTACTCCCCGAGGAATAAAAAGGATACCAAAAAGGAAAAAGAGGAACACATGACCTACTATACGTGGACTAAAGGATCCTAAAGAAGATAAAAAGTAGAAAAAAGAACGTAACCATGGCATGGATCGATTACAAGTAAGTGTACGACAGAATTTCGCAAGCATGGATAGTAGAATGCCTGAGAATGTATAAAAGGCAGGACAAATTATAAATTGGATTGAGAATGCTATTAAAACATGATGACTTGAACGGCCTGCTGTTGAACAATACTTAACTGAAATTAAAATACAAGCGCTATCTTTCAAGGTAATTCCCTATTATCGTACCATTCATCATAGCCATGATTCCGCTTAACAATATACTAAGAAAATGCCAAGCCGGATACAAGTTCACATGAAATACAGATGAAAGAATGAACCACCTAATGTACATGGATAACCTTAAACTGTTTGCAAAAACCAGGAAGGAACTAGAGACGCTAATAAACACAATCAGAATTTTTGGCAAGGATATCCAAATGAAATTCGGGATGAAAAAGTGCGCACTGCTGACCATGAGAACGGGAAAACTGGAGGCAACGGAAGTCATAGGACTACCCAACCAAATGAAGGCGAGGGCACTAGATAAACATGATAGTTACAAAGATTTTGGATTTCTTGAAGCAGACACTATCAGAGCAACAGAAATGAATGAGAAAGTTGGCAAGGAATACCTCAAAAGAACAAGAAAACTCCTCGAAACTAAACTATATAGTAGAAACCTAATAAAAGGTATAAACACATGGCTAATGTCACTAGTAAAATACTCTGGGCCGTTTATAAGTTGGACCAAAGAACTAAGGCATCTCGACCAGAAGATCAGGAAACTTTGACCATGCACAATGTACAACACTCACGGGATGATGCCGACCGACTGTGAAAAAGAAAGACGGAGGAAGAGGATTAGTTTGTATAGAATATTGAGTAAATGACACACAAATAAAAGATTTAGAAAAATACATAATGCAGAACACCGAAAGAATAATTACCGAAGCAATAAACATTGGAAAACAGACGAACAAAACAGAAAAGGAGGGGCGAGGGACGAGAAGAGAAAAGCTTATTTATAGTTCGATAGGATACTCAAATTAGAAATAATCTCTTATTTGTGTATGCTCTCGAACAATAAATTCTTATAAAATATAATTTACAGTCGTATTTTGTGTTCTTCTATGACACACTAAATTTCATATTTTGCTTGAAACTTTTTTATTTGGCAGATTACTATATAACTATTAATATTTGTATTCGCTTTTAGTTTACTGAAGCTTTTGGCTTGTAAACTTAATTGTTGCTTATATATATATATATATATATATATATATATATATATATATATATATATATATATATATATATATATATAATTACATGAATGATTCTGCGCTACGAAACAGGTACCGTCAAGAATTGAACATTTCCATACACTTAAAAAAAATAAACGGTAAGATCGATAACATCTTGAAATTTGGAACAGACTTTATATTATTTATTTGTATATGCTCTTCAGTTATATATACAGCTTCATAAATTAAAGGATTAGTATAAATAAAAGGTAGAATATAGTTTGATGAGCATATTTTCCCATAAGAACACATGTTACATGATAAAAGGGTTGTCCCCTTTTCATGTAAGTAAAAAAATAGGGAATTAGTTAAATGTAAATATGAAATAGGATAGTCAAGGATTCGAACTTGCGAAGCTAGATTTGGAATTGAAAATTCCAATTATAAGTTAAAATAAATAGAAAATGTTATTGAAATAAGGAATTGCAATTGTTTAGCTCACATATCTGTATATGGAAAAGGAATTTAATAATGTAATTTGTTTCTGTGAAAATTAAAATAAGGAATTTAATCGTCAATTGAAATTGTTAACATATTTTGTAAAAATGTTATTTGAAAAATAGGTTACTGAACTCTGGGTCACGTCAAGTTTGGCAACGTGACGCATGTCAGCCAACATGCTTTATGAGTACATGTTTAATCATATGATAACGTGACGAGTTCTGAATATAGGAAAGAGTTCGAAGTTAGTTAGGGAGAGTTAGATCAGTCAGATCAGAGGAGCAGAGAGGTTCAGACCGATTCTCGGCACCCTCTGGAAGCGAGGGGGCTTTAGAGATAACCATGTAACAACTTTGAATTCCTGAAATACAAAATCATGTCCGACCGATTGAAGAAGAAATAAACGTATCGCCGGGTGGTTTTGTATCTGCGTCTTCTGTGTTCATCATTACAACGAGAAAGGTAACGTGTTTATATTATATGAAAAACTGTCAAAACATAAATGTCAAACGCACTATCTCTCGGTCTATCTATCTATATATCAAATCTCCTCTCATTGTGTATTACATGCCGTTGGCTATTGTAGTAACATGTACACAGTCTATTATATATATACAGAAGTCTCTCTCTCTCTTTATATGTACTCTGTCTCTATATCTCCCCAATGTCTCCATTTCTTACAACATGAACATTATAAGACATATGAACACTCAACACATGAACACTCTTAGGACTCTAATCGCTCTCACTAAAACTGTCTCTATCACTCTAAGTCTCTCACAAATATGAACAACAAATAACATCAGTCCTTTTCGAATAGGAATTACATAACATATACGAATATTTGGTGTATATATATATATATATATATATATATATATATATACTAGCAAAAGTACCCGTCGTTGACTAGATTTAAAAACAGCGTACAGAAAATGAACTCTGATTTATGAAAGTATGATAGGTTATGAAAAAGAAGGATTGTAAAGAGATAGCTTCGAATTTTTTTTAGGGGGGGGGTATCAAAACCAAAGCAAAATATGATGAAAGTAAAAATAAAATAGATAAACCCCATAATTTATTATACCATACCTGTTCACACTGAAAAACTTATTACAATATTCTGTGCATCTATATTAAAAAACCTTGTTAAACTTTGTAACATATTTCCATTCTATGGAGGTCAGACGCGAACGAACAACCCATAATTTTATTATACCATATTTTTTCAAACTGAAAGATAATTATCAAAGTATACTTACGCAGATAGATATGAAAAGTCTTCATAAAAGTTTGTGCCTATTTCCATTCTATGGAGGCCAGGCGCGAACGCAGACCCCACAATTTTATTATACCGTCCCTATTTAAGTTAAAACATACTTATCAAAGTATTCTTATGTACATCTATATCAGAAACACTTGTAAACTTTTTTTTTGATTTTTCATTTTTTATTTCCATACTTTGGGGCCAGGCGCGTACGCAGACTCCACAATTTTAATGAACCACTGTTCTGCCAGATCAAACATACCCATTACTGTGTCTCGATACATCTATTATTATATGTAATCAGTTTTTTAAAATAGTCAACCATATAGGAGCCTATTTGTGACCAGACACACACACATACACACACACGCACACATACACACACAGACATTCAGCTTTATATATATATATATATATATATATATATATACACTAACAAGCAATAGATAAATTAAGTCAATCTCTTCAGCATTAGATAACCCAAAAAGATTGATATTCTGGTAAAATAGATCATCTAATTTCCCGCAACTCCATCCTTATTTCTTCTTACCATATTTCCTCTCCAAACTAACCTCGATACATCAACTGATCGGATCTGAACCCGTCTTTAAGAAATCACATTGTATCATTTACATATCTATTTACCCCATGCAACACATACCATCAACTGTCATTTTCCAAGATTAAGTAGTGTACAGAATTACCTTGTTCACTTTCTGCTAGTTAATGATGTCAGAGATTACCTGTATAACAAAGCGCGTATCCAAATACCGAACTGTGTACGAAATTGTAACATAGCGCGTATGAGAAAATCAGCAGTAGCCGTAGGATGGTTGACTAATGAAAATATTAGCAACAGCAGCTGTCTTAGCACATCTGCAAATCAAACAAGTGTGCACGCGCTGACGTCACGGGAAGAAGAAGTAAAGGAAAAGAAAAAGAAAAAAGGACAGCAGAGAGAAGCAAAGTTCGGTCTGTTGAAGATGGACATGTGAAGTCAAGAGCGAGAAAACGCTGGCTACGGTCCGCGTCAGGGGCGGGGAGAGAGACCTTTAAAAAACACATGTAATATGGCGGAGGTTGTAAAACACGTGTGTGCGAAAACACTTTTGAAAGATAATGAAACACGTTATTGTTGGAAGAACCACGAAAAATGCTTTTCAGTTTTACTTTAACAAGACTGCCGAGATGAATTTTTATTTATTTCCTTTTTTGTTTGTTCCTTTGCGACGAAGTACCAGACAACGTGTGGGTCCGAGTGATGGAAATGTAATGACACGGTTAAAGTGTAACGGCCACATCACGGTAAAAAGAAAAGAACGACTATAAAAAGGAGACAGAACATGTTGGAAAGGATGATCACGTTAGAGCCGTGGGTGATGTTACAGCCGCAACAAGAAGTCAGGTGCGGCAGAAGAATGAGGAAATAAATACCGTTATTACAAAAAAGAGTCACGTTATTAATTATCCTATGTTCCTTGCGACGTAGACTGCATACATCGTGTCGGCACCGTGTGTAAACGCGGATAACGTTACACCTGGACTTATACACTTGATATCATATCAGCACACGCTATAATTCTACAATAGAATATCTGCCTTCAAAGAAGATGGGTCACATTATTAAGATTAATACCTAAATATACGGAACTACTCAAAGAAACAGTAACAGTGGCGTCAAGAGACGAAAGTGAATTGTCGGCTCTGTTATGCAATACTATAAGAGAACTTTTGGTTACGCTAGAGTAAATGTTCCAAATCTTTTGGCACTTGTGACTCCCTTACTTAAAAGTTTGAACTCCATGCGAGCCTCTACTATCAGCAGTTTTTTTTTTCTGTGAAGGACAAGGGAAAAAACGCCTAAATTTTTTTTAATTTTTTAAATTTAAATTTATCACCAATGTAGCAACTTTTTCTGACCAAACTAGATAGCTAGCGATCTTAGTATACTTCAGCACGTCTGAGTAATAACACTTTCTCCACATCTGGATTCTCATCCATCTCCATTGTCTTACACTTGTTGCACGCAAACGGGTTATCGTCTCTCAATAACGAGAATAACGATATGGCAGAGAAAGAGTGGTGCCAATTCTCTAAGAATGAAGATCTCACCATGTCTCTACCATGTGATTAATATATTCACGACGAAAGATTAAAAACTTATCTCAACATGGTATTAAGGGCATTAACGTCTCCCGTTTTTATTAACTAAAGAAAAGTGTGTAGCTTAATGAACCGTATCAAATTATAAAAGCATTCCTGATGTTTCTATGTATGTTTGAAGGAGAATGTTGATAGTATAATTGTTTAATTTATATTTCTTACTAGTAAGTCGCTCGGGGTTGCTCGGTCGTAAAGTATGCTTAAATATAGTATTTCAATTTACGCGATTTTTGCATTTATTATTATACAGCCAATTCTCTATTTAATATTATATTGTACCGAATATATAGTAGTGACTTCAGGAAGTGACGGTTGTCTAGTGGATTAACGATCTGGATGTTTCAAGTTCGAGTCGATTTCTTTCCACAAAAAAATTCATTTAAGATGTTGACAACCTTCTCGTGGTCCCTTCCGTTATCTTTGATGCCGTTCTAGAAGGAATTCTGACTAGAGAAATATCGAGAAAACCAATGCCAACAAAAGAATCTTCGTATTTATACGATATGATGATGAGTGGTGTTTTCAAAAGTTAAAAAATATATATGAGTTGGGTGCCTTCAGCTAGAATCAAAACCAAAACATTTAGCTCTTAAACTGCATTAGCTGCCATCTGAGTTAAGGACACATGCATATCTCAGTACAGACCAATAAGTCTCCTGTGCGTCATGAGTAAGTTGCTAGAATCTGTGTTAAATACCGAAGTAATCAAACATCTCAACAAAAATAACCTTCTTAGTGACACTCAATATGGTTTCCGTTCTGCTAGATCTACAGCAGATGTCCTTACAGTTATATCGCATAGGATTAGCAAATCTCTCGACGGTGGCAATCTTTCTAGGGCAATTGCTCTTGACATATCTAAAGCCTTTGATAGGGTATGGCATAAAGGTTTACTTCATAAGATCGCTAGCTATGGTATAGCTGGAAAAGTCTTCTCAATTATTAAATCATTTCTTTCTGATAGGTTCATAAGAGTAGTAGTTGAGGGGCAAAAATCAGAAGCTCACAGTATTAATGCCGGTGTCCCTCAGGGATCCATCCTGGGCCCAACTCTTTTCCTGATCTACATTAATGATCTTCCAAATCATATCCTTACATCATTTGTAGACATTTATGCTGACGACACTACCATTTATGGTAGCACATCTAAGACAGTAAACGACCAAGTTCTCTCCAATTCTCTCTCCTCTGATCTTGAGCACGTAGTACAATGGGGAAAGGAGTGGCTGGTTACTTTTAATGCATCTAAAACCAAGCTTCTCTCTTTACATCATCAACATTCTAATCCACATTTGTCATCAATTGAAATGAATGGCTCTCGTCTTCAGGAGGCCTCAAGTTTTGACAAGCTTCTGGGCTTGACCATTACTCCTGATCTTAAATGGAACACGTATATCAAATCTGTTGCCAAGGCCGCTGGAAAAATGGTGGGATCTTTCTATCGATCCAGTAGATATCTCACTGCTAATGCTATTCTCTACCTATATAAGAGCCAGGTACGTCCAAGGATGGAATACTGTTGCCACATCTGGGCAGGAGCTGCTAGAAAGGACTTGTCCTGCCTTGATAGAGTTCAAAATAGACTTCGTAGCCTCGTAGGAGATGTCCTTTTATCCTCCTTGCAACCTCTATCTCACAGAAGAGATGTTGCGAGTTTGTCTCTGATGTATCGTTATTTTCATGGAAAGTGTTCAACTGAGCTTCAATCTTTGGTCCCCCCTCGCCAAACTTTCACAAGAAACACTCGTCTAGCTGTAAACACTATCAATAATTTCCCCCACTCTTTATCTGTGCCTAAACCTAAACGTAGATTCCATGAACAAAGCTTCTTTCTTAGAACTGCACGCCTGTGGAATTGTCCTCCGTTTTCCTGCTTTCCGGCTGACTACAATATGGTTGTGTTCAAGTCTAAAGTAAATAAGTTCTTGATGAGCCGTTCCATATAAGTTATTAAATTTACCAAATTTTCATTACTAATGATTACTATATTGACCAATTTCTACTGTACACTCTTTAACCCTTATCCTTGAGTGGCCTCTGGGCCTTGATAATGTGGTGATGCCTTTGTAAAAAAAAAAAAAGAAAAAAAAAATATCAACATTTGACAAATTAACGCAGTAAAACGTGTAAATGTATATTTGTGCACGCGTAGAGGATACACATTACGTCGAACTACAAATACCAAGTTCCATTTTTTTAATTTTTACCTTTTTGAAGCTAATTTTCAAATCGAGTTTGTTCCATATGGTTTGAATATCTCATATATCAAGCTTCTGTAGACCAAAAATTAATAGTATAGTTTGTTAGAGACCGTTCCACAGATAAAAATAGAGATTTACTCTAAATTCTGTTCCAAATGCTATACAATTAAGCACAATGTAGAAAATCCGTATACTTTGGCAGCATTCTTTCATTCATGCAGGTTTGGCTGAATATCAGCGCTAAGCTAACTTTCTCGCGTTTTCGGTGCGAAAATAGAAAAATACGTCAAACGTTAACTTTTTCAACAGACGTAGGTCGTCTTCAGGTAATGTGGTATAGTGAACGTTCATTGATTAATTTGACAGATTAGATGATGCGCCTATAAACATTTCGGTACGCGGTCCCCACCACCAAACCAGGTCTGTTGGTTGATGTTAGTTTGTTTGTTTGTTTGTTTTTTTTTTGTTTGAATGAACAATGCCTCGAGGATGGGTAGGCGTAGGCCACAATATGAGACGGCAAGGATAGTCGAGTTTTCTAAATTCTTTCTTAAGTGTCTTGTGTGAAGTTAAGTGTTGATAGACTGGGCTTAGAGAAGACAACAGGTGGCATGTGAGACACCGGAAATGGCGGTACGGGTCACGTATTCTTTAGAAATATATTCTCCTATTGGGCATTTAAACCCATATGTGGCATTAATCGTAGAAAAAACAATATATATGTTAAAAACCTGCACAGTTAGAACTGTGCGTGAAATGAGACTAATTATCCAATTAAGAAAATAAAACAAAACATCGAACAGTGATTAAATAAAAGTTATATTTTAAAAGGGATATGCAAATTAGTCATCTTTTTTGAAAGCGCTGGTATGTTCACGACTAAGTATATAAGAATATTGTCTTTATTTTTAAAATAGAAAAGTGGGCTTTTTAAGGCTTCATCGTGGCGTTTAGCCGTCGGCCCCAAAACCAGCAGACTAGACCATGCCTGTGATGACATGTTCCCTTCCGATTGCGATGTAATTTCTGGTCCTGTGGTCAGTGCGGCAAATAACTCAGCTATATATATATATATATATATATATATATATATATATATATATATATATATATATATATTACTAAGATCCGACGTTGCTCATGATTTAATGAGGATCATTATTATATCTTTTTACAATGCTCACCTGCTCTTCTTCTTGACTTCAATCTTTAGCCCTTTCCCCGTATTCCTGTAAAATATTCATATTTTGAGGAACCAAATCTGCTTTCACAAGCTTCTCGGACTGATCTTCACTCCTGACCTTACTTACATCAAATTCGTCGCCAACAGAAATGGTGGGATGATTCTACCTCTCCAAAGATATCTCAATACAGCCGTAATACTCTATGTGTATAAATTATATATAATGGGTATAAAATATATATATAATGTGTATAAAAGCCAAATAAACCCTAGAATGTTGCTACATCTAGGCAGAAGCTGCCCAGGGCACCCCCTTCTGCATTGACACGGTACAAAATCGGATTCGAAATCTAGTAGACGATATCCTTTTTTCCTCCCTACTACCTCTTTCTTATAGAAGAAACGTTGCTATTTTATCTCGGCTCCATCGTTATTTTTATGGCATGTGCTCGACTAAACTTCAGTTTTTGGTACCCGCCCCTGTAAAACATTTTCAGCAAAAACTCGTCTTGCGACAACCACTGTCAATAATTTTCCTTACTCTTTATCTGTATCTAAAACTAAACAGAAATTCTATGAAAAAAGTTTACTTCCTAGAATTAACCGTCTGTGGAACATAATACCTTGAGGCTGTTTTCTTATCATAATATAGCATGATCGTTTTCACATCCAATGTAAACAAATTCTTATTGAGCAACCATCTTAACTAATCAAATTCTACCAATTTCTGCATTAATGATCATTACGGTGTTGTCTCGCCGGATACCTGAGACTCTTTAACCTTTATCCTTGAGTTGTCTATGTGCCTTGATAATTGGTCTGTTAGTATATATGCCGTAATTACGTTGACACACCGGTTCTCTGTAGATCATCGAAGTTAAGCAACATTAAATTTGGCCAATTCCAGATGGGTGATCATTTGGGAATACTAGGCGCTGTATGTATTTATATATGTGTGTACGTACAATACGTTAAGGAACTGAACGGCCTGCCTTGCACAGTTCTGTGTAACCCTTGGACAAGGTGTAGCACCTATTAACTTCCCTCTGATATTTAGAAGGTTACTATATGAAGCTTCTTGGACGTGGATAAGGTAATCCATCTTGGAGAAGAGGTGATTAAAAACGGATAGAAAGAATCTGTCAGTTCTGTAAGGCAGTCTGTTATATTATGGACTCCCACGCATCGTCGAGTAACCTAGCGAGGGACTGCGATTATCAGTTTTTATTGTACACACATATTCAATAGAGAAAATATTATTGGAATGCTGGAAAAATAAAGTCGCACTAGATCATTACAAGGTCAAATGTTTAAGCAAGATAAACAACTTTGGAATTTTAGAAACTATAACAAATAGAATTTAGTATCAAAACAACGACCTAGGCATAGCAGTAGAGTCATATTTAAAACAACATCGTTTGGTGATTTTGAATCATTTGAAAATATATTCGTTTGAACAGAATTATTTTTAGCACAATGTTTCAGTCGATGTAACTTCCGAATTTCCTTAGGTGTATCTTGTCGAACTCGGAAGTCCACAAGAACCCATGATAAAATTTAGTCGTAAAAGTTACATTCCTGTAGATTGACAGTTCATTCCTCAGTGAGGGTGACCCAAAAATACAATTGCAAATTACGTAGGACTTTTATCGAGTCATAGTTGACAGATCGAAAAAATCCTACCCCGTTGATTAAATAAAATGGTTCTGTTCGAAATTTCGTACAGATTGCTGAGTTCGACATAATGATTTCCGAATTCTATAGAAAGATTTCTAGACAGAGATTTCTGAGTTCGACAGGATACATCTAAAGAAGGTTGTAGCTTACATCGACCGAAAAGTTGTGAAAATAACACTCAAGATGAGAGCAGTAATCTGAAGAATCCAAATAATACGAATAAACAATCCTCACCTCAAAAATTTTAAAATCGTAGAATTATTTTTCGCTTGATGTGTTTCTAAATTCTGTCAAATTTTTTACAATACGTTTATGAAATCATTCCTGGAAGTTCCCTGTAACCGTTTCCTATCATCTCAAGTGACATGACGACTTTCTTTGTATCCCTTTCATTCAAACCTATCAAGAGTTCGACACTAAAGCTTCCAAGTAATCGCCTTAACTATACCCAACTTTTTAATTCAAACAGCCTATTTCTATAATATTCTGCTTGTTCCTCCTTCAGTTACTCTGTACGTTACGTTTTGAATAATTTTTCAAGGCCAGACCGGTTAAGAAAAAAGGCAAACTTCACGAAACTTGACTTTAAAAAATGATAATCTCGCAACTTTAGATGAGAATATGCGAGTAACCTTCCTTTGATGTAGTCTTGTGTTCAAGTTATAATATACAATATATAATCATTATTGTAATAGTGTGTGAAAGAAACTAGTAGTAATTTCGACGTAAACCGGGTTTTCGGCGAGAAAAGAACTCAGAGAAACATTATGTAAAAAAAAATATTTGAAAGAAAATAACAAAAAAAAAGACTATTGTGTGCCAAGAGATACTGAACTGAAGAAATAAATTAAAGAGTGTCTCTTACAATGTGATCTTATTTGTATTGAACTATTTAGGATAATATTACTTTCTGAGTATTTATTAGTACTTATTAATTTATCTCATTTGGTTAAATTCTATACTTAAAATACAATAGACACTATTTTCATAGAGATGTTAATAAACTCATATTTGTTGCACGCTATTGGGGTTTCTGTAAAAAAAAAACTATTTTTGCGCTATCCAGAAAATATCTGCTTTATCAAAACATTATTTGTTGATTAAATATATTTCTCAATCCGTGGAATTTCCATAGTCTAGTCATTATTATCCATTCAATTTCACTAGTTTTATTCAAGGTTACTAGTAAACGTATGTGTTCCTACGATATTAGCAACCTATTCACCTGCCTCCTTATTTTAGAAACAATATGTATCTAT
Source organism: Euprymna scolopes (assembly GCF_053919585.1). NCBI lineage: Eukaryota > Metazoa > Mollusca > Cephalopoda > Sepiida > Sepiolidae > Euprymna > Euprymna scolopes. The sequence continues at coordinate 256,945 of NC_136525.1, forward strand.
GTTGATTTGTATATCATAGTAAGTTAATGCATCCTTCCATTGCTGAGAGCATGTTCGTTGAGTTGATGAAATTTGCCACATATGTCGGACTTAGTTTTAACAATGTATAGGAAAATAGATTGTGTATCTATAGGCTCAGTTTTAGGACCAACGATGGCAAATGCATTTGTGTGCGCGTTTCTATGAGAAACAATTATCTAAACTCATAACATTTTTAGTCTACTTTTGATATGTAAACAACGCTCTCCAATGATCAAACCGGGGCCAATAATTTCTTTTCCTTGCTTAATAGTATGCATCCCGCGTTAAAGTATACTTACGAAGGAGAGCGTAATTCATCTTTAGTTTTCGTCAATGTATTGGCACAAAAACACCATCGAGTTACCTCACATCAATCTATCGTAAACTTACAGAACTGTATACTACCATACTATCACGTTTACAGGACTGTATACACGCTGCGTTTCATTTGGCCTAACCCTAACCATAAACTTAGATTGTATGCAAGCTGAGATTCATTTTTCCTGACAAACATAAGTATAATTTGAATCCTTACGCAACATGCCCTTATAATTTGTTCACAATGAAAATTGAATAAAGAACGATTACGAATACATTGCCCAATAATCGGTAATTTATAGTGGTGATTAGGTCAGCCATCAAAAGGAAAATAACTCATTTATTCACTAATGGTTTAATGAAAAGATTTGATTACTGAATACTGCAGGCGATGATGTTTAAGATTTCACATAACATCTGTAACTATACTAAACCATCCGCATCATCTATATCTATACTCTTATAAATTTGAGTTTTTTGTGTATTGAGATTCATATTAAATCCTCTTTTTCTATTTATTTAAAAAGAAAATACAACTTTGTTATATATGGGTTGTGGAATTGCATTCATCTGCAAAAGATCTAGCTAATTTTCATAATCTTTTAACCATTCGTTTTAATTAATTCCCTATTAGTTTTTTCTCGGTTTTCTCATGGAATGATCATCTTTAGTTGACTATTACGTATATTATATTCTTGCAGATATTCTACATGATTTATAATTGCGTAATATTTGCGTAAAAAGGTTATAGAAAATACAAACCTCTTTCTATATATATTCATGTATGCCTATATATATTTGTTTAAAAAGAATTGCCTACAAAACTCCTCTATCAGTTTTTTCGACTGAAAATGAAATTTAATATATAAGGTATTCGGACCCATGCAAAACTTTATATTTGGGTTTTAGACGGGGAAAATCGGTGCAAAAATTGTGAAAATAAAAAAATGAAATTTGCCAGGTCAAGGTCGAACGACGGCATTACGAATACGTATGCGTAATGCAATGGCTATTGGTTCATGTTTTAATTTTTAGCCTTAAAGCAAATATGTCTTCATAGCTCAGGCATTAGCATCAAAAGAAAAAGTAAATCGTAAGTTAAACACTTTAGTTTCGATTCTCGGTGGTGACGCTTGAGTATATTATTTTTTTTTACTTCTTACATCACTAAACGAGTACTTAATATAATCATGCCCTCCTTAAATAAGAGAAGAATCCAGGTTGTCCTCGACGATCGTACATCTAAATAATATGATATAAATGCGGGTGTACCTCATGGGTCGATCCTTGGACCTTTATTATTCCTGATATTCATAAATGACCTCTCTGTTAAAATTGTCTCTGAGATTGGTATATTTGCTGATGATACCACGCTCTATATCAAGCACGTGGGAAAAACGAATGAGCACATATCTAAGGCATTGACTAGAGGAAGACCTCATATTTGTAGCGGAATGGGGACAACATGAATAGTCACATTTAATACTGCCAAGCCCAAGCTTGTTTACTTTAACCACTAATAGCTATGGCTAATAATATATTACCTTAAAGTACTTTCTTAAAACTCCTCGGCTTAACGTTCACAAAGAACATGAATTAGAACAGTTACAGCTAGGGCTTGTCGTGTCTGCTGCAAGGAAGATGTGCTCTCTCTCTCTCTCTCTCTCTCTCTCTCTCTCTCTCTCTCTCTCTCTCTCTCTCTCTCTCTCTACCGTGCCAGAAAGTTAATTATGCCTAAAAAATATCCTGTACTTCTACAAGACTACCATTTGACCATGTATGGAGTATTGTTGTCAAATTTGGGCTGGTGCACTTGCTACTAATTTCTTGCTCCTGGACAGGGTTTAAAAGAGAGTTGCTAACCTAATTGGTCCTGAACTGTCAACTGGGCTTTAGCCTTTGACTCATCGTCGAAATATTGCATCCCTCCGCCAGTTTTACAAGTATTTCAATGTTAGATGCTCCGACGATCTAAAAGCCCTTTAACCTCCTCAAGGTACACACCCTCGATAAACCCGACAAGCAGCAAAGTCCCAGCCCTACACAGTAGAGATCCCCAAATGCCAGAAAGCCCTCTATTCTAATAGTTTCTTCCCCAGAACTGCTAGATTTTGGAATTCCCTTTCCGAGTTCCTGTTTCCCAGATTGTACTGACATTTGTATGTGGCATCTGTTGTTGCAAACCTACGGTACTTTGGTCCAGAGGAGAATTTCGCCAGTCCTTTTATTATATAGATTAGTCGGAAAAACAAAGATTTATGTGAAAACAATGTTTGCATATGTAAGTGTCCAGTAGCGGCAATTTGGTGGCCATATTATGACTAAAAACACTATAAACTAAATCAGATAGGTAGAAGACTAACTTATCTCCCCTTTGTTTACATTTATTTGTGATAATTTTCCTTACTCTTTATCTGTATCTAAAACTAAACAGAAATTCTATGAAAAAAGTTTACTTCCTAGAATTAACCGTCTGTGGAACATAATACCTTGAGGCTGTTTTCTTATCATAATATAGCATGATCGTTTTCACATCCAATGTAAACAAATTCTTATTGAGCAACCATCTTAACTAATCAAATTCTACCAATTTCTGCATTAATGATCATTACGGTGTTGTCTCGCCGGATACCTGAGACTCTTTAACCTTTATCCTTGAGTTGTCTATGTGCCTTGATAATTGGTCTGTTAGTATATATGCCGTAATTACGTTGACACACCGGTTCTCTGTAGATCATCGAAGTTAAGCAACATTAAATTTGGCCAATTCCAGATGGGTGATCATTTGGGAATACTAGGCGCTGTATGTATTTATATATGTGTGTACGTACAATACGTTAAGGAACTGAACGGCCTGCCTTGCACAGTTCTATGTAACCCTTGGACAAGGTGTAGCACCTATTAACTTCCCTCTGATATTTAGAAGGTTACTATATGAAGCTTCTTGGACGTGGATAAGGTAATCCATCTTGGAGAAGAGGTGATTAAAAACGGATAGAAAGAGTCTGTCAGTTCTGTAAGGCAGTCTGTTATATTATGGACTCCCACGCATCGTCGAGTAACCTAGCGAGGGACTGCGATTATCAGTTTTTATTGTACACACATATTCAATAGAGAAAATATTATTGGAATGCTGGAAAAATAAAGTCGCACTAGATCATTACAAGGTCAAATGTTTAAGCAAGATAAACAACTTTGGAATTTTAGAAACTATAACAAATAGAATTTAGTATCAAAACAACGACCTGGCATAGCAGTAGAGTAATATTTAAAACAACATCGTTTGGTGATTTTGAATCATTTGAAAATATATTCGTTTGAACAGAATTATTTTTAGCACAATGTTTCAGTCGATGTAACTTCCGAATTTCCTTAGGTGTATCTTGTCGAACTCGGAAGTCCACAAGAACCCATAATAAAATTTAGTCGTAAAAGTTACATTCCTGTAGATTGACAGTTCATTCCTCAGTGAGGGTGACCCAAAAATACAATTGCAAATTACGTAGGACCTTTATCGAGTCATAGTTGACAGATCGAAAAAATCCTACCCCTGTTGATTAAATAAAATGGTTCTGTTCGAAATTTCGTACAGATTGCTGAGTTCGACATAATGATTTCCGAATTCTATAGAAAGATTTCTAGACAGAGATTTCTGAGTTCGACAGGATACATCTAAAGAAGGTTGTAGCTTACATCGACCGAAAAGTTGTGAAAATAACACTCAAGATGAGAGCAGTAATCTGAAGAATCCAAATAATACGAATAAACAATCCTCACCTCAAAAATTTTAAAATCGTAGAATTATTTTTCGCTTGATGTGTTTCTAAATTCTGTCAAATTTTTTACAATACGTTTATGAAATCATTCCTGGAAGTTCCCTGTAACCGTTTCCTATCATCTCAAGTGACATGACGACTTTCTTTGTATCCCTTTCATTCAAACCTATCAAGAGTTCGACACTAAAGCTTCCAAGTAATCGCCTTAACTATACCCAACTTTTTAATTCAAACAGCCTATTTCTATAATATTCTGCTTGTTCCTCCTTCAGTTACTCTGTACGTTACGTTTTGAATAATTTTTCAAGGCCAGACCGGTTAAGAAAAAAGGCAAACTTCACGAAACTTGACTTTAAAAAATGATAATCTCGCAACTTTAGATGAGAATATGCGAGTAACTTTCCTTTGATGTAGTCTTGTGTTCAAGTTATAATATACAATATATAATCATTATTGTAATAGTGTGTGAAAGAAACTAGTAGTAATTTCGACGTAAACCGGGTTTTCGGCGAGAAAAGAACTCAGAGAAACATTATGTAAAAAAAAATATTTGAAAGAAAATAACAAAAAAAAGACTATTGTGTGCCAAGAGATACTGAACTGAAGAAATAAATTAAAGAGTGTCTCTTACAATGTGATCTTATTTGTATTGAACTATTTAGGATAATATTACTTTCTGAGTATTTATTAGTACTTATTAATTTATCTCATTTGGTTAAATTCTATACTTAAAATACAATAGACACTATTTTCATAGGAATGTTAATAAACTCATATTTGTTGCACGCTATTGGGGTTTCTGTAAAAAAAAACTATTTTTGCGCTATCCAGAAAATATCTGCTTTATCAAAACATTATTTGTTGATTAAATATATTTCTCAATCCGTGGAATTTCCATAGTCTAGTCATTATTATCCATTCAATTTCACTAGTTTTATTCAAGGTTACTAGTAAACGTATGTGTTCCTACGATATTAGCAACCTATTCACCTGCCTCCTCATTTTAGAAACAATATGTATCTATGTTGATTTGTATATCATAGTAAGTTAATGCATCCTTCCATTGCTGAGAGCATGTTCGTTGAGTTGATGAAATTTGCCACATATCTCGGACTTAGTTTTAACAATGTATAGGAAAATAGATTGTGTATCTATAGACTCAGTTTTAGGACCAACGATGGCAAATGCATTTTTGTGCGCGTTTCTATGAGAAACAATTATCTAAACTCATAACATTTTTAGTCTACTTTTGATATGTAAACGACGCTCTCCAATGATCAAACCGGGGCCAATAATTTCTTTTCCTTGCTTAATAGTATGCATCCCGCGTTAAAGTATACTTACGAAGGAGAGCGTAATTCCTCTTTAGTTTTCCTCAATGTATTGGCACAAAAACACCATCGAGTTACCTCACATCAATCTATCGTAAACTTACAGAACTGTATACTACCATACTATCACGTTTACAGGACTGTATACACGCTGCGTTTCATTTGGCCTAACCCTAACCATAAACTTAGATTGTATGCAAGCTGAGATTCATTTTTCCTGACAAACATAAGTATAATTTGAATCCTTACGCAACATGCCTTTATAATTTGTTCACAATGAAAATTGAATAAAGAACGATTACGAATGCATTGCCCAATAATCGGTAATTTATAGTGGTGATTAGGTCAGCCATCAAAAGGAAAATAACTCATTTATTCACTAATGGTTTAATGAAAAGATTTGATTACTGAATACTGCAGGCGATAATGTTTAAGATTTCACATAACATCTGTAACTATAATAAACCATCCGCATCATCTATATCTATACTCTTATAAATTTGAGTTTTTTGTGTATTGAGATTCATATTAAATCCTCTTTTTCTATTTATTTAAAAAGAAAATACAACTTTGTTATATATGGGTTGTGGAATTGCATTCATCTGCAAAAGATCTAGCTAATTTTCATAATCTTTTAACCATTCGTTTTAATTAATTCCCTATTAGTTTTTTTCTCGGTTTTCTCATGGGATGATCATCTTTAGTTAACTATTACGTATATTATATTCTTGCAGATATTCTACATGATTTATAATTGCGTAATATTTGCGTAAAAAGGTTATAGAAAATACAAACCTCTTTCTATATATATTTAGGTATGCCTATATATATTTGTTTAAAAAGAATTGCCTACAAAACTCCTCTATCAGTTTTTTCGACTGAAAATGAAATTTAATATATAAGGTATTCGGACCCATGCAAAACTTTATATTTGGGTTTTAGACGGGGAAAATCGGTGCAAAAATTGTGAAAATAAAAAAATGAAATTTGCCAGGTCAAGGTCGAACGACGGCATTACGAATACGTATGCGTAATGCAATGGCTATTGGTTCATGTTTTAATTTTTAGCCTTAAAGCAAATATGTCTTCATAGCTCAGGCATTAGCATCAAAAGAAAAAGTAAATCGTAAGTTAAACACTTTAGTTTCGATTCTCGGTGGTGACGCTTGAGTATTTTTTTTTTACTTCTTACATCACTAAACGAGTACTTAACATAATCATGTCTTCCTTAAATAAGAGAAGAATCCAGGTTGTCCTCGACGATCGTACATCTAAATAATATGATATAAATGCGGGTGTACCTCATGGGTCGATCCTTGGACCTTTATTATTCCTGGTATTCATAAATGACCTCTCTGATAAAATTGTCTCTGAGATGGGTATATTTGCTGATGATACCACGCTCTATATCAAGCACGTGGGAAAAACGAATAAGCACATATCTAAGGCATTGACTAGAGGAAGACCTCATATTTGTAGCGGAATGGGGACAAAATGAATAGTCACATTTAATACTGCCAAGCCCAAGCTTGTTTATTTTAACCACTAATAGCTATGGCTAATAATATATTACCTTAAAGTATTTTCTTAAAACTCCTCGGCTTAACGTTCACAAGGAACATGAGTTAGAACAGTTACAGCTGTGGACCAAAGTATCGTAGGTTTGTAACAACAGGTACCACATACAAATTTAATATGTCTAGACTATTAGTCATTATCTTATGTAACTTGAGAACGTCATTTAGGACACATTTAGTCGTTATAATAAAATGTTACATTGCATAGCAACCCTATCATAATCGTAACATATTCAGAGGAAGGAGTTCTGATTTTTCCTTCTGGATATTTAGTCCTCTTACCACTACAAGTCAACACCGGGAGAAAATCTACACTTTTTACAGATAGTGTGGTTACACCCATCGTAATCACAGACATAACATAAGCTTTCCCTTTTTCCAATCCACAAATAATAGCGGCTTCCTATTCATATACCGTTCATTCTAATTCGAACATTCTGATATTCCGGTATTCTATTCTTTACCACATAAACGAACAGTTATTGAAAAATACAGCATGGCATCACTAACACATTATTTCGCCTGGCTTTCATTCTAATAAATTCGTAGATTATTACAGTCGTTTTTGTGTGCTTTTTCGTTAGTTAGTGTGTGTGTGTGTGTGTGTGTGTGTGTGTGTGTGTGTGTTTGTGTTTTGCGTGTTTATGCGTACAATACTAATCACTAATACTTGCTTTGTAGTTTACATAGTACTGCTAAATATTCTTCCGTGTGTCTAGGGGTTATTTTCAGCACACCTCTATCCCTCTTTCAATGCGCATAACGTTTATTATAGTTTGTATATGAGTATGCCTGTGTGCATGTGTTCGCTTAAACGTGCGTCTTAACTAAAGATAGGTAAGTTGTTGGGTAAAACTAACGAAACACACGTTTCGGCTATTAAAAAAGTATCGTTCATTTTACTGGAATTTGAATGAAAATAATAAAATAAATAAATACATAAAATCGACTGTTGTCTTTTTTTGTTATTTTTTTCTGTCTTCTCTTTTGCGACTATTTATTACTTACGAAGAAGTGATAAAAATCTTGAATATATACAAATAAATGTAAACAAAGGAGAGATAAGTTAGTCTTCTACCTATCTGATTTAGTTTATAGTGTTTTTAGTCATAATATGGCCACCAAATTGACGCTACTGGACACTTACATATGCAAACATTGTTTTCACATAAATCTTTGTTTTTCCGACTAATCTATATAATTAAAGGACTGACGAAATTCTCCTCTGGACCAAAGTACCGTAGGTTTGCAACAACAGATGCCACATATAAATTCAATACATCTAGGCTATTAGCCACGGTCTTAGGTAACATTCGCTTATCATTTTAGCCACATTAAGTCGTAAAAATAAAATGCTACATTGCATACTACATTGCATCACAACCGCAACATCGTTAAAGGAAGGAGTTTCTCATTTTTCCCTCTAAAACTAAATCATCTTACTACCACCAGTCAATACCGGAAAGAAGTCTACACTTTATACTTTGAGGGGGGCATACACCGCCATTAACTGATTCACACAAACACAGACACAACATTACCTTTCCCGTATTAGAATAAAAAATAATAAAATCTCTCTGGAAAAAATCCGCTGCCTGCGATTGGTTGACCGCTAATTCTATTATTCCGGAATTACTTCATAAACGAACACTTCAAAACAATGCATTATGGCGTTGATTTAATTCAAACCCTTTACTGGTTTTATTTCTTTCTTTATATTGCCAACTTCTTCCCTGTTTATTTATGTCTTAGTATCGACTTAATACATAAACTACGTTGTTTTTATTTATTTATTTCCATCGGCAACTGTTTTGGCGTCGATTACGTTCACAAACTTTATCGTTATATTTATTTATTTCTTTGTATTGCCAACTGTTTTCTTCTGTTTTCGTCTGTGTTTTTATATAAAGGAACGCTTCAAAAAAAATATATATCACATATTAATTCACAAACTTTACTGTTTTTTCTTTGTTATTGGCAACTGTTTTATTGTTTTCTTCTGTTTTTTTTTCCTTTTTTTAAACGTACAATTAAAAGCAATACATTATGGTGCTGATTAAATTCATAGACTTTACTGGTTTTACTTCTTTCTTTATATTGCCAACATTTTCCCATGTTTATTTCTATTTAACGTCGATTAAATTAATTAATTTTAACGGTTTAATTTCTTTCTTTGTTAGTAGCAACTGTTTTCTTCTGTGTGTGTGTGTGTGTGTGTGTGTGTGTGTGTGTGTTTGTGTGTGTGCGCGCGCGCGTTTTTTAATATATTTTTTTCTTTACCGAAGACATGTATTTTTGCTTTTTTGTGTATGAAAGATTGGTTTGCTGTTTCTTTACTCTGTACCACTGTGTCGTTTCATCAATACCACCAAATGCTAATCTGCTTTGTTTCCCATAAACTTTACTGATTTTCACTGCAGTTTGATGGATAATGTTCACTTACTTTTTTCTCCTATATATTCATACTTTTCCTCTTTGGACATTTATTACATTCTTTTTGGGCATATGCATTTACTGAACCACGATGAATTAATCATGTGATTATTTAGAAATCCATTACAAACGTAATAAGGAGTCATTTTTTTGCAACTACTGTATACTTTCAACTAACAAATTAATTATAGATGCTGTAAAACAAAAAAATTCTCTACGTGACGCATTCGTCCTAACACAACCAATCGACACATATTAATTGCTCAGAAAACAAAAAATTTGACAACTGGTAATCTTAAAATTATCCTAAAGTTTAATAAATACTGGTAACTTAGTTTGAACAATTCAGCATGTTAACATACATGCATAAGCAAAATCACATTATGCATACATACATACATACATGAAGATTATATATGATGTCTTGAAAGTCTTGATAATTACTCTAAATTAAAAGATTGAATACTGGAAGCCTAACAATTTGGCTACGATGAGCGCTACCAAAAGGTTTAGGAATTATCGGAATTTTTAACACGCATTGCTAACACTTTCCTTGCGCGTACGGAACTAACATAAAATGTAATCAAACACATATTGCTCTTTTCTTGCTCCGACGGAACAGTCTCAAAATATAAACACAGCATTGGTTTGATAATATAAATACGCACGAAATACCTAAACACCACTAACCCCGTGACTGATCATGTCGACACTTTCTTTTTAGAACTGAATAAACACTTGCAAATAAGTCAGAACATAAATATTATGCAGTTAGGGTGCACCATACATTTTATTGGCTATGAAAACAATTATTTGTTATATATTTTTCTTACCACTATTACTCTCTGTGGAGTTGCTAGAGCTACTTTTATATCAAATAAATTAATTGCTGTATACCGAGAAGAGAAACTCTGGCCAACTTGACAGATTATGTCAGCGGTAGAAGACAGTTATCTTACCTCTGTTTTCACTCAATCTAAAGAGTTATTCAATGATTTCTTTATAATACGCCAATACATAGAGGTTACTGCCCTAAACCAACACTAATCGTCAGTAACCAACAGTACTGACAATCACAGACTGTAGCTTCCACTAGCTGCCACTGGAGAAAATGCCCGACAGTGGCCGCTAATTTCCAGTGACAGCAGTAGTCTCCTACAACAACCGTAGTTTCATTTGTTTTCGTGCGAGGGTGAGGGATTACAGCCATTCTGTTCTGGATCTGTCATGCTTCCACCGGCCAATGCCGGTAACGGGTCCTGCTAGTAAAATAAATAAATACATCCAACTGTTGTTTTTTTACCGAAATATTTGGATTTAACGAGAAATTGATTAAAACAAATAAAACACTGCAAACGAAAAGGAAGCATTGACTAGATTCGTTCATTTGTTAAATTCAAATTTAACTTCTTGTGAAGTAGTATTTATTTTAATAATTTTAATTTTTTAAAAAATTTTATGGATAGCATTTATTAAAAAAAGTAGTTTCAAATTTACGACACTAAAAAAAATAAAATAAAATAACCGATTAGATTGGTTTATTTCGTTATTTGTATGCAAATTTCAGTTAGATGAACGACTCTCTTTCAATAGCCGGAACACGTTTCATGTGCCCAAAATTTCATATTTCGCAATTTTGATTTACCAGGTGATTTCGGCCATTAACTGAGCCACAACAACGCGTGGCCGGGTACAGCTATATATAATAATAAATACGAAATGTGCATTCATCTAAACATCATATTTAAGCGTATTTTACGACCGAGCAATGTTGGGCGGCCTGCTAGTATATATATAAAAATGACCTTGTCTGTCTGTCTGTTTGAGGAACTATATCTATAAAACTCCTCTGTCAATTTTTAATTTACAGACTTGAAACCTGTATATATCGGGTATTTGCACTAGTGGAACAAATTCAATTTAATCTTTAGCCGGTAAAACAGCTGCCAAGGGGTCAAATTGAAAAAAATTGAAACTTGGCAGACATAAATCGACTTAAACTGCTTTTCTAGGCATGCGCAAAGATACAATGTTATTTTTTCAAAGTATGGCTCTAGCTCAGACGGATAAGGCTGGAGAGCTATATGTTTTGGTTTCGATTCTAGCTAATGACACTCGACTCATATATATTTTTTAACTAATGAAATCACCACTATATATTGGGTACAATATAATAATAAATAGAGTATTGGCTCTATAATAATACATACGAAATTTGCATGAATTAAAATATTATACTAAAGCGTATTTACGACCGGGCCTATATATTGGGTATAATATAATTAACAACAGCGAATGGACTCAATAATAATAATAATAATAATAATAATAATAATAATAATAATAATATTAATAATATTAATAATATTAATAATAAATCTGCATAAATTAAAATATCATATTTAGGCCTGCTGGTAAACGATATTGTGCAACTAGAGTCAAGACCTGCATATAGATAAACACACATTCATTCTCACTTTTTATCTAGGTGGCAAATGGCCAGAATGATCTTGAAAGAGTGTTTTCGTTTTTCTTCCGGAAATTAATTACCTACATAGTCGCGTAAATTCTTTCGACGTTGAATTTGTGTTACTGTTCGACGAAACGTTGTCTTATTCTCAAAGTAGAGAAAGAAGAAAGAAAAAGGTTAGAACTCTTCTTAACTGTTGGCGTTGTACTTAAGAGACTTTTTCTCTTCCACAATTCGCTTGCTTCTTCTCCAAGCAGCCGTTGTATTTTCTCTTTTCGTCTTCTCCCGATTGACAATAGCCTAGCGTGAACAAAAGCATGCCACTGCCACGAAATAGAATAAACATTTTTATTCTGCTACCTCGATACATGATAGCGCTTAAATTCGCATTTTCTTATTTTTGTATTATTTGCCGTATCGGACGGTTTTCAGGTTCGAGTGGCAGTGCTTCTCTATGGAGGGCACACACAAACTGTGGACGGTTATTCCTGTGGTTCTCCACAATTTATTATAATTAAACAAACGCTGGTAGAAATACATTAAATAAATCTCATCAACCGAGCGAAAATGTCATGTTCTACAAGTATTCTTTTTAATTTTCGATTTTTAAGCAATTAGACAAGATACAAACGCTTGGACTCAATTATCTTCCTATTATAACTGTTTGTCTGATGTTTAGCCTTTTGGATTCCCACGTTCGTGTAGACACTGCCATCGAGTGTCTAAGGTCTCTCTGGGCATGGGTTTGTCAGAACAATCTGGCATGAGGATACTTTTTCCATAGAAGTAAACCCTGACCAAATATTCAAAATCACATAGTATTCGCTGCCCAAATAAGATCTCCTCGCTATGGCTAACATATATTAGCTTTTACGAGGAATGGTGCACCTTCTCCAAGTGATGTTACCTCAAGTAATAGCACGAAACTGGATACTCCACCAGAGTAGATAAATTCTTGTCCTGGAATTCAGCAAGACCAAGAGACCAAAATAAAAGATATAATACAATATATGAAAATGGTTAATTGGGGAGAGGAAAATTATGTTCTCAACTTCTTTATTAACTCAGTGTTTGAGAAATAAAGAACTTAAATGAAACATTCGAATATCTATGTATCTCATATAGACTTCAAGTGTTAGCCCCAGGTTGTGGGCCCCTTGATTTCTGAGAACTTCGACTGAAGTAAAATAAAAAAAAATAAAATAAATAAAAAAAATAAAATAAATAAATAGTTTGATTTTATTGGAGAAATCTTCGTGCTTTATTTTGGAAATCTAGCAAAATTCTTCTTCTTCCTTTTCTTCTCCTTCCTTTTCTTCTTCTTTTTCTTTTTTTGTCACAAGCGAACAGAGTCAGATAACTAGAAACCATACAACAAGATGCCTATCTCTAATCTCCAGTCCACATTCCTTATTTCGACATCTAACAATCACTCTACAAACCACAAAAACAACAACAACAACAACAATAACAACTTGGACATGAAAAATCGAATCCAGATCGTTTCTATGCAAACACTTTCACTTAGGGGTGTTGGCAAGCTTCACATGGTCGCTCTCGTAAGTGTTCGATGTATTTCTAAAAATAATTCTAGTTTTTTTGTTTTATTATTACATTTAACCCCAAACAAGGCACAGTGCCATTTGATGTAGGGGGCTACTATAAGGGACATAATTTGCAGGGATATTTTATAGGGAGTTGAGCAGCGAGATATCTGTTCACATTACACTTGAATGTCAGTACGGTTGGGGAAGCAGGAACCTGGAAGAGAATTCCAAAGTCTAACAGTTCTGGGAAATAAACTATTAGAGTAGAAGGCTTTCTTATATCTAGGGATCTGTACTGTGTAGGGTGGGACTTTGCTGCTTGTCGAGTTTGTCGAGGGTATTTTCTAGTAGCACATGCACCAGTCCAAATGTGACAACAATACTCCATAAATGGGTAGATAGTGGCCTTATAGAGGTGGAGGATACTTTAAAGTAACTTTCTAACACGGTAGAGAGAGTCCACATTTATCGCAGCAGCCTTGGAAATGCTTTCGATGTATCTTTTCCAATTCATGTTCCCTGTGAACGTTAAGCCAAAGAGTTTGAAGGAAGTACTTTCAGGTAATGCATCTTTAGCTAGAGCTATTGGTGGTTGAGAACGTTTCCTGTAATTATTGAAGGAAACAAGAGAGAGGAGAGAGAGAGAGATTTCTAAAAGACCTCACTTTACAAAAAAATATGCAGTCATATTGTTGTTCATTTTCAAAATGTTGGTCTTTTATTGGTAACAACTTGCGTACAATTGTTTCTGCCCTATATTGGCAAACAAATACAATATAATACTTTATTAATCATAGTTTATGATTTGTTTTTGAAATAAGATTATTGGATACTTTAGCCTGGCTGTTGTTGTTTCTGTTGTTATTATTAGAACCCTCACTATATGTTTCTCTATGTATGCTTGCGTTCTGAATGCTTCGACTATATTCATTGTTTTCCTCATTTGATTAGTCGTTTGTATTTTTTGGTAATTGCGTGACTGTGTAGGCATATACCACGTCTTTGTGTATGCAATCGTTATTAAGAGGACATTCATTTTTATTTTGGCAGTTACACTTCTTACTAGGTCAATTGGTATATCCAGCGCCTGTTTAATTTTCCTGGTATTTGTCGAAATTATTGTCTGTGCTAGATTAGGCATTGTGGAATATGAAATTTTATAATACGTTCTATTAATAATCTTAGCATTGCTTTTACAATTCGCTTATAAACATTACTATATTCTAAACCTTTATTTCAATCCTCCGTTTTAAAGGGAAACTATAAATACGTATAAAATTAAAAAATAATAGCACCTCATGGATGGTATATATAATTTGAGTTGACTGAACAAATTCGATTTAAACTGACAAAGGAATTTAAAAGAAAACTAAGATAAATCCTGAAAAAAAACGCATTATTCAATTTGCGTCTTTGACCCATTCCATTATGTTATTTTTGTTTTATTTTTATTCTCATCTCTATTTCCTTCTCGTTCCCCCTTTCCATCCCTGACCAAGTCTCTATAACCAGTACACAACCTGACCTCAATTAAGCGACCGGTCAAACCTTTTTATGAGTCTTTGAATTTTATTTAAGAGATATCTATTCTGCTGTATATATATATATATATATATATATATATATATATGTGTGTGTGTGTGTGTGTGTGTGTGTGTTCATGTATATGTGGATATATGTGAACATGTGTTTCACTCCATTTCCTACCATTCACTACTACCTACTCTCCCTACAACTAACACCTCACCCCACTAATAACAATATAGACTTCTAATGATAAGGATTCCGCCAGACTTTTAATTATTTTCGCTGGACTCAAAAACAAATTTATACAAGCACTTGCCCGATTCGGACATCTACACAGCTATGCGGATTACCCAATATATAACTTGGACCTCATTACCTAACTACTGGAAAGAACGCCTTCCATGGATTTTACCAAGCAATCTGCATCTACAATTTTCATATCCTTTTCTGCAAATCCTCTTGCTACAGGACTTCTGATAATTTAAAGATAATTTAATTATTTTGACTTTGACTTTCCATGTCTCACTGACTTTAGCAAATAGAGTACATACCTTTATAAATATTTGCTAATATTTTCTCTCCTCTGATGAGATGGTAAACATCGAAACCCTATAAGTTAAGGAGATTAATATACTAAAGTATTCTTTGTCCTGCTTAGAATAATAAAATCTTTGATATGAAACTCCTTCATATGAAACCACTTCATTTCAATAAGGGTTTTTTGAAATTCATTGAATCACAATTTAATTTATTTGCTCTATCTTGCATATGGAGCAATTCTTATTTAGATGGGATAACTTATATAATATTACTGCCAGTAATATTTTGTAAACCTTATAATCACAGGTTTCCATACGAACTGATTGTTGAAAAAACTATTCTGAAGTATATATATATATATATATATATATATATATATATATATATATATATATATATATATATCAAATCCTCATACCGCCCCCAGTAAACACCAGGAGGAAATATACACATTATACATATATTGTGCTTGCACCTATCGTAACTGGCTGATAAACTCACAGACATAACATAATCTTTCCCTTTTCGATACAAAAATAGTCTCCCCAGACTAATTCCTCTCATTTTGATTGGCTGAACTCTGACCATTCCTATATTCTGGATTAACGGTATTCGAATTCTAAATAAACGCCACTGTGTCATTTAAATATGGCGTCGAAATGATACCTACTTTTGCCCTCTGTGTAAATTGCTGCGTTTTTTCTTGCATTTTACGACGTCAACAATATCTACACTAAATTTTCATTCACTCTCTTTCTCTCTCCATCTCTCTCTCTCTCTCTCTGTATATATTATTTGCAACTCCTTCTCTCTCGCTCTCTCTCTCTCTCTATCTCTCTCTCTTTCTCCATCTATCTCGCTCGCTTTTTACATTTCTTTTTATGCAAAAAAACATTTTGCGGCATCAACACTACCTATAACAGTTTTTATTTCCTCTCTCTATCTCTCTCTCGCTCGCTTTTTACATTTTTCATGCCGAAAACCAAAAAATAAATATTTTACGGCATCGCTTTGTACATTTATTTTATGCCGAAAAACATTTTACGGTGTCAACAATGACTACAAGAGTTTTTATTTCCTATCTTTTCTCTCTCTCTCTCTCTCTCTCTTTCTCTCTCCCTGTTTTATATATTCTTCCCAACTTTACCTCTCCCTCTCACTCTCACTGTCTCTCTCTTTCTTTCTCTCTCTCTCTCTCTCTCTCTCTTTCTCTCGCTCGTTAGCTCACCTTTTCCTCACTCTGATTATTATAGGAGATGAGGATTACAGTCCGCAAATAAATAAATAAATAAAAAAATATTTTTTATTAATAGACTTACGGATATTTTTCTATAAAAAAAACACAGTTTGCCACACTAATTCCTTTTTAAAAAATGTATTTTTTGGTGGCCGGGGGTTACATTTACAGAAACGTGTTGCCGGGTACGTCTAGCATAATCTCATTGAATCTCTATAAATTGTCACAAACTATTGAATACCTTTTTGGTGAAAGTATGATTAATTTCATACCGTTTGTTTCATTATTGAATGCATTAACTTGTAACATTTATTGTATATTTTGCATACCTCTTCCCTCTGATGAGAAAAATTGCATTCTTCGAAACTCCAAGGTATATAGTTTTTCTTGTGTCTTTGTACTTCTTGTCAGATAACTAAAATTTTGTATACCTTCGTTACAGGTTTATAATGTTTTTAGAAAATTTTTATAAATTTTCAATAACAAGATTATATATATATATGTATATATGTATGCATATATATATGTGTGTGTGCGTGTGTGTGTGTGTGTGTGTGTGTGTGTGTGTGGTGTGTGTGTGTGTAATGATTAACATTGATGGGAACCATGATTTTATATACTGTTTTGTCTTTAAATTCCCCAAATAGTGCTTCGTGGTAAACAACTCATGATATCAAAAATAATATTTAGAATTTATAATTCTTGAAAGTAAACTAATACAGTTATAACAGTCGATCCCCGGTGTGTAACTGACCCATGTGTTACACTAAATTTCTTAGAAATGGTCCCATGATGATGTGACGATGGGCCAGTCAATAGGGTCTGAGTATCAAGAGGAAAGCATACCTTAGATGTCCGATGTGGGCGTGTGGCTCCTTCATTCTCTCAAGATCACTCTGGTGGCATTCTGGCTGGAACCTTCTTCGTTTTCAGTTTTCCTTCTTTAATGCAGACATTTATGGCAGACACAGAAACACACAACACAGGTTGCAATTTATGGTAGAAATATAATTAACTATTTATTCTATAAAACGTATACAATATACATTACAGTATTAACATACAATTTACAGATTTTCACTATTATTTCTTTAAAACTAACTAACATTAACTAGTGTTGAGGGAGAGCAGACGCTTCCCCCCCCCCGTATTTACGGAGAGACAAAAATATACGTCTTACTCCAAGCTGTGCGGACGAAAAAGAGATCGAGAAAAGAATGTGAATTATGGGATTGCATTCTTATTGCATATGTATCCCTCCGCCTACGGCCAAATCACCTTCTAGCCATCCAGGGGGAAGGTGTTAACATCCACCACAATCGGGGCACTAAGATATAGTGCCACATCCCTCCCTATACACTCTGAAATTTATGAGTATTCATAAATTTTAGAATACCCTAATTTTCCGTGGATGGTGCGTCAATCAACCGTCTGCGATCAATGTCTTCATGCCCTTCGATTCATTAGGAACTCAGTGAAGCAATTTTTTTCCGTCAAGCGCCTGGTCGGCTGGTGTACTGATTCAAATACCATAAAGAGTAATCATCCTCCCCATCCATCGAGGCAGAAAAAATGATGGAGGAATTTCAACCTCCTAGTATGGCATAGATTATCACTAAAGGTCCTCTTATGATTTCAGTCACTGGATTTACGCTATCTTCAGCAACAAGTATAATGTCTTTTAACCAAGCCAGAGTTTACGTGACTTCATCTCATGTTTGATGATCACGCCGACCTATACATATTTCTTTATTCTGCATCAACTTATCAGTTAGGTTAATGAGTCGGTGTTACGTGACTTCATCTTGATTTTGATGATATCGTCGGCTACTACATCAATTTACTCCTTCAGACAAAAATAAAAAAAAACATATACTACCACTGGGTTTATTGCTCCCTTCAGCAACCAGTTTAGTTTATTTTAATAAGTCGATGTTACGTGACCTCACCTCGGGTGAGCCGGTCACGCGAACCGGCATGGATTTAGTTAAACCTCGGTGCAAATCACCCTCACCACTCCTTAGGTGAGAATGTTGTTCGCTGGGTTTACGTTTCTCAACTACACGTATTTCGGTCTTCAGAGGTCCTAATCCAACTTAAATTTGTTAGAGCAAGGAGTCCACCGCCGAATGACTGATAGAAACTATCAACTACGGAATATCTATTAATTATTAAGTTCTTTTTCCTTCTAATTACTATAATATTATCCAAGCCTTCATGAGTTGGAATACCCAATTATGGCAACTTAAACAATTTAGAAACCGGGATATACATCCAAGCAATGAAATAGGGTGTTAACAATTTGCTTTGTTTTCTTCAACAAAACATTTAAAAAACGTTTCGTAGCACCTCGGTCACAATTAGAATTAGTTTAAACAATGCAAACACATTTCAAGTTATATCATTCATTATTAGCTTTCTCCCAAATGTTAGGGTACATTTAAAAGTATTTGTTTTTGGGGGGGTTTTCTTCACAAAAGATCATCAAAATTTCTATTTTTTTTTAATTCAATTTTCACCCCAAACAAGGCACAGTGCCACTTTGAAGCAGGGGGCTACTATTAGGGACTTAATTAGCGGGGTCATTATGAAGGGAGATGAGTAGAAAGATGTTTGTTAACATTACACTTGAACTTCTGCGTATCATTGCAGTTGGGAAAGCAGAATCCCGGAAGGGAGTTCCAAAGACCCGCAGTTCTGGGGAAGAAACTATTGGAGTAAAAGGCTTTCTTGCACCTAGGGATCTCTACTGTAAAGGGATGAGACTTAGTAGCTTGTCGGGTTTGTCGGGGGTAGTTACGTCGGGGAGGTACAAGTGTTTGCAGTTCGTCAGAGCATTCACCATTAAAGTATTTGTAGAACAGGCAGAGTGATGCAAAATCTAGTCGATGGGACAGAGGCTGAAGCCTAGATGACAGTTCAGGACCTATCAGGTTGGCGACTCTCTTCTGAACCCTGTCCAGGAGCGAGAGACAAGCAGCAGATGCACCATCCCAGATGTGACAATAGTACTCCATACATGGGCGAATGGTGGCCTTATAGAGGTATAGGATACTGTCAGGCGTAAGTAGTTTTCTAGCACGGTAGAGGGAGCCAACCTTCCTTGCAGCAGCCTTGGCAATGCTCTCAATGTATCTATTCCAGTTCATATTTTATGAAACAATTTTATCAGGGAGGTTATTTATGAATATCAGGAATAATAATAGACCAAGGATAGACCCCTGAGGTACTCCCGCATTTATGTCATATTGTTTGGATGTACGACCGTCGAGGACAACTTTGACTTTTCTATTATTTAAGAAGGATTTAATTACATTATGAATTCTTCCAGTGATTCCATATAATCTAATTTTCCTTAGAAGACCATCGTGCCATACCCTGTCAAAAGCCTTAGATATATCAAGGGCCATCGCTCTACCCTCCCCTGTTTTATCCAATGAACGGTATATACGTTCAGAAACTACAGTTAAGATATCTGCTGTTGAACGGGCTTGCCTGAATCCATATTGTTTGTCAGTCAGGAGTTTAGCAGCTGTTAGGTGCTGGATTAGGGCTTGATTAACTAAGGACTCAAATATTTTGGCGAAAAGCGGGAGGAGGCTAATGGGGCGATAATTTAGTGGGTCAGTTCTTTCACCAGAATTCTTGAAAGATACTCAAACTTAACTTCTAAATCTGACCCCCAAGATCGCCATGGGCATGGAATATGTGCCTATATTAAAGATAGCTTTCCATGTGGGAGGGACATCTCCAGGGAAGATCATAACTTACCCTATATGTGCTTCCGGGTTGCTTTAGCTCATACTACTGCATTTATATTTACTCTCTATCGCCTCCCACAACAGCGGAGTTACTATCTTTCAAAGCATATCTGAGAAAATTGACCAAGTCCTTTCTACTTATCCTTCAGCTAACATTCACGTATGTGGAGACTTCAATATTCACAACGTCGAATGGTTGACCCACTCAAACAAGACCGATGATGAGGGGAGGTTCTGTCATGATTTCTCCATTGCCTATGACCTCACTCAGATTGTTCAGGAACCTACCCGTGTGCCCGATAATGACGGCCAGTATGCGAGCCTACTAGACCTTTTTCTCACAACTTACCCTGAACTATGTTCAGTTTCTGTTCTGTCGCCTCTTGGATCTTCCGACCACTCTGTTGTATCAATTAAGATAAAAATGAAATGCAATAAGTCCCCAGACGTACCTCTTCATCGTACAGTATATCGATACACTAAGGCTGACTGGGATAGCTTCCGTACATTTATATCTGATCTACCTCTGCATTCCATGTTTAAAAAGGATGTGTCCTCTATAGTATTAGACCTGACTGAATGGTTAATTGTAGGTATTGACCATTTCATACCCTCTAAAAAGTTTCAGCAAAAACCTAACAGCCAGCCATGGTTCTCTCCAGAATGTGCTGCTGCCATTGCGCACAGAAATCACTTTTTCCACTGCTTCAAACGTAATAGCCAGCAACCATTGTAAGAAAGTAATAAGGAACGCAAGAGAGTTGTATGCTCAATCTGTTAAGTCCAAAGTAGCTGAGCAGCGGCTTGGTTCCCACCAGTTTTGGCAAATAGCAAACAGAATCCTGAACAAAAGCGTGTGCTCCATCCCAACTATTATCAATGGACCTGAGGTAATCTCGTCAGCCTCAGACAAAGCCAAACTCTTTGTCAAGAACTTTGCAGCTAATTCTACCCTTTGCGACCAAGACCGCCAACCCCCAATATTTCCTCCTGTATCAGAAAACACGCTATGTGATATACGTATATCTGTACGTGATGTTGCGAAGCTAATCAAAAACCTTGATTCGAGTAAAGCAACTGGCCCTGATGGTATTCCAATTATAGTACTCAAAAAACTTCAACCTGAACTAGCGCCCATACTTACAAAACTGTTTAAACGTTGTCTTAAGGAGAATAGTTTCCCATCTCCCTGGAAAATCTCATTAGTATGCCCTGTATTTAAGAATTCAGGTGATCGCTCACCCCCTCTCAGTACAGACCAATAAGTCTCCTGTGCGTCATGAGTAAGTTGCTAGAATCTGTGTTAAATACAGAAGTAATCAACCATCTCAACAAAAATAACCTTCTTAGTGACACTCAATATGGTTTCCGTTCTGCTAGATCTACAGCAGATGTCCTTACAGTTATATCGCATAGGATTAGCAAATCTCTCGACGGTGGCAATCTTTCTAGGGCAATTGCTCTTGACATATCTAAAGCCTTTGATAGGGTATGGCATAAAGGTTTACTTCATAAGATAGCTAGCTATGGTATAGCTGGAAAAGTCTTCTCAATTATTAAATCATTTCTTTCTGATAGGTTCATAAGAGTAGTAGTTGAGGGGCAAAAATCAGAAGCTCACAGTATTAATGCCGGTGTCCCTCAGGGATCCATCCTGGGCCCAACTCTTTTCCTGATCTACATTAATGATCTTCCAAATCATATCCTTACATCATTTGTAGACATTTATGCTGACGACACCACCATTTATGGTACCACATCTAACAGTAAACGACCAAGTTCTCTCCAACTCTCTCTCCTCTGATCTTGAGCACGTAGTACAATGGGGAAA
The DNA here is from genome assembly GCF_053919585.1 of Euprymna scolopes. Classification (NCBI taxonomy): domain Eukaryota; kingdom Metazoa; phylum Mollusca; class Cephalopoda; order Sepiida; family Sepiolidae; genus Euprymna; species Euprymna scolopes. The sequence goes on from NC_136525.1 coordinate 279,314, forward strand.
GGAGTGGCTGGTTACTTTTAATACATCTAAAACCAAGCTTCTCTCTTTACATCATCAACATTCTAATCCACATTTGTCATCAATTGAAATGAATGGCTCTCGTCTTCAGGAGGCCTCAAGTTTTGACAAGCTTCTGGGCTTGACCATTACTCCTGATCTTAAATGGAACACGTATATCAAATCTGTTGCCAAGGCCGCTGGAAAAATGGTGGGATCTTTCTATCAATCCGGTAGATATCTCACTGCTGATGCTATTCTCTATCTATATAAGAGCCAGGTACGTCCAAGGATGGAATACTGTTGCCACATCTGGGCAGGAGCTGCTAGAAAGTACTTGTCCTGCCTTGATAGAGTTCAAAATAGACTTCGTAGCCTCGTAGGAGATGTCCTTTTCTCCTACTTGCAACCTCTATCTCACAGAAGAGATGTTGCGAGTTTGTCTCTGATGTATCGTTATTTTCATGGAAAGTGTTCAACTGAGCTTCAATCTATGGTCCCCCCTCGCCAAACGTTCACAAGAAACACTCGTCTAGCTGTAAACACTATCAATAATTTCCCCCACTCTTTATCTGTGCCTAAACCTAAACGTAGATTCCATGATCAAAGCTTCTTTCTTAGAACTGCACGCCTGTTGAATTGTCTTCCGTTTTCCTACTTTCCGGCTGACTACAATATGGTTGTGTTCAAGTCTAAAGTAAATAAGTTCTTGATGAGCCGTTCCATATAAGTTATTAAATTTACCAAATTTTCATTACTAATGATTACTATATTGACCAATTTCTACAGTACACTCTTTAACCCTTATCCTTGAGTGGCCTCTGGGCCTTGATAATGTGGTTATGCCTTTGTAAAAAAAAAAAAAAAAAAAAAAGACTGGTACCACAGAGGCGGTTTTCCAGCAGTCGGGAAAACAAGATTCGTTAAGGCATTTATTGTAAAGTTTGGAGAGAACTGGAGCAACCTCGGCAGAGCATTTTTTTAATAGCACAGCCAAATTCCAAAATTTAAAAAATGATTTCAAGTATTTGGTTTATCATAAAATAAATTTTTCTTCACAAAGGACCATTAAAAATTTCGAATTTAGAAACATTTTAGGTTAGTTAACTTCTTTCCAAAGTAATTAATTTATCAGTTAAAGGAATCGTCTTAAAAGATCATAGAAAATTCATTTCAACATTCATGAAGCATTTCCAGCATCTTTTTTTTTTTTTTTTTTTTTTTTTTGTTGTTGTTGTTGTTGTTGTTGTTGTTGTTGCTGCTGCTGCTGCTGCTGCTGCTGCTGCTGCTGCTTATAATCAACGTTCTTTTAATATTTAAAACATTTTGGAGTATTTTATTTATTATTACAATAATTTCCTTCACAAAAGATCATAAACTTCGAATTAGTCCACTTTTTACAATGAAATTCAAAAATTATTTCAACCGTTTGGTTCCTTATTAAAATGAATCTTTTCAAAATGTCATGAAAATTTATTTTGAATCTATTTACCCTTCACAATGAAATTTAGAAATATCCCTTCTTTCATTTCGTTATTAGTTTTTTTTTTTAACTCAGTGTACATTTCAAGTTATTTAATTTATTCTTAAGATAATTCCTTCTTATAGACCATTATCAAGATCGTTTTTAATTTAGAAACCTTTCATGTTAATTAACCCTTTAAAAGTAATTAGTTTATTATTTAAAAGCAACCCTCTACTTAAAAGATCACTTCGAATTAATTCACTCCCGCCACACCTGGGAGTTATATTAGTTTATGACCAGTTTTGTACAATTTAATAGCTTGAGAAAATTGAAGTTTGGACCATGACGAAACTCACTTAAATTCAACTAGATCAATGTGTAAAATCTGTCCTCGTTCAATGAAGGAGAGATCCTTCTAGACTGAGGACATTTTTTCTTCTTAAAAATTAATTTAATTATTCGCAAATACTTTTCAATCAACACTTCAGGAGCATTTATCATACAGTCTAAATTTTTTTTTAATTCAATTAATTAACTTTGCTCGAATAATTCTTTCTTAATTATTTTAAAAATTCAGGAAAGTTTTACCGTTAGTAAAATTATTTTGTCTTCAAAAATTATTTAAAATTCGCATAGCGTCTAGGGCATTTTAATTGAGTATTTTTCTCTCGTTAAAAATCATTAAAAACTCGCGTAACGTTTTAAGCATTGCGATAGAACAATTTCCTTTTTTAAAGAAATTATCAAAAATCCACGCATCTTCAAAGTTTAATAGCATAATTTTTTTTTTAATCATGAAAAATTCAGAGAGCAATTTAAGAAGTATGTTCGAATGAAAAATTCACGTAATCATATAATAATTTGTCTTTTACAAATTATTCAAAGAATTCAGGAAAGTATTACAAGTGCTATGCTCGAATAATTTTCTTTTTTTAAAAAATTACAAACAATTGAAGACATCATTTAAGTAATTTAAGGAAGTATAAGTAATTTTGTTCTTTAAACTTGATAAAAATTTAAAAAATTCAAGTTAATTCGTGCTTATAAGCTCTCTTGCAACCCGCCATGGAAGTTGGATCATACGAGCACCCAAAAGCAAGAGAATGAGAGGATGAGGGGGAAGCGAGGCCTTCACTATAACCTCCCACCATAACTCATAACACATTACGTAATAACTAAAAAATCTTCGAACATTTTAAAAGTCATTCAAAAGTAAATATTCATAGAACTCTATATTCTATTGAGCACTTTTCATAAAGTATTGGTTTTAAGTTCATTTTATCAATATATTCAGTCTTGGTTAATTTATATATATATATATATATATATATATATATATATATATATATATATATATAATTATTTCAACTGGCAAATAAAGTTGCAGTTCATTCGAGCTACGAAATTATACAAACCGGAAGTCCAAGACTCGAGATTCGTCGTCATTTGGGTTCATCAGTTGAAAACATCTGAACTCAGGATTTGAAACCTGAATCTCTTGCATGCGAGGCGACGACTCGGCCACCTGACCAACCGCGCAACACGCAAGAACTTCTACCAGCTAACACATATATAGCAAAACGCGGCGAAATCCGACTATGAAATATACCTACTTCGTCTTAAACAAGGGGTTTGGCCATTTTTCTTTATATATATATAATCCAAACAACTTGTGGATTTTGCATTTTTTACAACGTTATATAGTCATATACACGCGCGCGCGCGCGCGCACGCGCGCGCGCGCACGCACGCACACACACACATACACACACACACATACACATATATATATATATATATATATATATATATATACATATATATATTCATATCCATTCATGTGAAATCTTTTTATCATTTTTTTTTACCTCCTATTCCCCTTTCCTGGCCCTTTTTTTTTTTTAACCAAGTAAGATCTGTGACTTACTTGTTGTTTCATTAAATACTTTTACATGCAAAATCCGATCTCGCATTTTGCTAATTCCTGCCCTCTGATGAGAAGGAGAGTATTTCTTCGAAACTCCGCGGATTAAGGACTATCCACTTATCTTGTGCTTCCTTTTTAAAATTAAATATGTTTTTAACTCTTTTTCAAGATGTCTTTTAACATGTTTTATTAATCATTTGTTCATATACATATATATATATATATATATATATATATATATATATATATATATACACTTAAAAAGCTATACCTTATAGAGACAGTAGAAACAAGATGAACAGTTTTCTGTTAACATCAACTGGCCTTCACCTTCGCACATGCACATGGCAAACATGTAGTTTCTTTGTTTTTTGCTAGCAAAAAAAATTCTTTTAAATGTACAAGGCGTTTTTACAAAACATTTTGATAAAACTATTTAAACAAAACTTTTAATAAAACAAAGGAGTGATTTTACATTTTAATAATTACGTTATTTTTTGTAGGGATAATAAATATATTGTTTATGTAAAGTTGACAATTTTTCGGGGAGGAACAGAATATTTTCCTTCAATGAAAACAGGAATAATCAGAATCCTAAATAATTACCGTTTGTCTTTGAATGTAGAGAAATCATGTTGACCAAAAGCTGTTCTTCTTGCTCCCTCTTTTTCTGGAGACTTTCAACCCTAATTGATCCCATTTTATTAATATATTAGAATTAGAATTATATATATGTACATATAATTCAAACGACTTTTGAATTTTGCACATTTTTTTTTATTTACGAACGTTTATATATATATATATATATATATATATATATATATATATATGATTATACTATAAAATATATAAAATTTTAAATTATTTTTTTCATTATTTGAAGACTATTTCGATGATTTGGAATTCCTTTAAGCCGATTCCATGTTAGTAGTTTCTTCTGGAAAGATAAGTGCTCTGGATGCCTTCCTCTGGTTATTGGCGGCTTCGATGCGTGCCTGACTTTCCGAAAGGCGTCTATGCAAATTATGGCTTTCTGAGAGGCGACGGGCTATACTCTGTTCTTCAGTGGGGCGCCCTGGTGACGTTTCAAAGTTATCCGACATGCGTCCAAACATTCCCTGGCCACCTTCCTGGTCGTTAAATTGGCTCTGCGAGTACATGAAATGATCGCCCATCCGGGGACGATAGTACATGGAGAAAGAATCGTCCATGAAACGACCTGGAGAATACATACGACCCATCATCGAGCGATTGTACATGAACGGATTCATGCCTCCATGGTACATGTCTCTGTACATATCGTCGTTGAACATGCCTCTATTGAAGGAGTGGTCTCCAGAACCGAACCCGTACATACCGCTGTACATAGAACGGGGGCTTCGCATCATATCATAAAAGTAGGGGAACCTGTCGTTATCCATGTAGTGCTCCTCCATAAATAAAAAGCGACTCGGATCAACGATTCTACCTTGGGAGTCAATCATCCTGCCGCAAAAGTCCATGGTCATTCTTGACATTGGTTCCATAAAGTCGCCGAATCTTCGGTTTTTTCCGGGTTTTGCCACAAGATCCCGTCGCATCAATTCTCTTTGTGACTTCGGAAAACTCCTCATGCAGTTATGGCTGAAGTCTCCGAATTTGGATTGGGGCATACCCATCCCGTCGCAATGCATAGTGTCCATGAAAGTATTCATCTCCAAAAGTGGGTGATTTTCGAAACTGAAATAATAATAATAAAAAAAAACAGATATGAACGAAAGAAACAAAAGTAAAGCAAAGAATACGGAAAAAATTCGTTGTTAAAGCTTGCAGTTATTAGTTAAATCAGCGGATATTGCACAAAGCCAGAAGTTGGGAAAAGCCGGCTTTCGCACAGAGACACGAAAATAACCGAGAACATATCAGGAAATGCCGACAGGTTTGTTCAAGTTCAGAGTCTTAATAATAAAAGTCTTTTTACTTATATATTCTTGTCATCAGAAATATACAAATAAAGTCAATCCGGTCTTGTTACTGCCTCAAAATGTCAGTGCACATCAGAGGGCCAGGTTTTTTTTTATACAATTGAGGTTTTACAGCTTTAAAAGTCTGAACAATGTAGCTGATATCAGATTCATTAAAAAGGGATTCCAATTTGGAACCATCTGTTGAAATTTAATAATAATAGCATATGTATCCATATCTCTCCCCCTCTTTTTTCTCTCCCTCTCTCTTACTATCTTTCTAACTATATGTTTCTATCTCTTTCTCGTTTTTCGCCACGAAGAAAGATTTGTAATCAGTGTAGTTCCCATCTTTATCGACGACGGACGGGTTATTCCAGTTCAATGTTTCGAATTTTTAAAATCCTGCTTCAATATTAAGATAAAATTCTAATTTCATAAAAAAGTATTATTGTTCGATTATTGTATACATTGTTCAATTCCAACACCAAACGTTCCAGATCAGATAAATAATTCTCAGGAAAGAATTAATGACTATTAAAAGTACTTCTAATGACACAGAGAACTCGAAGAGAAGGTCCGTCAATAAAATATAACAGACAACATATCAACTCCTTGGTGTAAAGATGTGCATGTCGTTTTATATCGTGATTAACAACCGAGAATTTGGTTACCGTGCTCAGGACGTTCCAGAAACGTCTTCACGACATGGACACAGCAAGTCACTCTTCCATATAAACGGTCGTGTTATAAGCAGGTTTTTATTACCTACCGATGTTACATAATGAAAGTCGTGTTTGAGTGGAAAAAGCCAGCAGTAACGGAAGTTGCGAAATCACGTAATTTTCGAATTAAGATTTTCGCTCTCTTTTGGCTGGCAAAATTCAAGCAGAAAATAGCCACATGCACAGTTCATCTGGTGTTGTTGCTGTTGTTAAATATAATTCATTCATTTCGAATGAATCAGGTTGCTAACATCCCTAAGTTAAAGTGTTTATATGGAATGAACTGGATTCAAACTTGGCACATCCAGGTAGTCAGTACGTGTCGTTACCTAATTAGCCAAAATCACGTCACTGGATTTGTTGTAGCGAGACAAGATTTCCGTCTATCTGTTTATATTTCTCTCACATGCGTAAACAAGTTATTCGTCTGATTTTTTCATTTGATTGTTTTGTTAAATAAACCTTTTATATAAACATCGGCGCTCAAGTGAGTTTATACACAGACAATCAATAATCAAACAGAAAGTGTCATAAAGCGCATTATGTAAAATTTTATACATATAATAATAATTATGATAATAATAATTAATAATAAATATCAATAATAAAATATCAATAACAAAACTCAAAATAGCAGTAATAATAACAATATTAATAAAATAATATTAATATTCATAATAATACTAATGATATTATTATCATATGAAAGATGAGAAATAAAAGTTATATATAACTTTATTATATCATCAGAACAATTAGGAAAAGTTAAGAGGAAAATTAAGAAAAAACCTTTTCAGGCCATAGCATGATTACCATTATTTCATAGTGGTATATATATATATATATATATATATATATATATATATATATATATATATATATATTCACTATCGCTTACATATGAACTATCCTTCAGATTCACCTGTATATGTTATAGCTCCTATTTAATTACTATTTACCGTACTATTATAGTCTTTCATTCTCATTTTATATCTAAATGTCATTAAGCAAGTTTTTTCTATATTTGTTTTTTGTATAATTCTGGCCCTTCTCCTCTTCTGATGAGAAGAATTTAGCTTCGAAATGCCATGGCCTAAAGAGGTTTTTTCTGAATTTTCCCCTTACCATATCCTTATTGTTGTGATAATAAAGTTATATATAACTTTTATTTCTCATTTTTCATTTAATTTTTTTTTTTCCTTTTAATAGTGTTGAGCTTTTCTTATTTGGATAAGTTTAAATTTTGCTAAAGATTTACTCTTTGATAAAATAATTATATAAATTATATAATACTAATAGATATTATAATAATTCTCATTTTTAAGGTTTCTTGTGAAATTATTGATTCTATTTCATCAATAGGCTAAATTCCATTAATGCATTTTTTCTACATTCTGCATAATTTGCGTCGAATTTAGGATGAAACCGACATACTACACGGAAATATTCTTACACACACACACACACACACACACACACACACACACACACACACACACACACACATATTCAAAATCGATAAACTAGAAATTTACAATCCCGTTTTCTGTGAAATTTTATAACAGTGATTTCCGATTTTATCCGAGCCGATTAGCGAATATACTTCCGGTTTACCGTTTTGAAATGACGAAACATAACGATTCTGACTATAATACACTTTTTTTTTTAATCGTTAAAATAGTAACACAGAAATTATTATTGAATAAAATAAAAATATTTTCAGTCAATGCGGAACTATTTTTGCCCATGCACCATGAGTTGATGACTTCCGATTTACAATATTTCAATATCTGTTTACAAACTTTTTCCCCCGAAGACCCGTCTCACATTCGTATATAACAAAACATTTGTTGTTGTTTTTTTGTAGATTTCGGTGTGCTAAAAACGAAACTGTAAACCATTTCCGTCGCAAAAAATACTTTACATGATATGAGGAATTTACTTTTCCGAAAACTTGGTGATCACTTTTCCATGTAAATTTAACACGAGCACTCACTTTCTGGCCACCTGAGAGAGGGGGCATTTTCTTTCGTTGTTTATTGCATATAAGGTTTTTTTGATAAGGCCGTTTGGTCCGCGAGTGCATATTTACCAGCCTTCGTGTATGCTCGCGCGTAGCGTAAACGATGGCTAGGGCTGTGAAATGGAAAATAGTCCCAGAATCCAGGGAGTATTACTATGCAAAGGAAATCAAACAAAAATAAACACACAAAAAATGCCGCTCTCTCACGTGGTCACAAAGTGGGTGGCCATTCCAAGTTACATTTACATCGCAAAGTGATCACACACTTTTCGAAAAAGTAATGTCTTCATATCATGAAAACTACTTTTTTTGCGACGGAAACGGTCTGCAGATTCGTTTCCAGCACACCGATCTAAATCTACAAAGCATTATTTTCTTATATACAAATGTGGGGCAGGCCTTAAAGTAAAATAATACCGGATTTTTTTGGGACAGATTGGCCGTTTAGTTGTACATATATCCTCACACCAGGTAATCACTAAAAAGGACTCTTAAAAGTCGTCACTCGTATCGAGCAAAAGTTTGTTTACATGTTTTACAACCTTTAAATGGGTAAAATATAATAACATACTTATTGAAAATGTGATCATGTGCTTAACAAATTAAAAAAAAAAATAAACTGCAAGATGAAGTTTTTAAATGATTACATGTCTTTCATTTTATTTAGAATGACAAACATTAACCAATAAAAATGAAATTTTCGGTTCTTATGTAGTTTTGGTGCCGTGCTGAAATATATCGTTATTATTTGGAAACCCATTCTTACGGTGTATGTGAGGGTGTTTTCTAACTATTTTGTGCTTCCACCTTACATTTATTAGATATCAAAATAATATATGTAAACATAATACTGTTCCCATCTGCCATCGTATGCACCCGGGAACAATATCTTGTGTAAAATTAAACCACATTTTAGTGCTTATGCATTTTTGATATCACGCTATTTTTACATAGTTTTTTTTTTTTTTTTTGGTTAGATTAAACTTTCACGATATCTTTTTATTTTTTTATTTACTTTTACTATCCTTCCCATGTTATGAATGCCTTTCAAAATATTAACATTCTTCTTTCAGCACAGTAATAAAAAATATATAAGTACCCAAAATTTTCTTTTTGTTACTAAAACTACAAATTGTTAGGTGAAAGTACAGTTTATTATGCATTTTTCGCATCGTGCTGAAATAATAACTTTTTTTTTATTTTTTACATTGGCGAGGGGAGGGTGTTTTGTAACTATGCTGTGCTTTCAGCTACAGCTGACAATTTATTATTAAACAATAAGATAGCGTGAAATTATAAAAAAGGCAGATTTGCCGTTTAGTTGTACAAATAGCCTCCAACCCTGTTATAAAAAGGGGACACGTTGGGTCAACGCCGGTGTACATATATCGTAAACAGAAAGTTTTTTTTATATTTACGTGATTATTGAAAATATAATCCTGTGATTAAAATCTAATTAAAATTAACAACGGTGTTTAACAAATAAAACAGAGAAGTAATGAAAGATGAAGATTTAAAATGATTAAATGTGTTTTATTTTTATAATTTATAAATGAAAACATTAAACAATATAAATAAAATGTTGGTTTTGTTCTCGAAAAGAAATAATGAAAGATGAAGTTAAATATTGCATTATTGTGGAGACGCATCATCATATGCATCCGTGTACAATCTAAAATGTAAAATCAAACCAAAATCTTATTTGTATTGTTCAATGTTTTAAATTTTAAATTATAAAATAACAATTGTGAATTATAAAATAAAACACATTCAATCATTTTAAAACTTCATTTTTCATTTCTTTTTTATTTGTTAAACAACGTATTATTTGTATTGTTTAATGTTTTAAATTTTAAATTATAAAATAAAAATTTTGAATTATAAAATAAAACACATGCAATCATTTTAAAACTTCATTTTTCATTTCTTTTTTATTTGTTAAACAACGTATTATTTGTATTGTTTAATGTTTTAAATTTTAAATTATAAAATAACAATTTTGAATTATAAAATAAAACACATTCAATCATTTTAAAACTTCATTTTTCATTTCTTTTTTATTTGTTAAACAACGTATTATTTGTATTGTTTAATGTTTTAAATTTTAAATTATGAAATAACAATTTTGAATTATAAAATAAAACACATTCAATCATTTTAAAACTTTATTTTTCATTTCTTTTTTATTTGTTAAACAACGTATTATTTGTATTGTTTAATGTTTTAAATTTTAAATTATAAAATAAAAATTTTGAATTATAAAATAAAACACATGCAATCATTTTAAAACTTCATTTTTCATTTCTTTTTTATTTGTTAAACAACGTATTATTTGTATCGTTTAATGTTTTAAATTTTAAATTATAAAATAACAATTTTGAATTATAAAATAAAACACATTTAATCATTTTAAAACTTCATTTTTCATTTCTTTTTTATTTGTTAAACAACGTATTATTTGTATTGTTTAATGTTTTAAATTTTAAATTATAAAATAAAAATTTTGAATTATAAAATAAAACACATTCAATCATTTTAAAACTTCATTTTTCATTCCTTTTTTATTTGTTAAACAACGTATTATTTGTATTGTTTAATGTTTTAAATGTTTAATTATAAAACAATCATAAATTATAAAATTAAACACATTTAATCCTTTTATTTGTTAAACAATGTGGTTAATCTAAAATAAATTATACGTAAACAAACTTCTTGATATATTCCGGTGACGACCCAACGTGTCCCTTTTTTATAACAGGGTTGTAGGCTATTTGTATAACTAAACGGCAAATCTGCAAAAAACAAAAATAAATATATTGTGACATTATACGTCAGTCGATTGTTAGGGGTTTGCTTTTTTACCATAAATTGTTAGGTTAAAGTTCCCCACCCCCCAGAAAACTTTTAACAGTGAAAATACACTTTTTTTTTTTACAAGAAGTTGATTTTTGTAAAAAAAATATGAATGCTTTTCCTTCATTAAAGAAATTTTTAGGTGACATACAGATACGTTTCTACAAAGAAAACCGTTATTTTATTTAGCCATTCTTACCATGGGGAGGGTATGGTGTTTGGTAACTATCCTATGCTTTCAACTAACAATTTATTACAAAAATAAACAAGTCTTAACGTGGGGAGAACTGTGGTATTCATTCGAAAAGCCATTTTTAATATGGCGTTCTTAATATGATGATTTTGCAATTACACCAAATTGAGCCACAGCAACGCGTGACATGGTACAGCTAGTATATATATATATATATATATATATATATATATATATATATATATATATATATATAAACTCTTCTGAATATTTGCTCTCCGCAGTTAAAATTTCATAAATAGGGTAGTTGGATTTGTAGCACACTTACGATTTTGTTTTAGTCAGAGAAAATTGCTGCTAAAGGGTCAAAATTGAAAAATAAAATAGTTTACCTTGGTAGGGTAAGTTGAATAAAACATTACTCCTGCCGAATCTTTTGCGTATGCTCAGAGTCTCTTAATTTTTAACATTTCGTATCCATCGCTCTGTAGCTCGAACGGTAACGAAGCTAAAGAGATAAATAACAACTAAGACTGAACTTCTCATTAAAGTTAATCCTCTGTTGATGATTAGGGTTATTCATTGAACATTTGAATAGTCAAGTCGCTGCCTGATGATATCTGTTGTTTGATTGAAACAAGTGGCTGTTTGTAGCAGCGGGATGTGAGCATGTTTATATAACAATAAACAAGTATTATCAGCTCTTTTTATTGAGCACTATCTAACAACCTCGTTGAATTCATTAGTCCATTACTTTTGAATAAAAAAAAACGAGTATATATATACATATATATATATGTGTGTGTGTGTGTGTTATTATAAATTATATTAAATTATATCTATGTACATATAGACACTAGAACCTCATGCATATGCATACATCTGTGCAAGAAATCAAGATCAACGCTAGTCGAAGGATTCGAACCACTTTTGGCTCCGTTAGCAAGGAACATATCCCAGTGCACGAAATTAAGGAAAAATTATAACATTAATGAAGCATAACCTTTAATATGGAGGATCTTAGAGTAATAGAAAGTTACGATCTCGCTTGAACGTATTTAATTATTTATACGTAATATATAACGCACTCAACCATAGTACATATGGTCTGAGGTTCGAATCTTAAAATAGTCAAGCTACACTAACAAGCAATAGTACAGAGAAACACATGTTCGTAAATTACTTTTTATAAGTAGAATAATAAATAACTAAATAATATTTGTTTATTTGTTTTCGTCCAAAATATATGAGCGATTTAAATGAGGAAAAATATTTTCCAGTTCTCGAAAACACTAATAAACATATTTAATTATCAGTAAAAAAAAAAATCAACAACAAAACAAAGTTTCAAAGCAATAAAAATAACATATACAGTCATCAAGGTACTCGTGGCGTAACGGTCAACGCACTCGACCATAGAATATATGGTCTGTGGTTCGAATCCTAGAATAATCAAGTTACGCGTCTTCTTTTATATGTATACTACCAAGCTGCCCAGCATTACCTGGTCGTAAAATACGCTAAAATATGTTATTTTGATTAATGCAGATTAGGTATTCATTATTATATTATATTGAACCTAATATATAGTAATAATTTAAAAAGTTGAAAGAAAAAAAAAGAAATGGCTCGCGCGCCATCACCGAAAATCGAAAAAAAAAAGCTTACGTTTGACGTTCTTAGTTATAAAAAAATGTTTGCTCTACGGCTAAAAATAAAAAAAAAACATTTACCAATACTTTTACGTTCTACTTTGACCCGGCAAATTCTATTTTTTTTTAAATTTTACACATTTGCACAAATTTCAAATTTTTTTAAACAAAATATATACGTACGCAAACATAAATCTAAATATAAACACATATATATATATATTACATATATATATATATATATATATATATATATATATATATATATATATATATATATATATAAAGAGATTTGTGTTTATTATAACCTTTTTACGCAAGCATTGCGCAAGTATAAATTATGTAGAATATCTACATGAATATAATTACACGTAATAGTTAACCAAAGATGATCATCCCATAAGAAAACCTAAAAGACTAATAGGGAATTAAATAAAATAAATGTTTAAAAGAATATGCAAATAAGCTATATTTTTTGCAGATGAATGCAAGTCCACGCCCTATATATAACAAGTTTGTATCTTCTTGGTAAAAAAAAATAGGAAATAAGCAAAAAAAAAAACAAATATATATATATATATATATATATATATATATATATATATAAATTATAAAAAATACATTGCAATCAAGCTACAATCAATCATCCGCGTTTCATTCCTGTAGGTAGTTTATTTTAATCGCTATATATTTTCAAAGCTCTACTCATGCATTAAGCACTACTGATGTAAATATTGAAATTTGATACAAGAAATGTCTACCTTTACATATTTTATGTGATAGCATGAAAGATATATATATATATATATATATATATATATATATATATATATACATCGAGTTTTGTGTGTGTTTTATTTTTAAATAAATTTTGCTTCTTTTCGCTTGTGCAATATATATATATACATATATAGAAATATATTTATATACATATATATATGCTATCTCTTTCTCTCTCTCTCTCTCTCTCTCTCTCTCTCTCTATATATATATATATATATATATATATATATATATATATATATATATATATATATATATATATATAATATTTTATAGAGGGAATTAAACTTGGAGTCCAAAGAGCAGAGTTTATTTTTATGTATTGGTAAATGTATTAATACTTTTAACAGAAAACAGTGCTCATTGTGCTGTAGGTATATAATAAGCTCAATGGGTACAGTTATACTAGAGCTATATTAATATTGAGTAAAACGATTCATAATTGTTAATTAAAATCATTTTCATAAGAAAAAACAAACAAAATCAATTCGAGTGTACGATCGTTTCGGAAACGATGTTCATTTTATTGAAATAGACTAGATGTCTTGAATAATAACTTGATAAAAGTATTTTTCTTTAAACAAAGTCTCCTTTATTTACTCCCTATTGTTCTGATGGGAAGACCTTTTTATAAAGAAAAAACTTTTATCAAATTGTTGTTCAAGATATATTGTCTATTTCAATAAAATGAACACTGTTTCCGAAACGATCGTACACTCGAGTTGATTTTTTTTTGTTTTTTCCTTACGAAAATGCTTTTACGTAACAATTATGAATCGTTTTACTCAATATATATATATATATATATATATATATATATATATATATATACTAGCTTGCTTTTAACAGTTTATTTCGCTTAAAAAAGATAGTACTTTAAATATTTGGAATTTTAAATAATAAAAACAAAATCACCTATATTCATATAAATATTTATAAACAACTTTTTAAGCTTATACGAATTTATTTATCTTTTAAATAAATTATTTTTATCATTAGTAATAATAATAGTACTAGTACACTTTTTTATTCATATTATTTTTTAATTGTCATATATATATATTAGTGAAATTATATATATATATATCTATATATTAGTGAAATTATATATATATATATATATGCATATGTATATGTATATATATATATATATATATATATATATATATATATATATATATATATATATATATATATATATATAGTGATCAAATAATTGCGAGTAGTTTGTACATTTAGTAATTAGAGGATTGTTTTTTTTTCTTTTTTTTATTTGAAAATTATGTTTGTAGTTGAAACCAATCTTTTAATTTGTGCACTTTCCAATGATGATCTGCTTATGCAACTGCGATATCTATCCTCCACCGGGATGCTTTTATTCATTTAATGTTAAAACGATATTTTTTAAATATTTTATTCATCCATTTTCAATATTTACTTCAATAATCTCTATAAGCGGGACTTTGTATGCGTGTGTGTGTATTTGTATGTCTGTGTGTTTGTGTGTCTATGAGTCCGTCTCCTATGGACTCGAAAACGGTTAAGTTGATTTTTATTAATTTTCACACGAAGCCACTTTATGTGTCTGGTAGTGTTAGTGGATAGGTTTTGTGTCCAAGTATAATAAATAAGTATCGATAATCGATTATCAAATTAACCCGATGAATGAAGGAATACGAGATTTCGACAAAGCCTAAAATCACAAGTGCATTTCAGAAGTTTTATGACTGCACATAGACAAAAAGGCCCAACATATAAAATCAACAGTAGATTATTTGATATGGCAGGGGCGCGTCCAAAATGGATGCTTCTGTCTAAAGCACAATTTCACCATGATACTTGACTTTTGCATTTTAAACTTAAATTCAAGCCATTATCACCACACAACCAGTAATGCCAGGCATACAAAATCAAAAGTATGATTTTTGATATGACAAGGTCACGTTTGAAATGAATTCTTCCGTTTGGAGCACAATCGGAACATGATACATGACTTTTTCATCTTAAACTTCAATGTAAGCCATTATATCTAAAAAATAATTTTATAAAGTCAACAGTTTCTACAGTGCAATGTAGACTACAATATATTTTGGACTAATTCACTGAGGGGAGACGTGTGAAACTTTCTCTATGTGCATTGTGATGGGTTCCGGTCAATCAATCGATTTGATTTTAAAATGGGTCATTTGATCGATTTTAAATACAATAAAAAATATAGGAGTGTGAAACATTCGTTGATCATCATTTAATCCCGAGCAACGTCAGGTACTCTGCTAGTACTCAATATGGGAATTAATCGAGGTAGTAAGTTATAAAAATATATATGGCAATAAGTTACACAGAATTTCTCATGTCAAAATCCCCTTAGAAACTCGTCGGTCAAAATGGCTTTATGTAGGTCGCCATATATTTTCATTACTTACTATATATATATATATATATATATATATATATATATATATATATATATATATATATATATATATTCAATTCATGCAAATTATATATTTATTATTATAGAGCCAATTCTCAATCGATCATTATATGGTACCTAATATCTAGTAGAGATATCCAAAGTAAAAAATATATATGATTTAGGTGCCATCAGCTAGAATCGAAATATTTGAGCTACGCTCATACGCATATAAATAGTTCTAAAATAACATTATTCAAGTTATGAATATAGATTTGTGCATGTAAATAAGTTTAGTCGATTACTCTTGCAAGGTCAAGTAGTTTGTTGTTAATCTTGACCACATGGCAGCAATTTTTGATTGAGTATATTAAAAAGTTTGTTTTAACTATTTTTGAATAGAAAAAGTAGTTTTTAATATCGATGTCAGAGTGATAAAAAACTTAACTTTTTATATATATATATATATATATAGACTGATATATATAACTTTATATATATATAAAGTTATATATATATAACTTTATATATATATATAAATATACATAACTTTATCTATCTATCTATCTATCTATATATATATATATATAATAGATAGGTAGATAGATAGATAGATAGATAGATAGATAGATGGCATTTTGTCTACGTGGGAAATTCCACACACATGAACCTTATGCGCCTCGGTGTGTTTTTAGCTAGGTTTTGTATCGGTGGCTGCGATAAGTATTGAACACTGATAATCAAATAAATTCTATTAAAAAAGGAACAGTTTGATTTTTACCAAAGTTAACACTCTTATACAGCCTACTATAAGTGCATTTGAAGAGTTTTATCATTACAAAACTAGAAGGGCATGACTTGTAAAGTGAACAGTAGTTTCTTTTATAAAACAGGAGCGTGTTGAAATGACTAGTTCTGTTTAGAGAACAGGTGAGCCATGATACTTGACTTTTGCATTTTAAATTGTGTGTGAGTGTTATGTATATGAGACTTACCTCAGTAAGATGACGGGGGTCGGCGTTATTTTGAAGAATGTTGTTTTTAAGACTGGTTCGGCTGAGAAGACAACCCTATCGACTTTTGCACGGTTCTTATATCGACAATCCACCCACTCGAGCGGCGAGGAGAGAAGTAGTATTCGTGTGAGTTGTGGCTTTTAATCGGGGGGAGGATAGGTGGATGGGGGTTAGCGTGCGTGTGAATTGGACCGTCGCTGGTTATTACGGTTAATCAACCCCGGTAATGATGAGGGATTAAAGACAAAGAGGAAAAACAGAACAAGCAAAAACATCGAAGTGAAAGAGCAGATGTTGCAAAGAAAGGATAAGAGGAGGAGGAAAATTCGGGATAGAGGAGGAGGAAGAAGAATGGGAAGATGAAGAACATAAAAAGGATGGAGACGATGAAAAAGTAGAAGTAAAAAAATAGAAATGGTTTAAAGAAGATGGAAAAGAAGAAAAATAGAAGAAGAAGAAGAAGAAGAAGAAGAAGAAGAAGAAGAAGAAGAAAGACAGAGAGGGAATAAGAAAAGGTAAACGAAGATGAAGAGGAAAAAAAGAAGATGAAGAGGAAAGAAAAGAGAAGAAAGTAATAAAGAAAATAAAGGTAAGCATCGAAGCACAGAAATTAGGAACCCGTGACTTCTGGAAAATCTACAACAGTGTAGTAAATAATGGGTAATCAACTATTCCCCCACTATCCAACAATCATGAGGTTGTTTGCTCAGCAACCGAGAAGGCTAACATGCTTGCCAGTCGATTTGCCTCAAACTCCACACTGGACCCTGATAACCACTCCCTCCCTGACTTTCTTTTGCGGACAGACGCCACACTAGACGATATGAAAATCGCCCCTTCTCAGGTGCATGCTATCATAAAAAATCTTGACACTTCAAAAACATGTGATCTCATCGCGGCTGTGCTATTTAAAAAATGCTCCGCCGAAGTTGCTCCAGTTCTCTCCAAACCTTACAACAAATGCCTTAATGAATCTTGCTTTCTTGCCTGCAGGAAAACTGTTTCTGTGGTACCAGTTTTCAAGAATTCTGGCGAAAGAACTGACCCAGTAAATTATCGCCCCATTAGCCTCCTTCCGTTTTCGCCAAAATATTTGAGTCCATAATAAACCAAGCTCTAGTCCATCACCTTACAGAAGCTAAACTTCTGACCGACCAACAATATGGATTTAGGAAAGTCCGTTCCACAGCAGAAATCCTAACTGTAATCTCTGAACGTATATACCATTCACTGAACAAAGCAGGGGGAGGGTAGAGTGGTAGCTCTAGATATATCTAAGGCTTGTGACAGGGTATGGCATGATGGTCTTCTCCGGAAAATCAGATCATACGGTATCACTGAAAGAATACTTAATCCTTCTTAGATAAGAGAAAAATCCAGGTTGTCCTCGACGGTCGTACATCTAAACAATATTATATAAATGCGGGAGTGCCTAAAGGGTCTATCCTTGAACCTGCATTATTCCTAATATTCATAAATGACCTCCCTGACAAAATTGTCTGTGAGATGGCTATATATGCTGATGACACCACGCTCTATAAAAGACACGACAGGAAAACAAATGAACACATATCTAAAGAAATGACAAAAACACTAGAAGATGATTTGTAGTGGAATGGGGACAAAAATGGATGGCCACATTCAATGCTGCCAAGACTAAACCTGTTTCCTTCAATAATTAAAAGAAACCTTCTCTACCACCAATAGCAATGGCCAAATACTCTTTATCTGAAAGTACATCCTTTAAACTCCTCGGCCTAACGTTCACAGGAAACATGAGTTGGACCTGGTGTATCTAGTACTAGTCTCTCGCTCCTAGACAAGGTTCAAAAGAGAGTCGCCAACCTGATATGTCCTGAACTGTCATCTAAGCTTCAGTCTCTGTCTCATCGACGAAATGTTGCATCCCTCTGCCTGTTCTACAAGTACTTTTACGGTGAATACTCCGACGAACTGCAAGCATTTGTACCCCCTCAACGTAATTACCCCCGATAAACCCGACAAGCAGCTAAATCCCACCCTACACAGTAGCGATCCCTAGATGTAAGAGAGCTTTCTACTCTAGTAATTTCTTCCCCAGAACAGCTAGACTTTGGAATTCCCTTCCGGGCCCCTGCTTCCCCAACTGTACTAAAATACAGAAGTTCAAGTGTAACGTAAACCGACACCTTGCTGCCCAACTCCCTACATGATACCCCTGTAGCTTATGTCCCTGATAGTAGCCCCCTACATCAAAGTTTGTTTGGGGTGAAAATGTAATGAAAAAAGAAAAAAAAGAATAAGAGAAGTAAAAGAAAGAAGAAAAAGGAAGAAGTGGAGGAAAAAAAGGAAAGTAGAAGGGAAAAAGAACAAAAATAAAAGAAGAAAATGACAGTGGAGAAACAGAAGTGGAATGAGAAGAGAAAAATAGAAGAAGAAGAAGAAGAAGAAGAAGAAGAAGAAGAAGACAAAAAAGAAACAAGAATAAAAGTAAAAATAAGAAGAAAAATAAGAAGAATAAGAAGAAGAAGAAGAAGAAGAAGAAGAAAAAGCAGAAGAAGAAAGGGAAGAAATAGGCGAAGAAGAAAACGAAAGGGAAGAAAAAAGAAGAATAGGAAAATTAAGTAGAAGAAGAATAAGAAGAAGAAGAAGGAAACAAGAAGTAGTAAAAAGAGAAGTAAAAAAGAAAATAAAATGAAAAAGAATAAAAAATAATGAGGAGGAGGAAGAAGCAAAAGTAAATACAGAATAAAAATGAAAGCACATTATGAAAGTAAAAAAAGGAAAGAAGAAGAAAGGGAAAGAGAAGAATGAGACGGATCAAACGAAAAGAAGGAAAATAGAAGAAAGATAGGATGCAAAATGAAAACTGAGATGATAAAAGAATGATAGAAAGAAAGAAAGGACGGAGAGAAGAATTTAAGGATAATGCTGAGGAATGAAAATGATGAAAAAGATGGTGATAAAAAAAATGATGGAGAAAAAGGGAGACATGATTAATAAAAAAGTTATTATAAAGGAAAAGGGGAAAGAAAAACACCTGTCGTAAAAAAGGAAATGTAAAGGATACGAAAAAAGAAGAAAAGGCAGCGGAAAGAAAAAAGATCTGAAAAAAGAAGATAGAATTAAAAATAGGTGAACGAGAGCGAAGAAAAAAAGAAAAAAAGAAAAGCTAAAAATGAAGTGAAGACAAAGGGAAAAGTAGACAAAAACAAAAAAAAATGAACTGAAAAAGAAATGAAAAGAAAAAAGGAAATATTTTATTGATAAATCAATAATTAAAAAAAGAAACATAATTGTACAGTACAAATGATAATCACTTTATCAGTCACCAGGTTCATAAATTCCAACTCACTTATAATGGATAACAATATATATATATATATATATATATATATATATATATATATATATATATATATATATATATATATATATATATATAAATTGTGTGCACTGCTTGAGCAAATCAACTGGCCCATTGAGTTAAAAACGGATTAAAGTCTTCTTACGCAATTGGTGATCATTTTCCTAATAGATTCTGACAAAACAAAATGTCTGATTGACTTACCAGGATAAGTGTGACACGTGACTATTGTTGTTCTTGTTCTTGTTATTATATTGCGTTTAGCCTTTTCAATAAAAGTCCAATTAATTTATTATTCGAGCGAAAAATGTGTGTGTTTTTATTATTCAATTTTCACCCCAAACAAGGCACAGTGCCACTTTGAAGCAGGGGGCTACTATTAGGGACTTAATTAGCGGGGTCATTATGAAGGTAGATGAGTAGAAAGATGTTTGTTAACATTACACTTCTTCATTACACTTTTTCCAAAGAAGTAGAAGAAAGACTAAAATATTTACATATAAAATTAAATAACCTTCAAAATATGTGTCACATTGACCGAATAGTAAAACTTGCATTAAAAAAATAAATGCATTTTAAAACGTGGCTCGAAATCCCCAAAGAGTAAAATATGTATTAATAAAATTAATGCGTTTCAAAACGTGGCTTACATTTATCAAAGATTAAAATCTGTATTAATAAAATTAATATCTTTCAAAAACATGGTTTGCAATGACTAAAGAAAAAACTCCGTATTAATAAAACTGGTGGCATTCAAATCGTTGCTTAAATTGATCAAATATTAAAATGTGTATTGATAAAATAATTATCTTTCAAGACGTGGTTTAAATTGATCAAATATTAAAATGTGTATTGATAAAATAATTATCTTTCAAAACGTGGTTAAAATTGATCCAATATATATATGTGTATTAATAAAAGCAATGCCTTTCAAAATCGTGGCTCAACATGCTTACTTATACTGTACTTATGAAATTAATGTCTTTAAAAACTTGGTTCAAATTGATCAGAGTAAAATTTGTAATATTGATAATAAAAACTTTTCACAAGGTAGCTCAAACTAACCGGAGTATAATATGTATAAATAAATTTAATGTTTTCCCAAACAGTCGATCAAAATGACAGAAGAATAAAAACTGGAAATATAAAACGAATGTATTTCAAATCATTGCTTGAATTGAGCTTTATTATTAAAATAAATATCTTTCAAGACATGGTTCAAATTGATAATAGATTAAAATCTATATTAATAAAATTAATGTTTTTCCAAACCGTGGTTCGAAATGACCGAAGAATAAAAACGGTATATAAAAAACGAATGTCCTTCAAAACGTGGCTTGAATTGAGCTATATTAGTAAAATATATCTTTTAAGACATGGTTCAAATTTGTAACAGAAAAATCCATCCGTTTATTTATTGCGGACTATTATTCCCATTTTCTAGTAGTTGTTCCGGCCAACAATTCGTCTGGTCTTCGTCAGGTGGTTAACCGCGGCAGGATAGGAACGCCGACTCTCCTAATTACATCCTTAGCATTTACTGCCTCTCATAGCTGTCGCTATTACACTACGTTTTGGAATAGTTGGCCGAAACATCGTGAAACTAGAAGATGAGGATAATAGTCCGCAATAAATAAATGGGTAAATAATACAAATTACTCATCTCAATAAGAATTCTAATTAATTAAATAAGATAAAAATCTGTATTAATAAAATTAATGTTTTCCCAAACGGTGGCTCGAAATGACCAAAGGATAAAATCTGTATATAAAAAATAAATATCTTTCAAAACGTGGCTTAAATTTATCTAAGACTAAAATCTGTATTAATAAAATTAGTGTCTTTCAAAATCATGGCTCTAAATGACCAAAGAGTACAATCTGTATTAACAAAATTGATGCCGTTCAAATCAAAATAAATATCTTTCAAGACATGGTACAAATTGATGACAGATTAAAATCTGTATTAATAAAATTAATGCTTTCCAAACCGTGGCCCGAAATGAGCAAAGAATAAAAACGGTATTCATTAAACGAATGTCTTTCAAACCGTGGCTTGAATTGAGCTATGTTAATAAAATAAATGCCTTTCAAAATGTGGTTCAATTTGATAATAGATAAAAACCTGTATAAATGAAATTAATATTTTCCCAAACCGTTGCTCGAAATAACCGAGGGATAAAAACTGTTTATATAAATAAATATCCTTCAAAACGTAGCTTTTTATCCATTATAAAAATCTATATTAATAAAATAACTGTCTTTCAAAGTGTAACTCAAATTGACCGGAGTAAAATCTATATTAATAAAATGAATGCTTTTTCAAAAAAGATTAAATTGATCAAAGATAAAAATCTGTATTAATGAAATATATGTCTTTTAAAACGCAGCTTGGTCGAAGACAACAATCTATATTAATCAGATGAATGTCCGTCAATACATGTCTCAAATTGACTAAAAAGTAAAATCTGGAACTCTAATACAAATGTCTTTTAAATCGGGTTTAAAATCGGGCGAAGAGTAAACGTTGTTTTATTAAAATGAATGTCTTTAAAATTGACCAAAGAGTAAAATCTGTTTAAATTAAATGAGCGTGTTTCAAAACATGGAACAAGAGTTAAAATCTGTTTTCATAAAATGTGTTAAATTGATCAAAGAATATTAATAAAATTAATATTTTTTTGAAAACTCAGCTTTAATTGAACGAAAAGTATATATATAAGTATATTAATAAATGTATTTTTTAGCTACAATTAACCAAAGATTTAAATCTGTATTTATAAAATAGAATGTCTTTCAAAATGTAGCTCAAATTGACCAAAGAGTAAAATCTGTATAAAAAACATGTCATTCAAAATGTAATTCAAAATGATCACGATCAAAATCCGTATTCAGAAATGAATGTCTTTTAAAACGTAGTTCTAATTAATCAAAGATTAAGATCTGTGTGGATGAAATATATATATATATATATATATATATATATATATATATATATATATATATATATATATATGTATATATATATATATATATATATATATATGTATATATATATATATATATATATATATATATATATATATATACCAAATTGACCGGAGTAATACAATGAATGCCTTTCAAACTGTAGGTCAAAATGACCGGAGAGTAAAATGTGTATTAATAAACTGAATGTCTTTTAAAATGTTTCAAATTGATCAAAGTTTAAAGTTCGCATAAATAAAATGAGTTTGTTTAAAAACGTGGTTCAGGGTTTAACGTCCGAGTTTATTAATATTTTTATTGTAATCAGCTCAAGATAGTTTATAACACTAAACAGATTAAAGAATATGCTTAAAGTAAATCTGCCGAAAGACAGTGATCAATATCTATATCACATGAAATGACTCGATAAAACTCTATTTAAGATATCACAACGGTCCACCCTATGTTAAACTGATTGGATATGATGTATTCTTGATTGCTATCAATGCGTTCTTTTTTATTTTTACAAGAGAGTCACCACTTATCAAAGCCCAGAGGCTACTCGATAATAAGGATTAATTAGTGTAAAGTGGTCACTGAGATGACTGTTTTCTTTCTACCTACAGATTTGTTTTTTTTTTCAAGACTAAGGTCAATAAGCATCTCCTATCTTTGCGATAATCATGTTTCGTTCTTGTTAGCTCCTAACATCCAATGGCTTGATGCCTGATCTCGAATACCCCCCCACCAAAAAAAAAACAACTTACTGATCGTTTTTAGTGGAAATTGGGTAGAATTTGATTATTTAAGGGGATAGCTGGAACTTGTTTACTTTGGACTTGAAGAGAATCATGTTGTAGTCAGCTGGGCAGCAGGCCAGTAAAACAGTCCTAGGAAAGAAGCTTTGTTCAGAAAATTTGCGTTTGGCTTTAGGTACAGGTAAGGAGTGGAGAAAATTGTTTATCGTTGTTTGTAGCTTAAGAGTGCTTTTGTGAAAATTTAGTGGATATATGGACCATAGATTAAAGCTCAGACAAGCACTTGCCATGAAAATAACGATAGAGTAAAGACAGGCTCACAACGTCTCTTCTGTGTGAAAAATGTTGCAAGGAGGAGAACAAGTGTATCGCCTACTAGGTTTCGAAGCCGATTTTGAACTCTGTCAAGTCAATATAGGATACTCTGAACAGTTATGGCAACAGTACTCAATTTTATGACGTATTTGGCTTTTATACAGATAGAAGATAGCGTTGGGAGTGAAATACTTTCTGGAGCGGTAGAATGATGCAACCATTTTTCATGCGACTTTGATAACATATCTAATGTTAGTCTTCCATTTTAGGTTAGGTATAAATGAATTTATGCACGCATGCATACTTATCCTGTAAAATTCATAAGCAGCCTCATCAAGGCTCTAGAACGTTGATAAAAAATATCTTTTGTCGCCGCAATGAATCTGGTCCTTATTACAGTAGCGCCCTATGCTACAATGACAATACGCCTTCGTTAGGGTGGACAAGACATAGATTCATAAAATACAGACAATCAAACCACGTA
The DNA here is from genome assembly GCF_053919585.1 of Euprymna scolopes. Lineage (NCBI taxonomy): Eukaryota > Metazoa > Mollusca > Cephalopoda > Sepiida > Sepiolidae > Euprymna > Euprymna scolopes. The sequence goes on from NC_136525.1 coordinate 304,176, forward strand.
AAATGTCATTCATTCGAGTGGTGTCCTGTCTGATACAGAACCTGACGGTGATGACTTTCCATCTATCTCTTTCCTTCGAGATATTCATAAATTCATTGTTGCTCATCCTTCAAAACCCTATTCACACGGATTTTTTAAAATGTTTGATGTATTGCAATACCTTTCTTTGCAGTTATGCAGACAGTAGGTTTCAGTTTCTTTCTGGCCAAGGAGTGCCATTACTAGGCGATTGTTCTGATCATTGTATCCAAAAATATTCTGCTCAGCATGATACAAATCAATGCACAGAATTATTCATGATTACTTCTGTATTACATCAGTCATCTGCTTCTCATGACCTCACGCTACCCTGATCAGGAGTGGGGGAGCTGAAATGGGTTCTCGGCCTTGTTCACGAGTCTCACACAGATTAGCGGAGGGAAAGAGGCGCCTTACTCTTTCTTTGATAGTAGCGCTGTCCTGCCGCACTATGCAGCGCCTAGTATTCTCAAATAGTCAACCATTTTGTATTAGCCAGGCTCATCTTTTCTTAATTTCGTTGATTTAGTGGGAACCGGTGTGTCAATGTGATAATACCGTATTATTCTGTATCGATGTTACTAATAGGAAAAACGAACTGCAAAATAAGGTTTTGTTGATCAGACACTGGTAAGAAGTGGGTTTGTAAAAATGAGGTTAGAACGGTAATCCCCACATAAAGTTAAAACTATGAAGTGGAATTTTCCAGTTATTTTTACATACAAATTATCGCTTATCTAGGCCCACATGCCATTCAAGGATGAAAGGTTATTGTGTTTGACAGACAGTGAGATACTGAGGGGGTTAGTAACAACGTTTGGAATCAGAAATTAAAGAAGAAATAAGAAGGTGGCATAAAAAGAATCTGTTTACATTGAACGTAAAAATGGAAATGTTGTAGTCAACCGGAAAACAGACCCGTGGTAGTGTGTTCCACAGACGGGCAGTTTTAGGAAATAAACTTTGTTCGTGATAGTGGTGTTTTGTTCGAGGTACAGAGAGAGAGAAAGAGAAATTAGTGAGAACGATTGTAGCTGGACGAGTTTTTACATAGGATTTGAAAACGACACTGTTTTAGTCAGCCAGAAAGCAGCACCGTAGTACTGTGTTTCACGTACGGGAATTTTAGGAAATAAACTTTGTTCATGGAAGTTGTGCTTAGTTCTAGGTACAGAGAAAGAGAAAATAATGAGTTTGGTTGCAGCTGAACGAGTTTTTGTCGTAAACGTTTAACAGGGTCGGAACATACATTGAAGTTTTTTTTTTTTCAATCTTCACCCCAAATAAGGCAAGTGCCACTTTGAAGTAGGGGGCTACTATCGGGGATTATTTGCGGGGGCATTATAAAGGGAGATGAGTAGAAAGATGTTTGTTCACATTACACTTCAACTTCTGCATATCAGTACAGTTAGGAAAGCAGTATCCCGGAAGGGAGTTCCAAAGATTTGCAGTTCTGAGGAAGAAACTATTGGAGTAAAAGGTTTTCTTACACCTAGGGATCTCTACTGTAAAGTGGTGGGACTTAGTTTCTTGTCGGGTTTGTCGGGGTAGTCACGTCGAGGAGGTACAAGTGCTTGCAGTTCGTCAGAGCAGCTACCATTAAAGTATTTGTAGAACAGGCAGAGGGATGCAACATTTCGTCGATGGGACAGAGACTATAGCTTAAATGACAGTTCAGGACCTATCAGGTTGGCGACTCTCTTTTGACCCCTGTCCAGGAGTGTGAGACAAGCAGCAGATGCACCAACTCAAATGTGACAGCAATACCCCATACATGGGCGAATGGTGGTCTTATAGAGGTACAGGATACTGTCAGGCGTAAGTAATTTTCTAGCACGGTGGAGGGAGCCCACGTTCTTTGCAGCAGCTTTGGCAATGCTCTCAATGTATATATTCCAATTCATATTCCCTGTAAACGTTAGGCCGAGAAGTTTAAAAGAAGTACTTTCAGGCAGTGTATTCTTAGCCATTGCTATTGATGGTAGAAAAGGTTTCTTGTAGTTATTGAAGGAAACAAGCTTAGTCTTAGCAGCATTGAATGTGACCATCCATTTTTGTCCCTATTCCACAACAGATTGGAGGTCATCTAGTGATTCTGCCATTTCCTTAGATATGTGTTCATTTGTTTTCCCCTCATGCCTATTATAGAGGGTGGTTTAATCGGCCAATATACCCATCTCCGAAACAATTTTATCAGGGAGGTCATTTATGAATATCAGGAACAATAAAGGTCCAAGGATAGACCCCTGGGGTACTCCCGCGTTTATATCATATTGTTTAGATGCACGAATGTCGAGGACAACTTGGATTTTTCTCTTACTTAGGAAGGATTTAATTACATTGTGTATTCTTCCAGTGATACCATATGATCTGATTTTCCTTAAAAGACCATCGTGCCATACCCTGTCAAAAGCCTTAGATATATCAATGGCTACCGCTCTACCCTCCTCTGTTTTGTCCAGTGAACGGTATATACGTTCAGAGATTACAGTTAAGATATCTGCTGTTTAACGGGATTGCCTTAATTCATATTGTTTGTCGGTCAGGAGTTTAGCAGCTGTTAGGTGTTGGACTAGGCCTTGATTAATTAAGGGCTCAAATATTTTGGCGAAAAGTGGGAGGAGGCTAATGGGGCGATAATTTAGTGGGTCAGTTCTTTCACCAAAATTTTTGAAGACTGGTACCACAGAAGCGGTTTTTCAGCAAGATTCGTCAAGGAATTTATTTTAAAGTTTGGAGAGAACTGGAGCAATCTCAGCAGAGCATTTGTTTATTAGCACAGCCGGGATGAGATATGGTCCACATGCTTTAGAGGTGTCTAGGTTTTTTATGATAGCATGCACCTGAGAAGGGGTGATTTTCAAATCGTTTAATGTGGCGTCTGTCCGCAAAGGAAAGTCGGGAAGGGAGTGGTGTGCCGGGTCCAGTGTGGAGTTTGAGGCAAACCGACTGGCGAGCAGATTTGCCTTGTCGGTTGCCGTGCAAGACACCTCATGATTGTTTGATAGTGAGGGAATCTTTGACTGCCCATTATTTACTACACTGTTGTAGATTTTCCAAAAATCACGGGTTCCTAATTTCTGTGCTTCAATGCGTTTCCTGGTGGTTTCAGTGTAATCTGTCTTAGCTGTCTCTATTAATCTCTTACAATTATTTCTGGCTTCTATATACTTTTGTCTGTTTGAACTGGACTTATGTCGGTTGAATCTGCGGAACGCATGCTGCTTTTGAGCAATAGCAGCTGCACAAGCAGAGGTAAACCATTGCGAAAGAATTTCAGTGTGGGAACATGTGCCTCAATTGCAGTTTTTAACCAGTCAGTGGTCTAATTTGTACACTGTTCAGCTGGGAAGATATTTTGCCATGGGGCATCTCTGTGAGTTCCCTGATGGCTTCCCAGTCGGCCTTTTTGTAATACCTCGTTGTTTTGAGTAGTGGGTCTTCAGTTTTAGGGCGATAATTTAGGGTGATTTCTACCATTATCACAGCGTGATCAGTATTCCCGAGTGGGCTGTGGGCATTTGTTGTACAATCATCGAAAACTGTTGTCAGAAATAGATCTAGAAGTGAGGTATGTTGGTCTTGCTGATCTGGGAATGTAACCGTTTGAGGTAGGGAATGGGATATAGCGAAGCTATGTGCTGTGCTATCAGCTACGTCTGTGTAATTAGAGAATCCAAGCCAGTTACTGTGGTGGACATTGAAGTCACCAAATACATGTACTTCAGCGCTAGTATCGACGGACAGTGCTATATCTATACTGTCAGAAACTTTGTTAATTAGGGTACAGTCCTGGGTTGAGGAAGAGCGGTAGAGAAAATACAAGTAGCTAATAGTCATGAATTATAGTTTCCACAGACCCTATATTAATCTTGAACTTTTTAACTTTTTGACAAATAGTCACGCGTCGATCTTTCAAAATTACAGCATTAACTTGATTGACAGATGCCTCATCAATGGCAGAACGGCAGCGACCAAATCTGGGAGCTGATTCCATAGAGTTTCAGCCACGTTTTAATTTACGATGCCATTACGTTGAGAACATGCCATGAAAATAACGATATATCAAGTGACTTGTAGTAGCGTCTTGTTTTGATAAACGTCTAATTTTTTCTCATGACTTTAAATGGAAAAATTACATGAGAACTGATGCTAACGTCACAAAAAAACCGTTGGATTATTCTACTACTCCAGAAATCCTCTACATGTATAAGAGTTAAATACATACCATAAATGGTGTTCAATAAGTAATACACCTAACCCACTTCCAGTTGTTTGATATAGCTGAAATTTTTGCTTGTGCAATGATTTATATCTCTATGAATTATGAGGGAAATCACAGCTCTGAATTAAATTGTAATTTATGATTTACAGGTATTTGAAGTGAATCGGGTGTTAAATGGAAGCTTTTGAGTGTCGCGCAGTGATCTGAGTGTTTATATTTGAAAGGATGCACATTCCAAGAAACTTTTTATGGAATGAAAGCGATGTCTGTTTATGATGTCCTATTATATGACATTGTAAAACCCTGGCATCGTAAATTAAAATGTGGCTGAAACTCTATGGAATCAGCTCCCAGATTTGGTTGCTGCCGTTCTGCCATTGATGAGGCATCTGTCAATCAAGTTAAGGCTGTAATTTTGAAAGATCGACGCGTAACTATTTGTCAAAAAGTTAAAAAGTTCAAGATTAATATAGGGTCTGTGGAAACTATAATTCATGACTATTTGCATATGCATAAAATGTCTATCAAATAGGTTCCTCGGTTGTTGTTTCAAGAAGCAAGAACGGGTTGAGTACTTGAGAACGCAGTTGGAAATGTGCCGAGAAGACGAGTCGAAGTTTTTCAAACAATTGATTACGCTAGGTAAAACCTGGTCTATCACTATGACCCAGAAACCAAAGACTAGTCAATGCATAAGAAGCACTAGGATTCACTTTCTCTAAAAAAAAAGACAAGAGCGCAAATCTCCACTGTCAAGGTCATGATCACGGTCTTATGGGACCAGGACGAAGTAGTGATGACATATTTTTCGGCAAAAGGTCACACAATTCCAAGAACATTATGCTTGATTTTTTATGAAAAATAAGAGAAGTTATCAAAATCAAGAAGCTGGGGAAAGATCAACCTCATCCTGCAAGACAACACTCTGGTCCATAGTGCGCATATCGCCAGATCAGAAGAACGAATGCGGGGCATGGAATCTTCCACATCTCCCTTACTCTCCTAATTTTACGAGGGGCGTGCAATAAGTAATGCCCCTAACCCACTTCCAGTTGATTGATCTAACTGAAATTTTGCATGTGCAATGATTTATATCTCTACGGGTTATGTGGCAAATTACAGCTCTGAACTAATTGTGGTTTCTGTTTTACAGGTGTTTGAACTGAGTCAGGTGTGAAATGGAGCCTGTTGAATGTCGAGCATGATCCGGTTTTTGTATTTGAAAGGACGCATACCACAGGAGACTTTCGATGAAATGAAAGTAACTTATGGTGATAATGCCCCATCATATGACCTTGTAAAACGCTGGCATCAAATTCAAAATTTCAAACAGTAATTCAAACATGACCGGAAGTCTGTGGAAACAGCTCCCAAACCTGGTCGCCCCCCCCCTTCTGCCATTGATGGGGCATCTGTCCATCAAGTTGAGGCTGCAATTTTGGAAGATCGGCGCATAATTATTCGCCAAATAGCCCAAGATATCAAGATTAGTACAGGGTCTGTGGAAACTATCATTCATGACCATTTGCATATGCATAAGGTGTCTGCCAGATGAATTCCCAGGTTGCTCACACCATTCCATAAGTGAGAACACGTCGAGCGCTCGAAGATGAATTTGGAGATGTACCAAGAAGATGAGTCAAAGTTTTTCAAAAGACTGATTACACAGGATGAAACCTGGGTCCATCACTATGATCCAGAGACCAAAGCCCAGTCAATGCAGTGGAAGCACTTGGACTCACCACCTCCAAAGAAGGCAAGGGAGTAGCCCTCCGATTGCAAGGTCATGCTCACAGTGTTCTGAGACCAGGACGGAGTAGTAACGACAGATTTCCTGGCAAAGGGTACCACAATTACAGGAGCCTATTATGGTTCACTTTTGAGGAAATTAAGGGAAGCTAACAAAATCAAGAGGCGGAGCAAGATCAGCAAAGTTAACCTACACCTGCAGGACAACGCTCCGGTCCACAACTCGCATGACGCCAGATCAGAATTTCTGAAATCACGTCGTGGTTGGAGGGTGTTCTACAAAAATGGTCTCTAGAGTTTTATTAAACGATAGGAAAAATGCGTAACTCTGGATGGTTCCTAGAAAGATTAATAATTGCGCCAAGTTTCGTTGCTCTATTTCTATGAGACATTGGTCACGGGGATTAATTATTGAACGCCATCGTAAGATGAGTACTGTTACCAAATTTGGAGATAATGCAACTCAGAGCAGCCTTTTACTTGTCTTAACAGACTTCGAAAGTTACTTCGATTTCTTCCCCCATCTTCTCTCCCTTACAACCCCTTTTTTCTTGAAGAGAAGCCGTTAGTCTTTCTCTACTCTATCATTATTTTTACAGTAGATGCTCGACTGAGCTCCAATCTATGTTCCCTGTAAAAAAATTCATAAGAAAACCTAGTCTAGCTACAACCACTGTTCTTGAAGCCATGTTTTATTTTAGAAGAGTTTCCGATGGGTAGCTATTCTCTACAGGTCCTGTAGATGCAAAATTTTCGGTAGGCAGCTGTTCTGTACAGGTTCTGGGTTTTATTATTTTTGCAGCCAAAGAGCAAAAAATCCTTCTTGTGTTGACAGGAAAAATTATGTGCTGAAATGCTAAAAAGATTTAATTTTTATGGAGTAATTCTAGTTTTTGATTGGTTGATAGTAGAACATGAATTAATTTGATTCGTCATTTCCAAGCAGCAGCGTTTTAAATATAATCTTCCAACTTGAGGGAGCATGCTTATTCGATATCTAAAATATTTCAACAACTGTAAATATATTGTACCCAATACAACTGGTTAACATTGTTACGCAACAATCAGATCAAATAGGGATTTATAATTGAACTGCGAAATATATTTGATGCTTTACAAGCACAAGAGCAGAAACCAACTGCACATTCCACCTATGAAAACTTTGTTCGATCGCACCAAGAAGCAGCAAAGGTTTGTATACCTCTGAAGCCCAAGATAAAAAAAGTCACGTAGCAAAATGACTAGATAATATCAAAACGTGAAGAGTTGAAAATTATTATCGGAAAGCATCAGAAGTACTCCACTCATCAGAATACAAAGCTAAGGGAGCGTGCCCTTCAAGAGCTTAATATGATGTTCTTATCAGAACAACAGAAGTGTGTTCAAGAACAAATGGATCGATTCTAGAATGCTGCGGATAACAAACAATAATCTCTGTCTTGGCAAGTAGTAAATGAGCTGCAGGTTTAGATGAAATTTCTTCAGTGACATCCATCTTGATCCATGCAATAATCAAGAGGTTATTTATGTGTGGAGAGAAAGATGCATAGTTCCCTTTCCCAATGAAGGTGACCTACGCATGCTTAGCAACTACAGAGGAATAACACACTCTGATTGCAGCGAAAATCTACAACGCCATGCTTCACAACTACATCAAATCAAAGATCGAAAAAGTGTTCAAGAAAAATCAGAATGGATTTAGGAAGAGCCGCTCTACTACTGGTCAATGTCTTGCTGTCAAATTACTAATCTAAGAAGTCAAAACCAAAAACCTTGAGGCAGTCATGCTCTTTGTAGATTTCTCCAAAGCGTTCGACTCTGTACATAGAGGAAAAATGGGCAGCATCTTAAAGGCATATGGCATTCTAAATGAAGTCAATAACGCTATCATGATGCTATACAAGCATACTCGAGTCACGGTCAGATCCTCAGATGGTGATGTTTAGATGCCGGTGTTCTTAAAGGAGACACTCTAGACCATTTACTTTTCATTGTCTGTCTTGACTGTGTTCTTCACACCTCTGATGATATACATAGCACACTGGGTCTCACCTTAAATGAATCAAGAAACAGACGCCATCCATCAGCATACATAACTGATGCAAATGGCACAGACGATATTGCTCTGTTCACGAATAAAACTGCTGATGCGCAAACGCTGTTACATGAGCTATTAGCAAAAAAGACTGAAATTATTAACCAACCTAAACCAAACGCTACATCCTCTTCAAACCAAGTGGTATATGTTGATCGTAGAGCTTTGAAAATAGTATCTTCTTTTACATACCTCTGATCTGTTGTGTTTGGTGATGTTAAATTTGAAAAGGACATCCAAAAACATTAATAAAGCTAGTGAGACTCCAGAATAGCCAGGATGTGTCCCTAAAAGTGAAGGTGACAGTCTACAAATCAGTTATTCTGCCTAATCTTCTCTGTGGTGCTGAAACGTGGACCTTGTTCCGCAAGCATATAAATCAGCTTGATTTCTTTCATATGAGATGTCTGCGTTCTATTTGTAATGTTGGATGGCAGAATCGAGTTCAAAATGGTGAATTACTGGATAGGTTTGAAATCACTGGTATTGATTCATTTTTGATCAGGATACAACTTTTTCTACATTCTTTCCGTATGCCTATGCAAATTAGTTAATGTACTGAGTCCCTGCATTAGCAGAGCCATAATCTGTAACAGAAGCACATCTTGAAAATACGAACCACACTCTGCTGAGATTACCGTAAAAGTGATCATAGTTGTTCCTAGACGAAACGTCGTTCGTTTTTGTAAATTCATCTGGTAGATTATTGATATACAGGAGAAACAGAACGAGACCAAAAACAAAATCCTTGAAACACCGTTGCGATAAATAATGGTCAGTTTATTGCGACTCCCGCTGAAAAGTATAAGGAAAAAACGCATGCTCAAGGAGGACAAACTCATGTGTATAATAAAGATAAGAGTGTTTTATTTCATTACTTACATACGTCTCTGGAGTAGATGATGACGGTTATTATAACGATGATAATGATGACTACGATAATGACGATTATGATGACGATGACGATGACGATGACGACAATAATGAAGGTTATCGATGATGATGACGACGATGATGATGACGATGATAATGATGATAACTACGATGATGATCGTGATGATGATGACGACAATGATGCTAATGACGATGATATAATGATGATGATGACGACGATGATGATATTGATGATAACGATGATAATCAATATGATAATGAAGATGATGTGACTATGATGGTGACAATGATGATGATAATGATTAGTAACTGATATTATATGAAATTATCACAGCAAGTCTTGCATACTTTCCCCCACAGGAGATACTAAACGTTTTACGGTTCGATAATAAATCAGATAGTCAATGTAGCAAACCGATCACAGCTATAACCAAGTGGTCTAATTTTTCCTCGTGTAGGTCATTCCTCCGTGCCTGGGGACACCTACAATTAATATTCCGCAACAGATCGAATAATGAAGAAATCATTAATTTATAGAAAGAACCTTTATTGGCAGTGTTGGTAAAACTTCTCTTCTGCTAACGCTGATGATCCGAAAACAACGAAACACGTGTCTATAGATAATTACATTTTAAACTATATGTCGCGCCCCATACGAAAAGAAAATTATTTTAAATCAGTATTAAGGCAAAAATGCACTATATAAATAATTGACAATAAGAACTGTAAACTAAATAATACACACATATACACACAAAACACACACACACACACAAATATATATCTATATACACCAGATATTTGAGCGCGCTAAAAATGGGCAAAAGTTATACTTTCGTTTTTAAAGGCAACTGGTGTCAGGTAATAAATGAACATAAATTAAATTAAATATAATTTTTTAAGAAATCAAATAATCTGCAAAGGGAAATAATCAATGTTGCACATTTAACGGTTTTCCCACTTGATCCAGAAATTTCTTTTGCAATCTAGCAGGTTAAATTTGGATCTAACGTCTACCAGTTCTTTTCTAGAAAATCTGGAAATATTTGACACCCACAAACCCGTAATTAAATATTTAAAAAAATAAAGAAAAGCAATTGAAAATGCTTTAAGACATAAACTAATTTCATTCTGATTTTTAAAAAAATTAGAATTTACTGCCTTCTGTAACAATTATTTATTGCCTATTTGTTTTCTTTTACCATATTTTTTTAAGTTAACCATTCTCAAATTTGCTATAAAATCGGTTTTTCCAAGTAAATTTTATTGCAGAGGAGGCGTTCAAACCTCTATACATTAAAATAAGCACTTCCCATGATTTCGAAGTATTTATTCACTTGGTAAAAGTGTAGAAAAGTTAACTGTCTAAAATTACAAAAAAAAAAAAAAACATCAACAAAAAACTCAGACTAAACGCAGTAGAATTTAATTATCTACGGACATGTATACTTTTAACGTGCTAAAACTAATTTTCTTTTTTTCTCATTTCAAAATATGTTGCTTTTACACACTGAATTAAAAAACAAATAAGCAAATGGCCACTTATTGCCTAATGGGTGGGAGTTGGGGATTAATTTCTGAAAAGTTGTAAACAAATGACTTATTCTACTACTAACCCTAAGTTAGAGTTACACTCCCAAATTAAAAGTTAGTAGTAGTTATAAATTTTTTGTTACAAATTTTCAAGAATGAAGTCTCACACGATTAAGCGACCATTTATTTGCTGTAATATTTTTTTATTTCATTTTTTTTATTTATTTATTATTTCAACATTAGAAAGATAGTTGAATTTTACTGCGTTTGGTATAAGGTCTTTGTTGAGTATTGTTATTGTTTGTTTTCGACTGTTAACTATTTTACACTTTAACAAAGAGACAACATTCAGGCTTTTACTTATTTTTACTAGCTTTTCAACGTCTATTATTACACCTGAAAGTATCCTGTACCTCTATAAGGCCACCATTCGCCCATGCATGGAGTATTGTTGTCACATCTGGGCTGGTGCATCTGCTGCTAGCCTCTCGCTCTTAGACAAGGTTCAAAAGAGAGTCGCCAATCTGATAGGCCCTGAACTGGCATCTAAGCTTCAGCCTCTGTCCCATCGACGAAACGTTGCATCATTCTGCCTGTTCTACAAGTATTTTAATGGTGAATGCTCTGACGAACTGCAGACACTTGTGCCCCCACGACGTAGACACCCTCGACAAACCCGACAGGCAGCTAAATCCCACCCCCACACAGTAGATATCCCTAGATGTAAAAGATCTTTCTACACCAGTAGTTTCTTCTCCAGAACCGCTAGACTCTGGAATTCCATTCCAGGTCCCTGCTTCCCTAACTGTACTGACATGCAGAAGTTCAAGTGTAACGTGAACCGACATCTTGCTGCCCAAATCCCAACATAGAGCCCCAGTAGTTGCTGTCCCTGATAGTAGCCCCCTACACCAAAGTGGCAATGTGCCTTGTTTGGGGTGAAAATGTAATTTAAAAAAATTACATTTAATTGTCAGGGTGAATCAACTTTTTTAAGACGCAACGTATAATAACATCTCAACGAATTTTAGTGCGTTTATTTTTGAGCAAACATTAAAAACAGAAACAAAGTTTTCCACACGTGGAAAAATTATTTGCCTTCCTACGATGGCAAAGTTAGACACGTGATCTGTTTTTAATATAGTGAAAACCCCGCTAACGCTAAAAAAAAAATGCATTCAGAATCGAAGCAATTATTTTAATTCTCAACTTAAAGAATTTCTCCTTCATTGACAAGGACAGAAAAGACAAAGTATAGTATCAGAACAGATACTATACTTTAATTTTATTTGGAAAAATAAAAAATAATACACGTAAATCGAAAATAAAAAGATTTTGTAAAATTGACAAATATTTTAATCGTATTTTTTCATTTTTAATATATTCGGAGCAGACAAAAATATACTCGATTGTGTATGATGGTGGCCAGGAAAAGTGCTGCCCATTTTAATATAAAGTACCACCCTTATTTCCAAGGCTTTTAAGGCGGTTTAAGATTCAGACGGTTAAGCATTTTTTTTTATTATGGGAGATAAATTCTTCATGATTTACTTTTTAAGGTAAGTTCGTATGGTTTTATGACATTACAAGTCAGACTTAAGATTAGACAGATATTAAAGATTAGTTATCTGTCCCAAAAAGTTAAGATGTCTTAAAAATGAGGGATCATTTTAATAAAAATTTATGTTAAAAATGATCCCCCACTTTAAATTCTAAAATATTTTTTCGGAATATTCACACATAATCGCTTAAAAAGCAGAATCTCATTTTTGAAGGGGGGATAATAAAGGGTCCTTATCTGCTTTTAAGTATAGATATGGTTTATTTATTTAAATTGACAAACTACTTAATGTTTTCCCTTTGTATATATTATTAAATATTTCATATGTAATCCCATTTATGCATTCCTGCCATTTTTACCTACCCTCCAATCTTTTTCAGAATGGTTCTAAAATCTATCAATCAATTCATCAAATTGGTGCCTGCATTTTGGGAATTTCTTTTTAAATTTTCATTTTGCAAATATGAATTTTTCTGATATTTAAGGACAAGTTATTCGGCAATATTAAATATTTAGGTACGCCATTATTGTGATGTTTAATTTGTAATATATTTAAAGTTAATTTTTATTTTATAAACAGTGTTTGATCTTATAATTTGTTTCTTGCAAAACAAAATATACTCTCTCCGAAAAACAGATAAAACTAGTTGATAAAATTTGAAAACCTTCTGGGGAGTAAACCGTTTCAATATAATTCTAAAAATATATAGTGACAAAACTCGAAATATTTAGTATTTTCATATTTTTATGTTGGATAGGAAGTTAAAATATAGTGTTTTTCTTTTTTTTTTTTTTTGAGATATTTTATTGTTTCAAATTAGCAGATTTTGAAAATTTTAGACGGCAAAAGTTAAAATGTAGTAATTTTCTGGATATTTCTTTTCCCTAGCCAAGCGAGTTTTTTTTTTTATTATTTTATCTCCGTTGACAACACTGGAAATAATAAAAATTTTAGCAAATCATTTTCGAAAATCGAAAAAATCCAATCTTAAAAATAGTCTTTCTCTCTTACAGATAGAAAAATAAAATTTTGCAGGGAAATATTTTACGTTACACCGGTCAAGTGAAATGAAATTGCAGCAAACCATTCTTTCTAAAAAAACAAACAAACAGATTTATTGTCATCTGGCGATATAATTCAGTGGCAAAGAATTCGACTTCAGATCAAATGATCTCTTATTAAACTTGGTTGTACCTCACCATTTTATATTTATTTAATTTTATTAAATTTTTTTCTTATTAATGAGTTAATTTTACGATAACAGCATAGGACCATTTAAAATCGCCGCATATCATTTCTTTGCATATTTTAAAACTAAACATCAATCAGAATTGACTTTTCCAGGGAATTCATTGTCATCCAGATATCAGCTGACGTGATATTATAAACAAACTCGGACGGAATTTGATGAACGACATTGACATTATTATTGTTATTAGTTTTTGGCGAATTAGTCCACCGGACAAATTATTCCTTGTAATATATAATATTCAGTAGAGGATTGATTCTATAATACATACATACGCAATCTGCATAAATTAAAATATCCTGTTTAAGCGTATTGTACGACCGGGCAACGCCGGGTAAGCGACTAGAATATATATATGTGTGCTAAACCTATATATGTGTGTGTGTGTGTGTGTGTGTGTGTGTGTGTGTGTGTGTGTGTGTGTGTGTGTGTGTGTGCTAAAATTTAGCCGTTAATAGTAGAAAACAAATTTCCTCTGCATCTGGGTCTGTTACAAACATCAAATCTAATCTATCGAAGAATTTGTACAATGGAATGTCGACATAATGATTTTTTTATACCGAATTGAACAAAGCAAGATTTCATCAGAGGGTTATATGGACGACAATTACAACTCGACGATAAAGACGTTGTGTTAACGTCCTCCATCTATTATTGGACTTAAACCTCTGCATTCTTCCCATAATGAAATTAGCTTATATATATATATATATATATATATATATATATATATATATATATATATATATATATATATATATTGTATAATTGTTTCATCCCTTGCCCTCAATTTGCTATCGCTTTAATTAAATTACCTTAAATTCCATGCCTTATTATGTTGTATTATTCTCATTAAAACAAATTAATAAATTAGTTTGCACCACAATTAAGCGCACACATATATGCATGTGTATGCATACACACATACAGACACACACACACGCACGCGCACACACACATATATATATATATATATATATATATATATCCTTAGACAATATTCTAAAAACAGAAGATGTATTTTATTATCACTTATAATATCCATATTTTTATGAAGTACGCCTTACACGTGTTTTGTTTGATAATAGAAACACACTAAGCAACCTATTAGAGACAAAATATATTGTTTTGAAAATACTTGAAGGGTTTTTCCCTCGAAATGGTGAAGGATTTAGTAAGAAAAAATGGATAAAAGAAAATTGAGATATTTAAAGTTCGGAGAAACACGAGAACCAAAATCTCTAAATTATTGCAGTGTTTATAGGAATCTACCCTCAAGGAAAAGCCACTGAATTAAACCCACACGTGTTGAAACATTCATTTGCCGCCGTCTTTTTATGATTGAAAAATTCTGTAGCTATATTTCCTAAATGTCGTATTCTGGTTCATATATATATATATATATATATATATATATATATATATATATATATTATTCTTTGACTTTGAGATATTATGTAATTATATTCATTGTCAAATAACGTCGCAGCTCGCACAAACCATGGAAGACGCAGCCTGAAAGTCGAAGACTCGAGTTTCGCCCACTTTTGGACTGATCATTGAACATCTCCGAACTCAGGATTCGTAACCCGAGTCACTTGCATGTGATGTGAGTACCTTACCACCAGAGCTACCATGCTAACATAGATCAAGCAAACCACGGAGAACTTTCCCCGCGGTACACATAACTAATACTTCTCAACAGGGAGTGACACCAAAATTTAATTTCTTTATGAAAGAAAGGCTAAAATTAATCCCTTCTTACTTTTTGTACTAAAAAATCGAGGAAATAGTCTCTTAGATTTCTACATTTTCGACACGTCTGGGTTAGCCGTTTTCTCGCCTCAAACTACCCCAAGACTCTGTCTTAAACATGTGATATATTTTCTATCTAATAATCTAATAATTCGATACCTGCTTCCAACGTGCTTTGTTTAGGGAGCTTGCACTTGAACGCTGGCATCGGTCACGCTAAGTGTACTTTGTTCTTTTCCGTTTCCCGTCAGGTTGACATTTATTTATTACACCTTTGAATTGAAACCGACCCCTATATTATTTTACATATACACGACACACAATGTTTCTCTAGGATTTGTATAATATTAAACGTTAAACAGAAGGGAAGGGCACGTCTTTTCACACAAATGCGTACATGCTGCATTTGTTGCGTGTTGCTAGATATAAAGAGCATTTATAACCCCTCTTTCAATTTTTTTTTTCATAATTGAACTTACTGTTTAATACAACAGAAATAACTAAACAGTATTTATGCATGTGAACAATTTTATGTACTTACACATGCACACCACAAGATATATTCAGTGAGAGAAACATAGGCATAGTTCGTTTCGTTACATTTAGCCACACTATGCACGATTCCCCCCTCAATGGCGCCCTAGATACGCCTTTTCTGGTTGAAGTATCCCGGACAAGAAGAAAATATCCGTCTGGAATAATATACATTATTTAATTGACTTTTGTCCGTGGGTCACCTCTGACTGTTAGGGGTCTCTCAAACTTTTTCTATTCAAATAACGGTTGTTAAAAGTATGTTTTTTTTATTTCTGCAATGTATAACGGGAAACAGTGAGCACTAGAAACTTCTGACTCTCTAGGATCCAAAAGAGTTCGCATATCTATTCAATTGTTCTTCCTTCTTGATAATCCAAAATCTGCATCGTAGCTTCCGTCTGTGTAATTGTGCGAAACATCCACTATGTTAGCCATTATGCGGTCGTTGTGTGATTGTATTCCTGATGATCATCAGAATACTAGTACCAAACCCCCTGACGAGTGCAATCTTGGCGTGGTTAAGGGGTTTGCATGTTTCTAGGACCCAGATAGCTGTGCTGACGGGAGATTCGTCTCCTGGTAGGGTCACCCAAGCCAGATAGGTTGAAGGGTAAATATCAGAATAAGAGCACTCACTGATCCTCAAGGTTGGGAGTTAGAATAGGAGCAATAACCCAATTTTGTAAAAGAAAGTTATAGAAACCGCGATATCATCTGTGGACTTCTTGGTCCGGGACGGGTCCTTTCTAGTAAAGTTCATGACGTGAGCGGGTGAAAGCCTCTGGAAGCCAGTACGTCGACAACTCTTCTGACGACCAAGGCCAAGACCAGGATAGGGACCTGGGACATTAGGATCCTATACGAGACAGGCAAGACTGTACAGGTGTATAGTGAGATGCACAGATACAATCTTAAAATCTTAGGATCGTGTGAAACACGATGGGATAGAAGTGGAAGAACAAGACTGATGAATAGAGACACCATCATCTACTCTGGACAAGAAGTATGCCAACCACACATGTACGGTGTAGCGCTACTGATGACGCCCGAGGTAACGCAAGCACTAATGTCCTGGACCTGTATCTTCAAGAATTCTTATGGCAAGATTCAACTCCAAAGGCAGGAAAGTCACTATAATACAGTGTTACCAACGCAGCGGACATTGAACACCAAGATCAGTTTTATGAGAAGATTCAAGCAACTGTGGAAAGAACACCAAAGAGAGACATGAAGATCTATGTGGGAAATTTGAACACCAAGATTGGCATAGACAACACGGAGACAGACCTTATCATGGGCAGACATCGCACTGGGGAACGGAACGAGAACGGAGAGATATTCACCGAATTCTGCACTTTCAACGACCTGGTCATTGGGGGAACCCTTTTTCCACATAAGACTATCCACAAGACCAGATGGATTTCCCCAGATGGAAAGGCAGAGAACCAAATTGATCATGTCACAATCGGGCGAAAGTAGAAACGGAGCCTGCACGAGGTCAGAGTGAAGGGAGGTGCAGACGTTACATCAGACCACCACCTGGTTGTGGCAGTAGTGAGAACAAAGCTGATAGCTTACAAAAACCAGGTGGGAAGACCAGCACACAAGTTCAATGTTCACAACTTGAGAGAAAAGGCAAAGACAGAGGAATTCAGGACAGAACTACGAAACAAGTTCAGTGTGCTTCAGCATCTACAGAAAGATACATTTGAAGAACAGTGGAGTAGAGTTCGAGAGACCTGGAAGACAACATGCAAAATAGTCCTGGGCAAGAAGACGAAGAAGCACAAAGGGTGGCTTACAACGGACACCTGGGCACTCATCACGGAAAGAAAGAACTTGAAAGACACTATCAACCAGACGCAAGACCTGGTAGAGAAACAGGAACTACAGGTGCGATACGAACAAGGAATGAAACACAGTCTACGTAGAGACAAGAGAAGGTTCATAAAGGAGCTCACCGCGGAGGCAGAACCCGCAACAGACCAACGTAACATTAAGAGACTATATGAAATCACCAGGACACTCCGGGAAGAACAGCAACCCAAGTCGCCCAGTAAAAGACAAGAATGGGAATGCCATCGCAACAGAAGATGAATAGAGAGCAAGATGGACAGAATATTTCAAAGAGACGCTCAACAGACCGGCACCGCTCACCCCACCAGACATCCCACCACCAACCCAGCTCCTGGACATCAATACCAACCGTCCCAGCAAGACATAGATGATCAGGGCCATAAAATCCCTTAAGTCAAGCAAGGCAGCAGGTCCTGACGGAATATCACCTGAAGCACTCAAGGATGATATCCAAACCTCAACTTCTCACCAAGATCTGGGAACAAGAACGAGTACCAATGGACTGGAAGCGAGGACACCTCATAAAGCTGTCAAAGAAACGTGATCTCTCATCTTGTAATAACTGGAGAGGAACCATACTGCTATCCATACCAGGCAAAATACTGAGCAGAATCATTCTTGAGAGACTGAAAACCGCCTTAGACAAGACACTTCGGGACGAATACGCTGACTTCCGACAGGACCGCTCATGCACAGACCACATCGCAACCATGTGCATCATCATCGAGCAGTCCCGGGAGTGACAGACCACTCTGTGCGCAATCTTTGTCAACTTCCAGAAGACATTTGACAACATCGATAGAAAGGTCATTTGGAGACTTGCAGCACTATGATTTTCCTCCAAAGTTTGTCACCATCATACAACAGATTTACAAGGATGCCACCTGTCAAGTGATCCACGACGGGAAACTGACGCAACCCTTCACCGTACAAACCGGCGTCCATCAAGGTTGCCTGCTTTCACCGATAATATTTCTGGTGGTGATCGACTGTGTCATGAAACGATTCACGGGGGACAGGGGACAGTTATCCAGTAGAATTTTACAAAACAGCTGGAGTATCTGGACTAGCAGATGACATCAGCCTCCTTTCAGACAGGTTTCACGATGCGCATGAGAAGCTATGTCGTGTGGCAGAGGATACTTGAAAGACTGGACTCTAGATCAACATCGGGAATACAGAGTTCATGAGGGTAAATAATAGAAGGCAAGATCTAGTGCAACTACAGCAAGAAAACATTAGAGAGGTTGATAAGTTTGTGTACCTGGATGGAGGAACAGATGAGAACATCAAGCGCCCAGATAAACAAATGCAGACGCCTTCAGCATCTTAAGATCAATCTGGAAAACAACATCCCTCTCACCCCAGAATAAGATCCGAATTTTAAACACCAATGTGAAGTCGGTTCTACTCTATGGCTCGTAAACGTGGAGAGTGGCCAATACCCACAAACTTCAGTCATTCACTAACAGATGTCTCAGAAACATCCTAAACATCAGATGGCGGAGACTATCTCCAATGAACAACTGTAAGATAAAACCAACCAAACCCCAATGGAGATAGAGATTTAAAAAAACGAAAATGGAACTGGATTGGCCACACCTTGCGGAAACCTGCATCCAACATCACCAGCAGGCCCTTAAATAGAACCCGCGAGGCAAGCTTAAAATTGGTCGCCCGAGGCAAACATGGAAAAGAAGCAATTAGGCTGAGACCAGAATTACATGGACCGAAATAAAGAGGACCAGCCAGAACAGGGTCCGTTGGAGGAGCGTCGTTGCGGCCCTATGTTTTCGAAGGAATCAAGGGGCCTCAACTAAACTAAACTGAAATTACTGGTACTAAAACTTGGATTATCTTCCGTACATATTCAACATATATCCCGTAAAGTCATCTAGGACTTCGTGTCGTAGCAGTTAAGGCACTCGACATAATACATATGGTCTGAGGTTTGAATCCTAGAAACAGTCAAGTTAAGCTTACGAGAGGTAATACCTCGAAACACAGGTTTGTAGATTACTGTTATATATATATATATATATATATATATATATATATATATATATATATATATATATATGTATATATGAAAATTTTCCGGGGGGGTACAGAATTTTATAACGGCTAAATACAGACCAAAAAGCATAATGAATTTAAAAAATAAAAAATGAAAATAAAGGTTAGCTAATCAGGTTTCGTTCCTCACTTATTAAAGCTAAATCGAGGAAAATACCATTTAAAACAAACAAAAAAGTCATGAAAATGGCGGGGGTAGGAAAAAACAGAAATAAACGGGTGAAAATTACATAGAGACTAAATTAAGTCCAAGAAGATTTTCTTTTTGCTTGCAAAGAGAAGGTCTCGATGATTTAATAAAAAGAGTCTCTAAAATTTTCAAATGATAGAGAGAGTGAGACTTACTAAGGATCGTAAACATGTCATCACTGAAGTTCGTGGCACACGCATGGTTATTTATAAGATGGTCGCAAATCGCAGAACCATACGTATTACTCAGAACATCCGAGGGTGAAAAATTTGCAGAACGGATCTTTGAAGGCATATGCTGTTTCAAACGAAAACATTAGATTTTCGTTTGAAACAGCATGTGCCTTCAAAGAAACGTTATGTAAATTTTTCACCCTGTGATGTTCTGAGTACTACATTTAGTGTTTCTGATATAGATGTACAATAATAATACTTTGATAAGTATGTTTTAACTTAAATAGGGATGGTATAATAAAATTCTGGGGTCTGCGTTCCCACTTAGCCTCCATAGAATGGAAATAGGCACAAATTTTCATAAAGACTTTTCATATCTATCTGCGTAAGTATACTTTGATAATTATGTTTCAGTTTGAAGAAATATGGTATAATAAAATTATGGGGTGTTCGTTCGCGCCATAGAATGAAAATAAACTACAAAGTTTAAAAAGGATTTTTAATATAGATCCACAGAATATTGTGATAAGTGTTTCAGTGTGGACAGGTATGGTATAATAAATTATGGGGTTTATCTATTTTATTTTTACTTTCATCATATTTTGCTTTGGTTTTGATACCCCCAAATTCGAAGCTATCTCTTTACAACCCTTCCTTTTCATAACCTATCATACTTTCATAAATCAGAGTCCATTTTCTGTAGGCTGTTTTTGAACTCAGTCAACGATGGGTACTTTTGCTAATATATATATATATATATATATATATATATATATATTTATATTTTGTGTACAGAAAGTTGTTAGTTGAGACAGATCATTGGTCGAAGAGAGCTTGATAAGGATACCTTAAACGGGCCTTATTATCGGGCTTGAAACCGACGGTACCAATGATCTGTCTCAACTAACAACTTTCTGTACACAAAATATAAGTACGCTCTTAAAATTTGAATTTTCCTTTTAATTGAGCACTCTGCTGGAATTCTTTTTCCAAAAAAAACTAATCATATATATATATATATATATATATATATATATATATATATATATATATATATATATATATACGTTTAAAAGGCAGACAACGCAACAATTTAAATGTGAATGTTTCTTTGTTTAAATTAATATTTTTCGACGTAACCCATTTGGATGTTTGTCTTTCATCATGGAAGAACACAGAATAATAAAGTCCGTGTGTATAGTCATGCTTCTTTGACATTTACTCTAGCGTCCGACTTAAACTCTTCAATTACGCCATCGACTCGATCACATCGAACGCCCTGGCAAACTTTCGAATACTTCCTTACAAATGAAAAACAGCCAGTTGCCTTTCGTTCAAATTTCTTGGCTCCATCATCACCGCAACAGGCCAAGGGAAGGAGAACATCAATCGCATCAAGAATGCTCGTACTGTCTTCTATAGACTTCGATATCAGTCCTAGTCTCAAAAACAAATAAGACTGAACGCCAAAGTCAGGATCTACCAGACCCTTGTCCGCATCTTTCTCTTTTATTGCTGCGACACTTGATCTATGCGAGCAAGTGGCCTACGCAAACGGGAGATACTTAACCATCATATCTACGCCACATCCTCCGTGTCCGCTGGCAACATTTTGTCTCCCACGGTACGATCCGCGCTTGCGGAAAGATCCACTCCCTTCAAACATTTCTCCTACGTTTGTTCGACCACGCCTTTCGTTAATACCCAGGTGACTCCGTCCGTGTAGTCATCGACCCAGCACACCCACTAGGCTGGAAGAAACGTTGCTGCAACAAAATAAAAAACCTAACTTCGTATGGTGAAATAGGATGTTTAACTGATTCTGAGCCCTTCATTTTACAGGGTCTGTCACTGGAACCGCGAATGGATTGCGCTCATAGTCTTCAATCGCTGTGCCTTGTTAATAAGTTTTAGGGATATAGTGAACATATTAGAAAAAGCCGGTCCAACCTACTCAGGAGGAATATGTTAACCATGATCATATATATATATATATATATATATATATATATATATATATATATATATATATATATATATATATATATGAATATGTTAACCATGATCATATATATATATATATATATATATATATATATATATGATCATGGTTAACATATTCGTATATATATATATATATATATATATATATATGTGTGTGTGTGTGTGTGTATATATATAAATGTGTTATGTGAGTTTGTCTCTATATATGTATATGTATGTGTATTTAGGCAGTAAGTTGTTATCCAAATGACGTCTGATTAAATACGATATAGTTTACTTTTCTTTTTAAATAAATTTCTGGTGATTACCTCGACATGAAAAACAAGGGGTCTGGTCTCAGCTAGTAAATTGTGTAGTAATATTGTCTCGGCCATTTTATTCACGTGGCTGAGACAAAATCACTCGGTACAATACATGGCGAGAAAATCAACAGAAAAGATTGTAAATAAAGAGAAAACTCCGCAGTATTTAATCAGACATGTGATTATATAAAACAAGTATATAAAAAGCATAACAATTGTTGGTGACCCCATTCATTTATATATATATATATGTGTGTGTGTGTGTGTGTGTGTGTGTGTGTGTGTGTGTGTGTGTGTGTGTGTGTGTGTGTGTGTTAGTGTGTGTGTGTTTGTGTGTGTGTGTGTGTGTGTATATATGACTACTTCATTTAATCACATAAATTAATAGACGAAAATATAATTTTATGAGTAAATTTATAGTATTTGCTTCAACAGTGCTCAATACATAGGTAGAGTTAGGTAGTAAGTTATAAAAATATACATGGCAAGTAAGCTATGCAGAATATTCTGTGTTTCATTCTCGTGAGAAATCGTCAGGAATAAGCTTCCAGTTAGTGTTGAGTATTCGGGATAAAAATATGAATCGTTTTGTCGCCTTCTTTTTGTAATTATTCCATTCGTAAATTAGTTGTAGGCTGTGTTTTATTGTTTTATATTTCGGAACCTGAAGGAATACACTTCACTTTTGAAAACAGTCGTTTGAATGAGACTCACTGAGTAGATGAACCGTCCAGCATCTTGTTTCTTATTTTCATATTTGAGATTCATATATATATGTATAAATACATACATATATATATATATATATATATATATATATATATATATATATATATATATATATATATATATAGTCTTCACGTCCTTTTCCTCCTTCCGTTTTCTCTGTCTGGAGTCTAAAAATGTCACTTAACCCCCACCCCTCCCTTTTAAATTTAACGTTTTATTTTTTATTAAAATAAATATATTTCTTCCATTCTCTCATTTGAGAACCAGACGCTTTCAGTGGTACACAAACTTTATTACGTCGCCTAACGATGATTTTTGATCCTTACCGACCAATTGTTCAGTGTAGCAACTATATAATATTTGTCTACATAAATAAAAACATTATATTTTGCTCTTTTTATTTTACCGTTGTTGGACGTTCTACTCTTCACCAGACCATTCACGTGAAATCATTTTTCTTTTCTCCCCATTCCGTCTGCTTCACTATTTTTTTTTAAACTTTTACCAAGTAAGCTCTATGGTTTATTTTTAATTTCATTAAATACTTTGGAAGCAAAATCCGATTTCGCATTTTGCTAATTCCTACCCTTTGATGAGAAGGAAAGTATTTTTTTTTTTCGAAACTCCGCGGATTAAGGACAATCCACTTAATTTGTGTTTCCTTTTTGAAAATTAAATTTGTTTTTAACTCTACTTAAAGTGTTTTAACGTTTTATTAATTCTATGTTCTTATATATATATATATATATATATATATATATATTCCTTCCTGACATAATGTTTTCAATGCTTATAAAAAATATTTAAACAGGTTTGGTGGGGGAATCTTCATCGATAGCTTACGATGGATAACATAAATGCGAAGAATATAACACAATTCGTATGTTTGGATTAAATAATGCGGCTCCGTTCAGTCTTGCCAACCTATAGATGCTCACTGAAGTGTGACTGCGCGTGAAATTGTGGCAAGTGTCGAGCAATTTCTAACCACATCTCTCCTGAATCGGCATTGTTTTAATTCCAGTTGAAAGTATATATAAGTCAATGACGGATGGAAACAATGCCGAGATAAGCGGAGAGCACATACACCGCCTAGCGTTGCCAAATGGTCATCCTGGTCACATCTGGTACCAGCATGAAATAATATTATCGGAATATGTACGAAAAACAAATAATAGGGTAAGAATAGAGTGAAAAAAAAAACTAGATGTTTAAAACGTGCAAAAAAATAACTCGTTAGTTTTGTATGGGGGCTTATGGAATTAAATGTCGTGTTTTTGTGACTAATGTATATTAATCTCCAACTCTGCATCAGATATCATTATACTTAGTTCGCTGCACTTAATCATAACAAAGGTTCATACAAAGCTTCAGCCAGATCGGACCAGTAGTTCCCGAGAAAAAGTTGTATAAATATGAATATTGTTATGACTAATGACTTTAATCCCTATTAATCCATAACTGTGTATCGAACAGATATCATAATGCTTTGTTCGCTATACCTTATCATAACAACGGTTCATACAAAACTTCAACCAGATCCGCCCAGTACTTTCCGAGAAAAAGAGGAACAGATGAACAGACAGACAGGCAAACAGACAGACAGACAGACTAAGAGAATTATAATATAGACCACACACTTCGAGTTTATACAGTTTATTAATGATATGAATTGATTAAAAGTAAAACCTAATTGTTTTTTAATGTGAAAAGCGTTCGTGGACGCATAACCCACAATATTATTAGTATTAATAAATTATGAGTAAAAGGTACTTTTTAATAAATGTCAAGCACTGATGCAGACTTCATAATGTTATTGGAATGAATAAATTTAAAGTAAAACGTATTTACTTTTTATAAACATCAAACGTGAAGACTAACCTCACAATATTATTGATATAAATAATTTTAGAATAAAACGTAATCCCGTTTAATAAATGTAAAGCGCCGAGGCAGACTTCACAATGTTACTGAAATTAATAAATTTAATGTAAAGTTATATATTTAAAAATTATACTTTTTTCGTTCCTTAATAATTCCTAGTT
This sequence comes from Euprymna scolopes, assembly GCF_053919585.1. Lineage (NCBI taxonomy): Eukaryota > Metazoa > Mollusca > Cephalopoda > Sepiida > Sepiolidae > Euprymna > Euprymna scolopes. The sequence goes on from NC_136525.1 coordinate 329,169, forward strand.
ATAAAAGATTTTATTTTAATGGCCTCTTGGCCTTTTCGATAAGATCAATGTTTAGTACCTGTTTTCACATCAGGACCATTTGACCAGAGGTTTTCAGGCTATTATGTTCCCTCAAAAAATTCAAAATACGAACAGACATAGACAGAGAAAAATTGCAAATGATATCATTATCATTGATAAAACACTTATGAGGGCACTTCAGTTTTTTGTGAGGCATCAGTAAAAAATTGATGAATCATGCATTTCAAACATTACGCATATTATGTACGGTTGAGGTAGGCTGAAACAATTGTATGCATATAAAAAGTGTATTTGATGAATTTGTGAAAATATGTTCTTACGTTTGCTGAGGTTGGTATAATATTAAAATATATGCATCACACCTCTAGTTCTACACTATCAAGCGATTATAAAATCTTTGTGTTATATAAAATTTATTATTTTGAAATGTAGAAGAAATGACGTGGAAGCTCGATGTTTCGCCCGTTTTATGCGGGCTTTTTCAAGAGTAAAAGTGATCAATTTATGTTGCAAATTTTGAAATTAACTTACACACACATACACATATATATATATATATATAACTACTTAATTTACTCACATAAAATTAATATATGAAAGTATAGATTTATGCGTAAACTTTAAGTATTTACTTCAAAAGTGCTCAATACGTAGGTAGAGCTAGTTAGTAATTTATAAAATATATATGGCGATTAAGCTACACTGAATATTCCGCGTTTCATCCATTCTAGGACTCTTCATGCTTATGCGCCTAAGCCTGAAGAGTTCTAGAGTGAATGAAACGCCGAATATTCAATGTAGCTTAATCGCCATATATATTTTATAAATTACTATATATATATATATATATATATATATATATATATATATATATATATATATATATATATATCAGGTCGTTGTGTTTACCAGTTGGTAGAAGGGCATTTAAGCCATTGTAATTTATTTTATGTATAATATTATTACTTAGATTATAATTTATAACTTTTATAAGATGATTAAAGCATTATCTATATTTTTTGCGATATGTTGACTCGAAAACAACCTTCTTTATTTAACAAAAAGGAGTCATCTTCTATCATAATAATGCTCGATCTCACACAACACTACTGACCTAAGATATCCTAATAAAATATGGTCAATAAATCTTTCTCCGCCCTGCCACTCACGTATACGGCATAATCACATTGTCACACTGATTCTCATTAAATCGCCGAAGTTGTGCTGCAATGAGACTGACCAATATCAGATGGGTGACCATTTCGGAATGCTAGTTACTGTATGTACTGCGCTGGATGTTGAAATTTCCTAGTTGGTATCTGGAGGCGCGTTTACTCCGCTGGGAGAGATGCACCGTCTTCGTTAATACATGGATCTAGAAGGAAAAATTCTGATGTAAAAATCTGATGTAAAAATGTCTTGTGGTAGCCATTGAATCGACCCAGCTTAGCAGTTATACCAAAAAGTGTGAATGGTTTTACGCATAGCCTTCACCACTATAAATAAATCTTCTGCGTGGATTTCCGGATAACTTATTTGTGTTGGCGGATCTCACGCGTCGAAATCATATATTAAACCTGCCATTGCTAGAATAAATGAAATAATGTATTCATTTTATCGCCATGAATTACATTTCAAAATTCACACACATAAACTTGCAGGAAATAAAAGCTGAACAAGAAATTTAATTGCGTTTAAAGCAGTTTTTTTATGTCTTAAAATCATAGCAAGAAACAATGTAGGACTTGAACTTTCGATCAATGTATGCTAACAGTTTCCGGTTTCTACCGCTCGAAAGAGTCCCCATATCTACCGACCAATTCCATTGTTCTTCTATCTGGATAATTCAGGCCAGCAAAATCCGTGTCGTATCTTCCGTCCATGTAACCGTGCGAAACGTTAATCATATTATCCATCATGCTATCGTCGTAATCTTCTTCGTCGTCATCGCCATACTGGTTGTAGAACATCGGGTATCTTCCATACATGTCCATGTCCAGCATTAGATCCGGTGACTCCATCATATTCCCGTACATATATGCCGGCATTCCGTAGTCGCACATACCCTGCTCACCTCGTGGCATATCCCGGTTAAACATGAATTTGTCGTCACGGTGGCCGTCGAAGGAGTCCATGTTGCGGCTATAGTCAACAATCCGACCACGACGATCGATAAACCGGCCTTCATAGTCCATCGTCATTCTGTCCATTGTTTGGGGTTTAGGGGTCTCGCTATGCTGGTATGAGCCTCCGGACTTTGGCCCCTCGCGAAACATGTTTTCTCTTTGAGATTTTGACAAGGTTTTCATTCGATTTTTATTGTTGGCTTGCGACATCGAATTTGATCCGGGACTGCCGTACATCGAATACATCTCACCCTGCATTGATTGTATATCAGGCGACATGGGGAATCCCCTGTGCGACATCATCGGTGGAGAACTATATCCCATGGGATATGACCCCGGCGGGGGCAATGAATATCCCCCGTAATCTTCGTACATCATGGGATATTTGTTTTTCGTGGATTTGGGGTCGCGTGACATTGACGGTTGTTCACGAGGCATAGTTTGGGGTCCCTGCGGCATGGACTGTCCCCCTTCTTGGGACATGGAATGACTACCTTTGGGTGGTGTTTGGCTAGTGTGGGGCGACGATTGAGAGTTGTTGTTTCCTGAGATTTTGGGCAACGTGTTGTTCCCCTGACCTGTCTTAACTTGGCGGCTCATTTTGATTGTTGGAGGCTGAAAAATACAAATAATAGATAATGATGGAATCAGAAAATTTATTATAAAATATAATAATTGTAGATATATATTATATCAATATTATATATTTATATATTAACTGTATATATCTATATGATAAAGCATATTTGCTGCCAGAAAGTTTAGTCATATATTATTTAAGATATACCGAATATCCTAAATTGTTATGATTTTAATGAAAGTATACCACATGTTAGATTTAAAGAAACATAAAACACATCCACCCTTCTCTATGAAAAGCAAACAGAGATAATAGCTTACAGGGGAAGTACCTCCTATAGCTTAAATAAATAAAATTACTTCCTGTTTAAAAGCAACTGGTGTTGACTTATAATAAATAAAATTAAATTAAATAAAATTAAATAAAAAAGAAATTATTTAAATCAACTTTAAATAACATTTCTAAATAGAACAATTAATATAATTCTATTATAACAAATAATGAATAACATGGAGCTAATTATTAAACTGATTTTCTTTAATGTGATATGCAAATGTGCTTAATTCTTGGATGTATATTTTATTTGATTAATGAATATATATAAAAATCATGCTGCAATAAAAGTTTCTAAACGTAGTTTTTTTTTCAGTATGAAAATTTATTTGTGAAACGATGTACGTTTTATACATATTAATCAGACTGTGAACAAACAGAAAGAGACTTTATTATAATAATTATATATATAATGTTATTATTATAATGATTACACACACACACACACACACACACACACACACACATATATATATATATATATATATATATATATGTGTGTGTGTGTGTGTGTGTATTATAGTTAATAATAAGTATGTATATACATATATATGTAATACATGCAATTATTAATAACAGTCTTAATACAAACATGCGGAGGGGGTATTAATTCAGTGCATAAATGAGTCACTTTCTTTCCCTTTATATATATATATATATATATATATATATATATATATGCGTGTGTGCGCGCGCGCGTGCGTGCGTGTGTGTGTGTGTGTGTGTGTGTGTGTGTGTGTGTGTGTGTGTGTGTGTGTGTGTGTGTGTGTGTGTGTGTGCATCGGCACTAACCCTATTCGGGTTTAACCGGTTTCCTCAACAGGATGAAGTTCCATGAGAGTATGAAATTCACAAGCGGTTCCCAGTCGCATGTATATCCCCGTTAGGGGAGATGACCACGTTAGGTTTTTGCAACTCTTACAGAGAGGTATCAACGTCCTCCTATATACAGCGCCTGGAATTCTCAAATTGGTCACCCATTTTAGTAATGACCAGTTGCTTAACTTTGGTCATCTGTCGGGAACCGGTGGTTCAACGTGATTATACAATCATAAATCTCGTTAGGTTATTATTTCATTCAAATTCAAATAATCTAGTTAGTGGCGGCAGGCCTGAGTCATATGTATAAACAAACACACTCATTTCATTTATGTTACACACCTATATTTGAATTTTAACAGACAAGAATATTAACTACGTTCATATCTCTTAAAAACATATTAACGACTATATGACGTTATTAAAAATCTCCCTTTCTTTGATAAGGCAAGCTCTCCTCCTTTCTTTTTGAATTTCCCACGTCTTTTACCGTTTCTGAAATAGAGCTGTGTCACACTTTGGTTTTGATTACTTAATCTCATTCATCCAGAGGAAGTTTCAAAATGAAGACGAAACGTTGATGAACACATAACTCGGTTTGTTCCTTTTTATTTCTCTTTCTCTCTCTCCCTCTCTCTCTCTCTCTCTCTCTCTTTCTCTCTTTCTCTCTCTCTCTCTCTCTCTCTCTATATATATATATATATATATATATATATATATATATGACTCAGGCCTGAGTTATATATATATATCTATATATATATATATATATATATATAGAGAGAGAGAGAGAGAGAGAGAGAGAGAGAGAGAGAGAAAGAGAATGGAAAGAGTGTGTGTGTGTGTGTGTGTGTGTGTGTCGGCAATTTTTTTCAAAAACTGCAAATTTAAGCTAAATTTAATGTAACTGTTCAAACAACCTATACATCATTTGATTTGCCTTTTATTCCTCTATAATTTTACTTGTTCGTATTTGACTTTTAATTGAAATATTTTAGTATTCACGTCAATTTAAAAAAATACCTTCAAATTGAGGGGGCAAAAAGAAAGCTACAGCAACAAATTCGCTTATAACCAGCTTAAATTATCGCCCCTAAATCAGTTTAAAATATCCACTAACAGGCAACAAAGCATCTCTAATCGTAATTGTTGTTTTTCCAGGTGAAACAACGTAGCATTTAGTCCATATGCCACGACTTTCTCTTAGTGATCGTCAGGAGCTCATTAATCGCAACCTTTCTGGTTTATCCAATCGAGAAATCGGTCGCAGATTGAAATGTGATGAGAAAACGGTACAAAAGACTGTGCAAAAGCACCAAAACACCGGCAGTGTTCGTGGTGCCCCTAAATCTGGTCGTATTAGAGTTACTTCTATCAGGGAACACAATGCTATCAAAGTCTGCAGCCTAAGAAACAGATTTGAAACGGCTCCCCAAATCCAACAACACTGCTATCTTGTTAAAAAAATTCTCTTTTTTCTACTGTCAAGAAGAGATTAAAGGAATTTAATTTCCGAGGATATGTTGCAAGATGCAAGCCAATGATTTCTATAAAGAACAGAAAACGTCGTCTAGACTTCGTCAGATACAATGGAGATCATGACTCTTCATATTGGTCGAAAGTGCTGTTTAGCGACGAAAGCAAGCTCAATAGTCTAGGCAGTGATGGTAGGCAGTGCGTCCGTAGGAGGAAAGACGAAGAATTTAATCCTATGTGCTCAGTTTCAACGCTGCAAGGTGGTGAAGGTTCCGTTTTGGTGTGGAGCATTATTAGTACCAATGGTCCAGGGACTATAGTTCGCTTGCTAGGTCAATTAATTCGACCAAGTACATTAATATGTTGACTGAGCATTTTCTACTCTACTTTGGTCGGAATTTGGATGATAATCCTATCTTCATGCAGGATAATGCTCCCATTCTCACAACTGACAATGTCAAGAGGTTCCTGGAAGAGCATGGTATTCCGTGTTTGGATTGACCTGCACAATCTCCAGTCCTCAATCCTATCGAAAACGTATGACATTATATCAAGCAACAGCTACGCAATGACAAAATTTCAAATTTGGAAGAACTTTGGACAAAAATTAAAGGAAAGTGAGATGCCCTTTCCTCAGAGTATTGCTGCAGTCTAATTCAATGAATTCCCAAAACATTGCAGGCTGATAAATTGCAGAAGAGCTATGCGACTAAATATTAACTAGTTCATTGTGTTCCTGTTGTATTTGTGTTGCATTAATGTCCTAAATTTACATTTAAATAACAATTTTTCATTGTGCAGACTTTCTTTTTGCCTCCTCAATTAGACGGGTTTTTTTTTTCTAAATTGACGTGAACACTAGAATGTTTCAATTAAAAGTCAAATATGAACATATAAAATTATAGAAGAATAAAAGGTCAATCAAATGACGAATAGTTTGTTTAAACAATTGCATTAAATTTAGCTTAAATTTGCAGTTTTTGAAAAGATTACAAGCGCCGACTTTCTTTTTGCCGCCTGTGTATATACATATGACCAATGTCTGCTGCCACTATCTAGATCTTTCTTTAAAATTTGAATTTGAATGAAATAATAACCTAACGAGATCTATGATTGAAATACAACTGCATACATATATGAGAAGTTTTTAAATGACGTCTAGCGATAGGCACATTGGGGATGTAAAAATTAGAATATATTGCATAGAGAGTATACTGTAGAGCAGGGTGAGGAAAGCCGGAAAGTTATAAGGATAATAGTGGCCTTGCAATTAAGCCAGAAAAGTGTCATTACACATTGGAGATTAGAGATACATTATAAGATTAAGAAATATGCCATGATACGCTAGAAGATATAATAGGGTCCGATGAGTTTGAAATATGAAATATACAATTAAATAAACGATAAAATAACTAATATGGGAATAAGTAGAATGAATTAACAAATAATAACATGAAATTATAAGATAAAACGATATATTATAATTATTTTGAATTGTTTGGACTATTATTGTCATCTTGGTTGTTTTTTCCACAACGTTTCGGCCGATGTAACCTCCGACCATATTCAGGTGCATACACAAAAAAATCAGATTTATTAAAACATATATGGCAATTAAGCTACACAGAATAATCCGCGTTTCATCCACGCTAGGATTCATCAGGCTTATGCGAGGATTTTGTGGTTGTCTCGCGTTTTTATATACGCACCGTCTATTGATTTTTTAGTTAGCCAATCAGCTTTCTAGTTTCCACCGTACTCTTCCTATATATATATATATATATATATATATATATATATATATATATATATATATATATATATATATAACCTTAATATCATATGCTATCAAGTAAGAATATAATGTGATGAAATATACAGAGTGTTTCAAAAGTCTTGGGAACATAACGATTTTTAATAACTTGTAATGTTCCCAAGACTTTTGAAACACCCTGTATAATAAACATATGCATACATCGCTTTCTATTTTTATTGCGACATTTCCGTTAGCATTCCGTCAGTCTTTCTTTAGTAATAGTCGATTTTTTATATGGGAAATATTTCAAATTAATCAGGCAGATCAAAAATGTCCTTTAGGATCCTGAAATCTTCTAAAGTACACAATCTGTTTTGCTTGAAGTTGGGTTCGTAAGACTGTTGATATTTCAAGATCTTCCATTTGGTGTAATATGTGGTACCGGTTTGCCTTAAATTCCAGACACTAGTCCTAAGAGCATGATCCCCTCCCGCAAGAAACTAGGTCGCTGAGCAGTGTTCCAGCATGACAATGACCCAAAATATACATCCAAGACAACCACTGCTTTACTGAAGAGGCTGAGGTTAAAGGTGATAGACTGGGTAAGCATGTCTACAGACTTGAACCCAAGAGAACATCTTTGGGGTATCCTCAAGCAGAAGGTGGAGGTGCGCAAAGTCTCAAATATCCGCCAGCTCAGCGATGTCGTAATTGAAGAGTGGTGGAGCATTCCAGTGGCTACATGTAAAGCTCTGGTAAACTCCATGCGCAGGAGAGTAAAGGCATCTTTGGATAATTATGGTGGCCACACAAAATATTGAGAGTTGACATGTATGTTAATATTGACAAATTTTCGTAAGGAGTGTACTCATTTTTGCTGCCAGGGATTTAGCTTTTAATGGCAATATTTTGAGTTATTTTAGGTTAAAACATTAAGTCTGTAATATATGCTGCAGACAGACTACTTTTCATTGTGTTTGGTGGTTAAATTTTAAATCTGAAAAAACAACATATAGACACATATTTGAATTAAGAATTTATTGTTTTACAAATGAATATATAGAATGGGTTAAGTTGATTTCCTTAAACCATGGATTTTCAGTAATGGCTCATATCATCAGAGGAAATGAAATACGGTTAGCAAAATGTTTAGCTGTGAATAGACACTTATTTTTCTTTTCAGCACAAATATTGAAAATAGTTTTTTGAGTAGTTGTTGATAATTATATGGAAATGATTACAGGAAAAGATTATTTAATACAACCTGGGCAGTCCATTATCGGAAGGAGTATATATTCCTTTGTCAATCAATAAATTCTTAATTCGAATATATGTGTCTATATGTTTTTTTTTTTCAGAATTTAAAATTTAACCACCAAACTCATATATTGCTCTATTCTTAAATATTGAGCTTTTCCTTTTTGGCTAGGATCACCCTGAAAGTATTACTTTAAGTAATATATATATCAGGATTTCATCTGAATTCTATCAGTGTCTTACCTCGCTTATATATATATATATATATATATATATATATATATATATATATATATATATATATAGTTTCATACAAGTAAGTCTAATGAAACTTCGGTGCTGATATACCTGTGTAAGATTCGTGCAAGAGAACCCCAGCAAAGTGTCCGATTTTATAGAAAATGTTAAAATAAGTGCGAAATATATATTTAAATTCATGTTACAGAATATCAGAAGTACATCATTTTCGCTAGTTTAAAATAAAAAACACAAAGTGGGCCAATATTCGGTCACCTACGTCGGACTCTCTTTGGGCTCTTTTTATATCCGTCTCTTGGAGGTGACATATATAAACAGATGCTAAAGAGAGGCCGACATGTGCGAACAACTGACTGTTCTATTTGTTTGGATCTGAAACCGATGGTACCGATCTTTTAATGATCTTTTATTACACAAATACACACACACACACACACATATATATATATATATATATATATATATCTAAATGATAAAAAGGTGTGTGTGTCTACTTTCCTAGACCTAAGATTCAAATTTAAATTAAAAAATACTATGACATGGAAAACACTATTAAGAATTGGATTCTACTGCTGATAATGAAGCAGAATGGGGATGCATATCTTCAAACTTTGCTAAGAGTCAAGAAGATCCAAGTGAAAGCAAAACTGTATCTCTGTGATATGGATTAGCTTTAAATACGCCTACAGTATAACAAATCTAAACTTAGAGCAGGTAGACCTCGAGTTAAATTTGGAGACTGCAAGTAAAATACAAGAAGCACAATCTAAACTTAAAATGAGTAAGACTCTTATTTATGAATGCACAAACGAACTTGATAATTATGCAACTTTACCAGTACACGCAAGAGTGATGATCCATTTCAATGGTGAAAAAAGACATAGGCGACCTTATCACTGCTAAGTAAACTGGCTTCATAATATTTAAGTGCAAGCTGTATCTTGAGAATGAAGAAACTCTAATATGTCTACATTACAAATTTAGAGTATTCAGTTTTAAATACTGATTAGACTATTAGATCAGAGAAGGTAGTCAGCAAAAATAGAAGAGGCAAGTGCAAAGCAGAGGTGAGGATCACAGCATGCTCTAGAAAAAGCAAACATCAGCTTATATTTATTTGCTTAATAATTGAAATTTATACTTTGTAGTTTGTTTGTAAAGTCTTTTTTTTCTTATTTAGTTGTTTAATAATGTTTACTTAAGAATTGGAAATTGTACTTTGTATTTTGTAATTTCATTTAATAAAACAAAAAAGGCCAAATCGCCATAATATCAGCGAGACAACAAATATCAAGTTAAATTGGCAGTTACTGTGTCAGTGTGTCAAATTTATTTAATGAGTCAGTTGTTATTGCTGAAATAGTTTAAATTTAATTGGAAAGAGTAAAGTAATTAATTAGCTCATTAATCAATCAACCGGTTACCGATTAACCGACAAAGTAGCCGATGAGGCCGATTATCGATTACCAATTACCCGCCAGTTAATCCGTGAACCCCTAGTAATAGTAATGTAAATTGAATAAGTATAACAACTTCTCCCACATCCTGTTATGGGGGGGGGCGAAAGAAAATACAAATTCTTTTTTATTATTTTTCCTTCAGTCTAAGATCTCAAAAATTAAGAAGCGCCCTTCCTGGGGCTAATACTTGGTCTCTATCACTCTATCTATCTATCTATCTATCTATCTATCTACCTACCTACCTACTATTATATCAAAGGATTTGTGTGTGTGTGTGTGTGAGAGAGAGAGAGAGAGAGAGAGAGTTTGTTCCCTATGGACTCCAAAATTTCACACGAATGTACTTTATGGATCTGACAGTGTCCTTAAATATGTTTTGTATCGGAATGTCTTCGACAGGTATCAATATTCGATAAAAATCCGATGAAAAAAGGAACAGGCGATTTTGACAAAAATTAACACATTATACAGCTTAATATCAAAAATGCATTTGAGGAGTTTTATTATTACACAAACAAAAGAACCCGGAATATAAAATGAATTGCATGTTCTTTGATATAACAGGGGCGCGTTCGAGATGAATGTTTCTGTTTAAAAACACAATTAATAATGATTCTTGAGTTTTTCATTTTAAACTTAAATTCACTCCATTATAAACGTACAAGCAAAAGGGCCAGACATATTAAATCAACAGAAAGTTCTTGGATGTAACAAGGGCGCATTCGGTTGAATATTTCTGCTTAGAACACAATCAAATTATGATACTTGATATTTTCGTTTTAAACTTTAAGTGAATCCATTATATATAAGAGAATTTTATAAATCAACAGCAGGTTCTCTACAGTGCAATGTACACTACAATGTATTGTGGACTAAGTCACTATGGTGAGGTATATGAAGCTTCCTCCAGGTGCATCGCGTTGGCTCCCCACCTAGAGTAGACAATCAATTAATTTGATTGAAAAAAGGCGTTTTCACCGATTTCGATGACAATGAAATACAGAAATGTCAAACATTTGTTGATCATCATTTAATCCTGGGCAACGTCGGGTTTCCCTGCTAGCATTAGATACATAGAATATTCCATTAAAGTTTTCCTTTACCTCTCAAACACTGAGTTAGTAAAGAAGTTGAGAACATTAATATTCATCTATATAGTTGACCAGTTAACTTTGTTATAACATATCTTCGTAGTGGTGTATTGGTTTTACCGGATTCCAGGACAAGAATTCATCTAGTCTGGTGGAGAATTCAGCTAAGCGCTATTACTACAAACAACATCAATTGGGGAAGAAGCACCATTTCTCGTATAAGATATTGTGTATCTATACTGAAAGGATCTTATTTTGAGCTTCGAATACCATGTTATTTTGAATATTCGGTCAGGGTTTACATGTAGGAAAAAGTATTTTAAACCCAGGTTGTTCTGACAAATTCATATACAGGAAGATTTTAGACGCTCAATGATAATGTCTAGTAATCATTCACGTTCTCTCCAGTAGGCATTTAAGCTCTCTTTATGTGACTGTAGAAATTCATGTCGAACACTAATAATCCTAATAGCGTTTAGAACTTCTGAAGAACTAACGCTAAAACTAAATTATTTTAAAGGCAGGAGGATGTTATAGTTTGCTTGAAGCATTGTGCGTAGTGTGCAAGGAGTTTTGTTTGAAAACTATGACAATGAGATTTTGAAGAAAAAACATCGTTTGGTACGAGACAAGGTTACAAGAATAATGACAATGTTGAAATATTTTAATAAGTGTCAATTATAAATTATTTATTTACCACATAGTATGTCGAACCATCATAGTGATGTTATGGTCTTTGAATTTTCGAGGTATGCTTCATCTTCAAAAAGAAGAAAAAATATGTGCAATCACTCGGTGAATATGTTTGTGCTGAGAGCCAGAACAACAGCATCAGAGTGGGACAGGCTCACATAGTTGTTAAATAATTGGAAATTATGTTTGTTATGTTAAATATTGTTACAGCATTTATCATTATTGATTATATTATTTTGTGTTGCATTTATGTGTAAATATAATGATTTATTTAATTATTTATGTACGCATATTATCTTTCCTTCTGTTTTGATTTTGTGATTAAGACCCAAGGGAAGTAACTTGATTTGGGCAAATGTCAGAGTTAAGACAATTTATTTCATTTGCGTATTGAAAATTAATAGAACTTTATATAATACCACCAGTTTTCAACACATTATGTTAGCTACTATTTTATCATTACCATGTGTGTGAGTTCGTTCCCTATGAACTACAAAAGGACTGTACCGATATTTTTTTAAATTTTGTCACAAGTGTTCTTATCTGCCTAGCAGTGTTCTTCTTACATAGGTTTTGTATCGAAATACATTCGATAACTATCGAAAATCGATAATTAAAAAAATATTAATAAAGAAGAAACAGTCAAACTTTCATATAAGTTACCATATTTATACAGCCTAACATCACAAATGCATTTGAGAAGTTTTATCACCTCACAAGTAGAAGGACCCGGTATATGAATTCAACAGTAAGTTCTTTAATAAAACAAGGACACTTTCGAAATGAATGTTTCTGTTTAGAGCACAATGGAACCATAATACTTGACTATTGCATTTTAAAGTAAATTTCAATTCATTATATTAAATAACACAAAATAAACAATTGGTTCTCTGTGGTGCAACGGAGAGTAGTGTATTGCGGATTAAGTTACTGCAGTGAACCTCCTCTTGGTGAACCGCGGTGGTATATCGTATAGAGCAGGCAATCAATCGCTTTGATTGATGAATGGGCGATTTCGGCGATTTTGATGACAATAAAAGTATTAGAAGTGAAGAACGTTAGTTGATCTTTATTTAATTCCGGGCAACGTCGAGTCTCTCTGCGCGTTTATTTGTAAATCATATTTTTTTCTTTTAGAAAAAATGAATATGACAAATAATATACACCAGGCATGTTAAACTCAGGATTACTCGAGTGTCACGTAAGTCAGTTTGTGCTATCATTAGTGGCCGCATTATATCTAAAATCATTTAAAAATTATTTTAGAATATTTTTCTTTAAATTCAGAAAAATACAATAGTTTGATTCTATTGGAGAATGCAAACGCAAACGTACATGTAATTACACAAAAATTATCACGAAAGAAATTATCATGAGATAAAAAATGTGTTCTTTATTTCATTATAACGAAAATTTAAATTAATACTTCAACCCGACTTAAATGCAACAGCAACAAATCAAATTCACATAAATTACTACAGTTCAAAATTGATACGTATTCAAACACTTTACATGTTTTGTTGCAAGACTTTACTCCTCTTATTGTCAACCATCTTAAGTGTGTCCAGCTGAAATTTTTGTGAAGTTCTGAGTTTTATCAAAGATGACAAGTGCTGATCGGTGAACGTAACTCACTGAAATGTTTCCACATGGATAATTGTTAACACTTCTTGAATACTCATAATGTAATGTCTGATAATGATAATAGGGGTAACTCGAAAACGTTTGAGTCCGTAATGTTCTAAAGTTATTTTTTGTTTTTTTTAACAAAGGAGTCACCGCTTATCAAGGCCCGGGGGCCACTCGAGGATAAGGTTAATGAGTGTACAGTAATCAATGGGACAATATCGTAGTAATCGTTAGTAGTGGAAATTGGTAAATTGGATTACTTAAGTTCATCAAGAATTTGTTTACGTTGGACTTAAAGACGACCATGTTGTAGTCAGCTGGAAAGCAGAGAAACGGAAGAGAGTTCCACAGGCGTGCAATTCTAAGAAAGAAGCTTTGTTCATAGAATCTACGTTTAGATTTAGGCACTGATAAAGAGTGAGGGAAATTATTGATAGTGGTTTCAACTAGACTAATTTGGCGAGGAAAGGGTCATAGATTAGGGTTCGGAGGAGGTTTTGATCAGTGGAATCAATTTCAAAAAAATACTTTCCTAGATAGATAAGAAATTCTCACTACTTTTCGAACACTTCTCATATTTTGGTACCCTACCCCTTTTTCAAAGTTGTTGTCTATCTTTAACCCCAACCCTAACCCTAAATCTTAACCATAACGCTAAAACTTTCGTAAAGCAATGATAGATAAGAAATTGTTAGTGCTTTTCCGACACTATCTGTACTTTAATAGCACCCTCATTTTTTGTCTATGCGGGCCACAAATAAGCTTACAATGCGCCGCATGCAGCCCACGGGTCACATGTTTGACATGCCTGATATACACAATGTGAGATTTTTAAAATAGGAAGTGACTTTACTAGCAACCTTCATTGAAATTATATTAAACGACATCTTTTTTTAATGTTTGCTTGATTACAAGAAAGCAAGAAAATGTCTGCGAGTCATTATCTCAGCATTACGGTCAATTGTCTGGCACTTACCTTCTTTGATTACTGTTCTCAGGCGGAAGAAGGGGGGACTTGACAGGCGATGATTTCTAATTGAATGTCTGCCGCATTAATACAACTCTGATGGTGGCAAAGGTTCTTGTCACCCTCGGAGCTTATATACACTCATTTGTATCGCAAATAAGCAACGTACGAGTGAGTCCACACCCGAATCGTTTTAATCTATCACCGAGTAGCCTCTCCCTCCGTTTCCCTAACCTACCCCCCACACGCCGTCTCTACTTCCCCCACCCTTGCCCGTTTGTATATCCGTTGTTGGCAGAGGTTCGTTTATATGAACGTAATGTTAATTAATTAGAACCGGTCTTTTAAATGGATGTCAAATTTGAGTTGGAATTTGGGAAAAATATAGAAGGTGGAGGTGTAAAGGTAGGAAAGGGAGAAGATGCGAGGAAGGAACGAACGATGTCAAGGGAAAAAGTAAAGAAGAAAGAAAGGCAGGAAGGAAGAAAGAAAGAAAGGAAGGAAGGAAGGAAGGAAGGAAGGAAGGAAGGATGGAAAGAAGGAAAGAAAGATATAAGAAAATAAGCTAAGATAGAGTAGAGGGTAGATAACGGAGGAAAGGGGAAGCAGCGAGAGATAAAGGAAGAAAAGAATAAAAAACGAAAGAAAGAAAAAACACAAAGAAAGAAAAAAGGAAATGATAGAGAAAAAAGAAAAGGGATGAGAAGAAAGAAAAGATGGATACGCGAGGAATGGAGAAAATTGGGAAGAAAGTAATCAAGGAAAAGAGAAAAGATTCAAGCCAAGATAAAAAAAAGTAAGAAATGAAATAAGAGAGAAGCGAGGAAGAGGGAGGAACGCAGTAAAGGTTAAATAGGAAGGAAGGAATGAAGGAAAGAAAGAAAGAAAGAAACAAGGGAAATATATAATAAAGGAAGAAAGAAAGGAAATGATGAGGGTGTGTAAAGAAGGGAGGAGTTAAGGAAAATATAAAAGGAAGGACGGAAGATAGGAAATAATGGAAAAAAGAAAGGAAAGGAACAATCAAGGAGGGGATGAAGGAAGGAAAGAAGGAGAGATAATCAATGGAAATAAGCAAATATAGGAGAGTAAAAAGAAAGGAAGAGGAAGAAGCGATAGAGGGAAGCAAGAAGGAAGAAAAGTAAAGAAAATATAAAATAAAAGTAGAGAGTAATAATGAAAGAAGCAAGAAAGGAACTAAGAAAAGAAGAAAGAACATACGAATGAATGAAAGAAAGGGAATAAAAAAGGAAAAAAAGAAAAGAAATAAAGAAGGTAAACAAAATAAAAGGGCATAGATGGAGATACGATGGCAGGAGGAAGGAAAGAGAGAATGAGAAAAATGAAGGTGGAAGAGGATAAAATG
>NC_136525.1:350000-455000 GCF_053919585.1 Euprymna scolopes
TCAGAATATGTCTATCAAAAGTTTAGATAAAATATGGCACAGATAGATATGAAATAATAGCACGCGTGGTAAATAGAGATGAATATCTCAGAATATGTCTATCAAAAGTTTAGATAAAATATGGCACAGATAGATATGAAATAATAGCACGAGTGGTAAATAGAGATGAATATCTCAGAATATGTCTATCAAAAATTTAGATAAAATATGGCACAGATAGATATGAAATAATAGCACGAGTGGTAAATAGAGATGAATATCTCAGAATATGTCTATCAAAAGTTTAGATAAAATATGGCACAGATAGATATGAAATAATAGCACGCCTGGTAAATAGAGATGAATATCTCAGAATATGTCTATCAAAAGTTTAGATAAAATATGGCACAGATAGATATGAAATAATAGCACGAGTGGTAAATAGAGATGAATATCTCAGAATATGTCTATCAAAAGTTTAGATAAAATATGGCACAGATAGATATGAAATAATAGCACGCGTGGTAAATAGAGATGAATATCTCAGAATATGTCTATCAAAAGTTTAGATAAAATATGGCACAGATAGATATGAAATAATAGCACGAGTGGTAAATAGAGATGAATATCTCAGAATATGTCTATCAAAAGTTTAGATAAAATATGGCACAGATAGATATGAAATAATAGCACGCGTGGTAAATAGAGATGAATATCTCAGAATATGTCTATCAAAAGTTTAGATAAAATATGGCACAGATAGATATGAAATAATAGCACGAGTGGTAAATAGAGATGAATATCTCAGAATATGTCTATCAAAAGTTTAGATAAAATATGGCACAGATAGATATGAAATAATAGCACGCGTGGTAAATAGAGATGAATATCTCAGAATATGTCTATCAAAAATTTAGATAAAATACGTTAAAAAGTTTTAACAAGAAAAATGTAGATTTACAAATAATTATTTAGTTTTAAAATTATTGTATGGATTTAAAAATTAATATTATAAATTTAAAAAGTGTTGTATAGGTTTAATTACTATTATATAAATCTATAAATTACGATATAGATTTAAAAATTATTATTGTGAATTAGAAAATATTTATATAGATGTAATAAGTGTTATTATAGATTAAAAAGTATTATTATCATTTTAAAAATGTGTATTATATAGTTAAAACTTATATAAATTTAATAATTATTATATAGATTTATAAAATATGATAGAGATTTAAAATTATTTCATAGATTTAAAAATTATTCTAAACTTTAAAATTATTACATATAAATTTTTAAATTATTTTTTTAATTTTTAAATTATTTTTATTGGTTTAAAAAGCATTATAATAGATTTAAAATGATTGTACAGATGTAATAAATGACACTATAGATTTAAAAATCGTTATTGATTGAAAAATCCTTATAAATGTAAAAATTATTATAGATTAAAAAATTACTATTATAGATTTAAAAAATGTTATTATTATTATTATTATTATTATTATTATTATTATTATTATTATTATTATTATTATTATCGATAAGAAAATTATTACAATGGATTTAAACATTATTATACGTTGAAAATGATCATTATAGATTCAAAAATTATTTCTATGGATTTAAAAATTATTATAGATTGAAGATTTTCATTATTGATTAAAAAAGTATTACTATAGATTTAAACATTTTTATAGATTTAAAATTATTATTATATATTATAAAATTATTACCATAGATATAAACATCATTAGAAATTTAAAAATTATTATTGTAGATTTAAAATTTTTATAGATTTAAAAACTATTACTATATATTTAAAAATTATTATTATTATTATTATTATTATTATTATTATTATTATTATTATTATTATTATTATTATTATTATTATTATTATTATTATTATGATAGATTTATAATTTTACTTATAGATTTTAAAACTATTATTGTACATCCAGAAATTATTCCTATAGATTTCAACATTATTATCATAGATTTAAAGTTATTATTATAGATTTAAAAAATATTACTATAGATTAAAAAATTACTATTAGAGATTTAAAATAATTTTTATTGATGTGAAATTATCTTTTAAGATTCAAAAACTTTTTATAGAATTAAAGGTTATTTTTATAGATTTACAATCATTATTATAGATTTAAAAATTATTACTATTAAATTAAAACATTATTATGGATTTAAAAATTATTCTTATAGATTTAAAATTATTATTGTAAATTTAAAATTATTATTATGAATTTAAAATTATTATTATAGATCTTAAAGTTAATCTTTAGTCTTCCCAAAGGAAAATAGAAGATTAGGCGATTTTAGAATTGGATTTAGTAATTGTATATGAATCGGAAAAATATTAGAATCAGGTCATCATTATTATATATATTGAGAATAGATAGATAGATAGATAGATAGATAGATAGATAGATAGATAGATAGATAGACAGACAGACAAACAGACAAATAGATCGGTAGATAGACAAATGGGCAGATAGATAGATAGATAGATAGATAGATAGATAGATAGAATGTGAAGTTACAACAGTGGCGAATCAATTGATGAGGTTAAATTTAGCTCGCTAACAAGGCCACGTGACCTGGGATGAGTGAAGAATGTGTGCTATCCATGGCCTTCATTTCACTGAGAAGGAGGTATATGTTGGGCGTTGGCCACATCCAATCAAAAATAAGAAAACAATTTGTTCAATGAAATAGATTAATGAAGAAACTATGTCCACCACACCCACTCGACTATCAGCGAAAGACAACACGTGTCCACCTTCGGGTAAAATATGAAAAGTTGTTTGTAGCAGAACTGCATACCTATCTAAAAACCGGCAATTATATATATATATATATATATATATATATATATATATATATATATATATATCCCAAGCCAAGGATCGAACCTAGAACTGCCGTGTTGACTGCTCTACCTCTCGACCACACAAGCGACTACAATAGAAAATTGCAAAAATGAAAAGTAATATGGTTAAGCTTAAACATAGAAAAGTAAAGGATTAGCTACAACTGGAACAAAAAAAGGACAAAATATTCTAGTAAAAAATATAATAAATTTATAACTTAAAATATTTCAGCACCAAGAAATAATCATATAATGTTATAAATTGAATTTTTTTTTTTTTTAAATTCTAATGCTGCAATATTTTAAGTTATAATTTTTTTATATTATTTACTAGAATATTTTGCCCTTTTCTGTTCCAGTTGTAACTAATCCTTTTTTTTTTAGTTTTAACAACTAGTCTTTTACTTTTACATGTTTAAGCTTAACCATATTACTTTTCAAGCTCGCATTTTTCTATTGTAATCCATGATTTTTCCAAGCTTCCAATAAATTCACTTGTTCTTTGTTTCAGTTCAATCTAATTTTTGCCCCTTAAATACATATGTAATAACAATGTACGGCATTCATCCGCTTTCATAAAAATCTCACAAGTACCTCCGTTTTATGCTTTCATTAGTGAATTAGTAGCAACAGTAGTCGCTGAAGCGATGTGTTTGCTATGGTAACCAGTCATAAAAAGCGTCGCTCACTTTATATTTTCCCTATATAGCTGAGAAGGTGATCTATAAACTGTTATAATTGTTTGAAATTTGGGTGAGCGGTGAAATTTAAAGCAGTTCTAAATGACTAAAACTGCCACTTAATCATATATTCAAACACTACCGTGTTTGACTTATATATATATATATATATATATATATATATATATATATAATTATTTTTTTTACTATAATAATTAAATACCTACAGACACTAGTGTTTCATCCTTTTGGGAATCTTCAGTGCAGGGTGTCACGATTAATACCAGTTGAACGATTCGAACTCCGCATCACGAGACATTTCTGGCTCGATTAGCGAAGACCTTAATCCATTCGGCTACCATTAACCGCGTGAAATAACGTCGAATTTAAACATTTTTAATTTTAAATGTTCATTATGTACGTCAGAGAGTGATCTAATCGTTATACGATGATGTATGCATAAAAGCTAAGTTGACCGACTTTAATTCAACTGAAAGTGCTCAACGATAAGAAACGAATTTCTTAAAGGGGCTGTCATAATTATTTTTTTTACTATAATAATTAAACATATATATAGTAGAAATGGTAATTAATAAAAACTGAAGACAGTGCTCAATATTGTTGTAGAGCAGATATGCGTTTTATTTTTTATTACCGTATCTTTCTGTTAAGTTACATTATTGTTTCAGCTACCCGGCCGTTTTTTTTTGCCGTCTGTAGCTTCCTCAGACTTCTACAGAAATGTTCGTTATCACGGGACACCATCCGCTCTTTCATCCCATCATAACGAACATTTCTGTAAAAGTCTGAGGAAGCTACAGACGGCAAAAAAAAACGGCCGGGTAGCTGAAACAATAATGTAACTTAACAGAAAGATACGGTAATAAAAAATAAAACGTATATATATATATATATATATATATATATATATATACTACTTCTACTATTATATAAAAGTTACTTTTTGTGTGTGTGAGTGAGAGAGAGAGAGAGTTCCTCATAGATTCCGAAACAGCTAACCCAATCTTTTGCAAATTTCACACAAAGCAAATTCATATGTCTGGCAATATTCTTAGATATGTTTTGAACAGAAATTCATCCGATATGTATCGAAAATCAAAAAATTCGATCTTAAATAGCTTTTCTCTCTTATAGATAAAAAGAAGAATTTTTAATACGTGAATATTTTATGTTAGACCAGTTAAGGGATATAATAAAATTTCAACAAATCATTTCTTCTTAGAAAACAGATTGCATAGAATCTGGAGATAAATCAGTGGTAACGCATTCGACTGCAGATCGAATTATCCCCTGTTTAAGCCCGCGTGTACTCCATCATTTAATTTCAATTTTTTTTTCATATTAATAAATTTAATTTTTGATAAAAGAAGTACAATTTATAATCGTTGCAAATCATTTCTTCGTTTGTATATTTTAAAATTAAACATTAGTTAAAAGCGGCTTTCCAGGGCATTCATCATCAAGCCCAAATATCAGCTGAAATGATATTGTAAACTCAAACGCAATTTGATAAACGACATTATCATGATTATATATATATGCGTGTGTGTGTGTGTGTGTGTGTGTGTGTGTGTGTGTGTGTGTGTGTGTGTGTGTGTGTGTGTGTGCGCGCGTGTGTGTGTGTGTGTGTGTGTTTATTTAAACCTCGGGTGTATTAACTTAAATCATTATAAGTTATTTCTATAGACGGGATAACAAATTATCCAGTCCATATCATCAGACGATTTAAGCCAAAAATAAATTATAAGGAAAGATTTTTTTTTATTACATATGCGTATTAAAAACCAAAAGTTATGGATAGAGAGGGGAAAGGGGAGGAGAAAGAGAAAAAAGGAAAAAGGAAAAGGGAAGAAAAAGTATATTTAAATAAATTAAATTAAAATTAAAATCACAAAAAGAGAAGGAAAGAAAGGAGATTGAAGATGTAAGGAAGATGCTGTTTGTTAAAAGGGATAAAATAAAAAAGAAAGAGGAAATATGAACAATAAGAAGAGGGGATAGTAAAGGATAAATAACGGAAGTGTATGATCCGGCGTGTCACGAAAAGGTGCTGAAAGAGAAAACAGATGACGGCGTGCGCAATGCAAGGAAGTCAGAAATTGGTCAAAGTGTCTACTAATCTCGGTGACAGTGGCAATGGTAGGCAGAAGGTAATTTCCCCAAAAAAACAACCCAAAATCTTTAGAAACATAATGAAATATTTGTAAAAGCGGATAAAACCAGAAATTTTTATAAAAATAGAAAAACAAGAATATAACAAACTAATCACAGAAAACATTACAAAAAACTACAGAAAACTGGATACAAACGAATGTAACTACATAGATATAATAAATACTGAAACTAAACAAATCACCGATAAACTAAAAATTAGCGATAAATTGGTAAATTACAACCTAGAGAAGACTTACATTTTACTCAAAGACCACAAATATGACTTTAATAAAAACCCTAGCATTCGCTTGATAAACCCAACTAAACCAGAAATTCGTAGAATTAGTAAAGCAATACGTTCTAGAGCAAACAAACAAATCAAACAGGACCTGGAATTAAACCAGTGGGTAAATACTGCCGAAGCAATCATTTGTTTTAAAAATATAAACAACAAAAATAAATGTACGTTTCTACAGTTCGACATCGTGGATATCCTTCGATATCAGAAGAACTTTTCAACATTGCCCAGGAGTTTGCCGAAGTATATACTGATATATCCTTGGAAGAAATCCACATTATTAAAAAATGTAGAAAATCAGTTCTAGTAAATAACAATAACCTATGGATAAAAACAAGGATGACAAACTCTTTTGACTTGGCAATGGGCACTTTAGATTATTTGATACTACGGATATCGGCCTATATAGAGATGATGGATCGGCCTATATAGAAATGGTGGAAAAAAGATTCTAACAAAGTCAAGGGGAAAACTTTAAGAAAATCATACATAAAGAAATGAAAAAATTAGTCCTAAAAGTAGACGTACAAGCTAACATAAAAAAAAAAACAAATTTCCTAGACGTCACATTAAATTTAGAAAAATACATATGAACCCTACTTTAAAAAATAACACTAATCCAATATACGTAAACCCTAAGTCCAATCCAAAAATAGTGGGTACAAAAATATTCATATTAAATATAAGCAACGAAATACGGATATTTATAATAAAATTAAAAAATAGAAGAAAAAGAAATATAATCTGGTATACAGCGCCATACAATCAAATGTTACAAACAAAACTTGGCAAAAATTTCTAGACCTCATTGAAAAGCACTTCCCCGTAACCAATCCCGTAGACAAAATATTCAATAAAAATAACCTTAAGTCATCATACAGCTGCTGCGAAAATTTAAAGGTGATAATTGAAGCACATAACAAAATATTAAATAAGAACAATGAAAACAATAATAGCAAAATAAATTTCAAAAGTGAACAACACGATAAAAATAAAACTAACACAAAGGGAAAAAATTTAACTAGTAGAAATAATAATAATAATAATAATAATAATAATAATAATAATAATAATAATAAAGCAAACCCAGTCAACAACAAATACAACTCTAATAGTAATAAAAGTAAAAACACTAATAATGAACAAGATAAATGCAAATGTAGATCCCGCACACTCTGCCTACTTCAAAATAAATGCCAAACCAAAAGCATAGTTTACCAGGCCACAATATTTGCAATAGGAAACTCGAATAACAAGAAATATTACATACGTATGACCCCTTTAGATTACAAAACCAGGTATTATGACCATAAAGGTACGTTCAAAAACAAACAACGAACACAAAATGAAAACAGCATTAGCAAATCAATACTGGGAACTCAAAGAAAGTGGAGGTTCACCGATAGTCGAATGGAAAATAGTAAGACAAGCAAGTACATGTAGGGATCCAGACGATCCATGTAGATTATGCCTAAATGAACTATTTGCTATCATATTCTTTAAAGAACTTCAACATCTATTAAACTGTAGGAGAGAAATAGCGAACAACTGTGCACAGGATAAATTTATTCTAAGATAGCGATACAAAAAAAGATTAGAAATTGACAATAACAATAGAAAATAAATAAAATAAAAATAAACATATATATATATATTCATAAATAAGTCTGTATATATCTATATCTATATATATCTATATATATATATATATATATATATATATATATATATATATATATATATATATATATATATATATATATATTATAGCAACGGTTATAAGCTCCGATAGTCATTTGGCCGGTCGGGTTTCGATTCGATCCTAGCTTGAGGTAGCTGCTTGTCTAGCCGCACTGATGAGTTATGAAACAACAAAACAGTATTCTATGGTGATGACGTATATATATATATATATATATATATATATATATATATATATATATATGTATATATATATATATAATATTCGAAATATAGACTAAAACACAAAATTACATATCTCACTACACCTAGGCTGAATGTAGGTCAGCTTACCGCAAAAAAAGGATATCTACTCTTCTCATAAACACACAAAAAGGAGTGAACCAGGTTAAAATTAAAAGGGGTATGTAACACCGGTATGTAACATCGGTATGTAACGCTGTAATTTTTTTAACATATATTCGAAAATAGGGATCCATAAAAAATATTTCTCCAATACCAGTTTTCAACCTTTTTTACATGGCGGCACACTATTGAGCTCTTTAAATTTTCACCGCACACCTATCACAAAAAGTGAATATTTTCTACTCATAAAACCTTTTTTGCAATTACATGATAAAAATAAAGACGGTCATAATATGAAAATCTTTATTGGCGAACCAATATAGATAGTTACGAAAAGCTTATTATCCATATTTGCTCGTAACTATCAATATTTGTTCGTTACTATCTATATTTATTCGTAACTATCTATATTTGTTCGTAACTATCTATATTTGCTCGTAACTATGCACATTTATTCGTAACTTCCACAGTAAATATCTCTCTTGGGTGGAAGAATAAAAGTATGTAAAAGATCTTATAAGTGTTCGTTACTATCTCTGAATGTTTATGTTTGACGAGGTTTCTAGAATTACAACGTAAACAGTCGATTAAGAATCAATTTAGTTGTTTATCTAATTAAAACTTTACTCAATAATTAGTGCAACTATTTGCAACAAACAAACGGCACACGGAATGCAGTTTCCTTGGTGATGAACTAGTACAATACCACCCACAATCAAAAAAGTATGTCGTCCTTAATGTTTTTATATACAAACATGAAAACGATAGTAGACAGTAGTGATGGGACAGTTCGAATACATACGATTCATTTTGGAGGGTATGCTTTTAAAAGTATATATATATATATATATATATATATATATATATATATATATATATATATATATATATATATATATATACTTGCAAGCCGACCGGTGTTGCCCAATCATAAAATATGCTTAAATATATTTTAAGTCATGCAAATGTCGTATTATTAATTATCATTGTAGAGTCAGTTCTGTATTGATTATTTTGTTGCATCCAAAAGTAAACAATAAACATGGTTATGATGTCATCAGGTAGAATTAAAGTCGAGTTTCGCCTGCGAAGTTCCAATTTTTTAAGTATGGCTCCACAGAAGCTACTTTTTTTTTACATCACCACATTATCAAGGCCAAGAGGTCACTAAAGGATAAGGGTTAAATAGTGTACAGTAGAAATTGGACAATATAGTAATCATTAGTAATGAAAATTTGGTAAATTTGATAACTTATATGGAACGGCTCATCAAGAACTTATTTACGTTAGACTTGAACACAACCATATTGTAGTCAGCCGGAAAGCATGAAAACGGAAGACAATTCCACAGGCGCGCAGTTCTAAGAAAGAAGCTTTGTTCATGGAATCTACGTTTAGGTTTAGGCACAGATAAAGTGTTGGGGGAATTATTGATAGTGTTTTCAGCTAGAGTGTTTCTTGTGAAAGTTAGGCGAGGGGGGAGACTATAGACTTAAGCTCAGACGAACACTTTCCATGAAAATAACGATACATCAGAGACAAACTCGCAACATCTCTTCTGTGAGATAGAGATTTCAGGGAAGAGAAAAGGACATCCCCCACAAGGCTACGAAGTCTATTTTGAACTCTATCAAGGCAGGCCAAGTCCTTTCTAGCAGCTCCTGCCCAGATGTGGCAACAGTATTCCATCCTTGGACGTACCTGGCTCTTATTTACTTGTTCCAGCTAAAATCAATCTTGTTCCATATGTCCAAATACCCAATATGTCAAGTTTCAAGTAAACGATAAATTGTCAGAATAGTTTGGTAGAGACTGCTCTGCACACATACAAACAAAATGATTTATATACATATATGTAGATATATACGTATATATAAAAAGATAATACGAAATAATTTTTGTTTTAACAATGTTTGCCAGTATATATATATATATATATATATACAGTGATGATCATATTTATTGGCACGGTAAAATAAAAGTTAAATTTTGTCTAATAAATTCTAAAAAAGGGATTAAATTAAAGAAAATAACAAAGTATATTATGTATTTTTAACTGGCCTTTCCGATGCAGCAATCGGATTTTAGAAAAAATAAATAACAAAGGAACAACAAACATAATTGCAAAAAACCCTTGTTCAAAATTATTGGCACGATTTATTTAATAATCAATTGTATAGCCTTTGGCCTTGATTACTTTCCTCAGTCGCTTTTCATAGTTTACAACCAAGTTGTTGCACTCTTCAGTAGTAATTTTAGCCCACTCTTCCTGACAATAATCCTCTAATTGAATAAGATTCTTAGGCTTCCTTTGCATTACCCTCAATTTTAATGTTCTCCATGAATTTTCAATTGGATTAAGGTCTGGGCTTTGTGATGGCCACTCCAAAACATTAATATGATTGTCCTCAAGCCATTTCT
This sequence comes from Euprymna scolopes, assembly GCF_053919585.1. Taxonomy (NCBI): domain Eukaryota; kingdom Metazoa; phylum Mollusca; class Cephalopoda; order Sepiida; family Sepiolidae; genus Euprymna; species Euprymna scolopes. The sequence continues at coordinate 360,493 of NC_136525.1, forward strand.
TAGTCAGTTTAGCCGAATGCTTTGGGTCATTATCTTGCATGAACCACCAACGACGACCAAGTGAGAGCTCTTTAGCAGAGTCTTTCAGGTTTTCATCCAATATTTTAACATAATCTTCCTTTTTTATGCTACCTGTGACCTTAACAAGTCGCCCTGGTCCAGAGGCAGCAAAGGATCCCCAAAACATCAAACTGCCTCCACCGTGCTTCACTGTGGGTATGGTGTTCTTAGGCAGGAAAGCTTCGCCAGATTTTCTGTAAATATAAGACACTTTATTATGGCCAAATAACTCTATTTTCGTTTCGTCAGTCCATAGAACACGTTTCCAGAATGCAACATCTTTATCAATATGACGTTTTGCAAAGGCTAGCCTTGCTTTCAGGTGCATAGGCTTCAATAAGGGAGTCTTTCTCGGACGACATGCTTTTAAACCAGCTCTCTTCAAAACTCTACCAACTGTATGTCGAGATACATTCACTCCAGAGGTGCTCTGTTCATCAACAATCTCCCCAACAGAGATCCTTGGGTTTTGTTTTACTTGTCGAACAATTTTCCGTTCATCTCTTGGGGAAAGAATCCTTTTTCTCCCTCTACCCTCTAAACTCATAACGTGGCCTTGCGATTTGAACTTGTTTATTATGGCTCTAACAGTGGATTTGGGAAGGTTTAGCTTCTTTGAAATCTTATCATAGCCCTCCCCATTGGTATGGCATGCTACAACAAGCTTCCTGACGTCTTCGCTGTGTTCCTTAGTTTTAACCATGGCGATTGAAAATTATAATTTAGTCACTTATAATAGTTTAAATAAATCGCTATCTAAAAATTATCTGAAAAAAATTATTTACTGAATTAGCGTTAAACAAGCATAATATGGCTATAAAAAAGTTCAGAAAGCACGTAAACCGGAAATTGATTGAAATTATACTGATACTAAAAGAAAAACAAAGCCGTGCCAATAATTTTGAACAAGGGTTTTTTGCAATTATATTTGTTGTTCCTTTGTTATTTATTTTTTCTAAAATCCGATTGCTGCATCGGAAAGGCCAGTTAAAAATACATAATATACTTTGTTATTTATCTTTTAATTTAATCCCTTTTTTAGAATTTATTAGACAAAATTTAACTTTTATTTTACCGTGCCAATAAATATGATCATCACTGTATATATATATATATATATATATATATATATATATATATATATATATATTATTATTATTATTATTATTATTATTATACATGTCCTACAGACATTAGTGTTTTATCCTTTCGAGAATTATCAGTGCAGAGTGGTACGATTACTGCCGATCAGGAAATTTTAACCTTACCACAGAGCCATCTTTTACTCCATTAGCAAGAAACGTAACCTCACGGCCAACCTCAACTGCGAGAAATATCGTTGAAATTTAAACATTTATCTTTAAGTGTCGTAATATTCGTCCAGAGTGATCTAATTATTATAACATCATGATCTTCGCACGCAAGCTTAAGTGACTGACTTCCATTTCTACTATAAAGTGCGCAACAATAAGAACCGAGTTCTTAAAGCGGCTGACTAAGACACTGGGATTTTTTAAATTCAAAATTCAAACCATCTTTATTTATGAAAATGATGTCTTTTAAATATTGTCTATTTTCAGCTTCACATATTTGTGCTCTTTCCAAAATATTATTCATTACATATTGTAGAATTTCTGAATTGTGCTTTAACTCCCTTATTTCGTTCCTGATGTTTTCCTCCAGTTCTTGTAGAGTTGAGGGGGTCCAAAAAGTCACTGAAAGAATTGGCGGAACACATCAGGAAACGAAATAAGGGAGTTAAACCGTAATCCAGAGATTCTGCAATCTGTCATAAATAATGTTTTGGAAAGAACACAAATATGCGAAGCGGAAAATGGGCAAAATTTAAAAAACATTATTTTTTTATAAATAAAGATTGTTTGAATTTTGCATTTTTTTTTTTTTTTCTTAATTTATTAATGTTTTAGTAAGTGACTTTTTGGATACTCTGTATATATATATATATATATATATATATATATATATATATATATATATATACCGAACCGAGCCCTCCTCCTAGCATTGGAGCAGAAGTTGATAGAGATGATCAAGGAGAACTGTATTTTTGCCGTCCTTGATAATTTCAGGTGGAATTCCATCACCATCTTGAGTTTTACCGCTAGCAAAGGTGCCAATGATTTCAGTGAGTTCGTCAGGAGAGCGGGGATTATCCAGCTCATCCATGGCTGGTAGGGGTTGTATGCCTTCAATTGCTGCGTTAGTGACGATATTCTCATGTGAATATAGCTACTGATAGTATTCAGCCATCTTTCCATTTGTTTTCCACAGTTTTTGATAATGTTGCCAGATTCTGACTTCAGTGGTGCAGTTTTAACTATACTTGGGCCGATAGTCACCTTCAGTTCCGCATACATCCCACGAACGTTTCCACAGTCAACACAAAGCTGGACGCTGCTACATAGGTTTAGCCAGTATTTGTTGGCGCAGCCTCTGGTAGTCTTCTGGGCGTCACTTTTGATCTTCCTTTTATCCTCAAGCAGCGCAACGCGTTTAGCTGAGATAACCGGCTCTAGTTCAGTGATCGCCACTTCAAACAAGTCTGGATTCTTCATCTCCTGCTTACCAAAGGTGTGCATAGCAGAGTTGTAGATGGCCTCACGACTGTGTCCCGATCTCTCAACGCTGTATTTGGTGGACAGTCTTTTAAGGCTTCCTGGGGTGAGTAGCAAAGTGCGTGCATGCGTTGAGAAATGAGGTGGAGGCTATATTTATGCGGGGTCGTCCTTTTTGCTTGACGTGGCAGATTTTCTTAGGTTTGATACAAACTTTAGCTGCAACTAGCGTGTGGTCAGTATCGCAGTTTGCACTATAGTAGCTGCGAGTAATCCGGACACAATTCAGCGAGTTTCTTCTGGTAGTGATGAGATCCAGTTGGTGCTAATGGTGGAACCGGGGTGCCGCCAGGGCAATCTGTGATATGGCTTTGTTTGGAAAAATTTGTTTGTGATGCATAAGTCATTGAATGTACACAGCTCGAGGAGTTTTTGTTGTCCAGTTTCGTTCATCTTACTGATGCTAAAATGACCAATACAACAAGGCCAGGGGTCATGGTCGGCTCGAATACGGGCATTGAAATCACCAAGGAAGTATAGTTTATCTGAGGCAGGAATGCTCTCTAGCTCCTCGTAGAACTCATCCTATACCTCAGCAGTAGAGTTGAAAGTGGGAGCGTAGGAACTCAGGGTATTCACTGTGCCTGATTTGTTAGAGAGACGCATAGGGAGTATTCTTGACGTGTCTATGGATGGAAGTTCAACCACGGACAGTAGGCTGTTCTTCACTGCCACTCTAACATTGTGTTAGCGTAACTCCTCTGGTTCCTTGTCTTGCCAAAAAAAAATGTAATCCTGTTCTCTGATGCTGCCACTGTCTGCGAGTCTTGTCTCCTGCAGGGCTGCAATGTCAATGTTGAGCCTCTTTAACTCACGATTTATGATAGCTGTCTTTCTTGCATCGTCAATTTGCTGGACATCATTTGAGAGTCCAGGACACATGGTCCTAACATTCCAAGTTGACAGTTTCAGCGCTGACGGCTTTGAAAATTTTGAAGATTTGGTTTTGGCAGGTGCACAGTTTCTGATCTGCTTTTCGGATTTTCTCCTAATCTAAGTAATATAATGAAGCAAACAGACAATAACAGGTCAGCATCTAATCGACCGAGGGCTTCTCGGCTTAAGGCAGGCGATGGCTGACAAGTCGAGATTTCGATGACTCTCCCACCGCTAAAAACAACCCGTAGTGTCCAAGCCTACCCCAATATGCTCAAGACTTATAACTTGTAACTGCTGTCTCTCGTGTTGTTTCTTTCACTGGAGCAGTAGCCTCTCCAGGGCGTGAGCCCGAGCAAAGTGTATGGAGGTCCTAATCTGTCCAGTACTTAAGACCCCCCCTCTCGACCTCACTGGTTTGTTCAAAAAGAAAAGCAGATTAGTACGTTTGACACTAGTTTGGTTTCAGGAGTTGCCAGAGTCAGTTTGCACAGCACCCTGGTCCGTCTTCGGGGCTCCACTCCTGATTTGGTAGGCTTACTCCCCTACACTTGGCCGTTGGATCATTAATCTCATCTATTTGCAGCAGTTCCTCTGCCTAGATGAGTGGTGCAGTGTAAGCATCACTCCCCTCATGTGGTTTAACCCGCCTGCTGAAGCGGTGTACCGGGGTATGACGCTTGGAGTCAGCATGTGAGAGATTAGAAGGTGGATGGGGTCCAGTGGTGCTCATCTGCCCTAACAGGTGGGACACAGCATGCCAAGCTGCCAAGGTACTATCTTTACCCAGCAACGAAAAAGACACGATCTGGATAGATACATTCGATGCGTAAGTTATATTTGGAAACACAGTGATGGGCGTTGTTGGAAATTACTGGATTAAATGCTATTTTGTATTCACCAATAAAAAATGCTGAGTCGTATTTTTTTTGTCCTTCTTTGTTTGTTTGTTTTTGCAACAGTACCAGACGACGTGCGAATCCGAGTGGTTGAAATGTAACGACATAGTTACAGTGTAACGGTCACGTTACACATGATAACCATGTTGACTTTGAAAATGTTAAATCTTTAAAGTTTAGTGTATTTTATTATTTATTTTATCTCTCTCTCTCTCTCTCTCTATATATATATATATATATATATATATATATATGTATATGTGTGTGTGTGTGTGTGTGTGTGTGTGTGTGTGTGTGTGACTATTGTTCATATTTTATGTGGATCGGTTGTCGCATTTAAGTATTTACCTTAAGATTCCAGCTTTAAAGTTTAGTGTATTTTATTATTTATTTTATATATCTGTCTCTCTCTCTCTATATATATATATATATATATATATATGTGTGTGTGTGTGTGTGTGTGTGTGTGTGTGTGTGTGTGTGTGTGTGTGTGTCTGTGACTATTGTTCATATTTTATGTGGATCGGTTGTCGCATTTAAGTATTTACCTTAAGATTCCAGCTTTAAAGTTTAGTGTATTTTATTATTTATTTTATATCTCTCTCTCTCTCTCTCTATATATATATATATATATATATATATGTGTGTGTGTGTGTGTGTGTGTGTGTGTGTGTGTGTGTGTGTGTGTGTGTGTGTGTGTGTGTGTGTGTGTGACTATTGTTCATATTTTATGTGGATCGGTTGTCGCATTTAAGTATTTACCTTAAGATTCCAGCTTTTGTTATCATTTCCGTTCGAACTAAAGTCTTATACTTCTTATTGATTCCAATTTCTCCTAGTCTTTTTCTTTTCAAGTATTTTTGGAAATGCTCTCGGTGCTCCTGTACTCACTAGTATTATACTGACTTTCTTCATATTCCATATTCCTTTCGATTCTCTGGTAAGTTCTGTGTATTTGCTTAGTTTTTCTGTCTCTTGGGACGGCAAAATCTACAATTTGGCAGTTTCTTCCTTCTAGTAAACTATGATGACAACGTATTGATGAGTTTATCTGTTTGTACATTCATGTCCTGAAGGATTTTGTGATTTTTGTTTTCCAGTACTGTTTCCGATTCATGTCTGTACCAATTGCCTTTATTTTCAGACTGCAATTGTTTGCATAGCTCCCAGCGTACTTCTTTGTTCATGCAATCGTATCTGTTTCTGTATTCTTTGGGAGCTAATTCTTCTTCTTCTTCTTCATCATCATCATCATCATCATCATCATCATCAAGTATCCACATAAAATTTCATAAAAAGATATAGTATGTTATGTATAGATTTTCAGTATTTAATTCAACAATGCTAATTATGTGAATAGAGCTATGTAGTAACTTATGAAAATATATATGGCATTTATTAAGCTACATAAACTTTTCCCCCTTTTGGCGAGTCCTTATGAAGAATGTAACGTGGAAAATTCTATTTTCACAACTTTGTATGTATGAAAATATATATAAATGTGTGTGTGTTTAAATTTACATAAATTTTAAGTGTTAATAACTCAATAGCGTATACATTACTAAAGCTCAAAATATAATATTTTAATAAATATTTTAAATATCACTGAATAAGACCTTCAAAAACATTCTGAAACTTTAATCGAGATAAAATAAAATGATAGATAGATAGATAGATAGATAGATATAACGCGGATACACATGTACTTAGCAATTTAAAAAGAATATTAAATGTTTTGTTTTTTTTTGTTTAATATTCTTTTATATCTCCTCGTGCAACGCCAAGAAACGGGTCCTGCTAGTATTTTTATATAAATTTCCCAAATTCCACTGAATAAGACCTTTGGAAACATCCTGAATTTATAATCAATATAAAATAAAAAGATAGATAGATAGATAGATAGATAGATAGATAGATAGATAGATAGCGGAGGAGGAAAAAGAGAAGTGGAGAAAAAGTTTGAGTGTATGTGTGAAACCAAGCGAGAGAGTGTGGCGGGGAGAGAGAAAATTTAGAACGCTTTCTCAATTATTATGTAACATTGTTTGGATTTTTTTGGCAGAAAGGAAATTCAAATGAAACAATGATTAAGTGCTTAATTGGGCAGTTTTGCCTCCGCCCCACGAAAGAATTGGACAGGGAGGTGAGAAGGCAAAAAAGACTTATGAACACACATGGATAGATAATTTATCAAAGACAGTTACGTATGGATATATAAACAATTCTTAATAAGGTGCATAAACGGATTTGTAATTTGACTGTCCTAACCTTTTCTTCTTCTATGCAACCTATCTCTCACAGACGTGATGTTGCTAGTCTCAGTCTTTTGTGTATATACATACTATTTTGCTATATGTTCTTCAGAATTGTCTGATATATTCCGTTCTTTCTTTGAATCAATGGTGTAAACTCTCTCATATATTCAATTCTTATCAACTCCTTACAGTAAGTAGCTTTATGTCTTATATGGAGCGATTTGACTACAGAGATATAGATAGACACTTACAAACACATTCAGTTAGATATAAAGTAGAAAAGCAAAGGTAAATGATTATAACATCGGTTCTCTCTACTATTGTAAAAACTTTCCCACCCTTACAAATATCTATACTTACAAATTTACTCTATATGTACAAATTAGACTATCTATATTTGTTCGTAACTATCCATATTTGTTAGAAACTGTCTTTAGTTGTTCGTAACTGTCTACATTTTTTGTAACTCTCAATATTTGTTTGTAACTTTCTATATTTGTTCGTAATTATCTATATTTGTTCGTAGCTATCTATATTTGTTTGTAACTTTCTATATTTGGTCATAAGTATCTATATTTGTTCGTAACTATCTATATTTCTTTGTAACTTTCTATATTTTCTTGTAACTTTCTATGTTCGTAACTTTTTATATTTGTTCGTAACTTTATATATTTGTTCGTAACTATTTACGTGTTCTGCAAAGTTGTGACTGATCATAACTTTTCCACCCACACAAGACGCAACGAAGAACTGCTTTCTTTCCCTCCAAGCCGGGTTGTTTTATTCAACTCTCTCTTGCTTTCTGTTGTGTCGATGTATATAAACATTCTTCATCCTAGAATGTTTAATATTTCCCCTTGTCTATTGTCCAGACCTTTTTTACTGTTATCCTCTCACATATTTTTCGTCAAATTATTCATTCAAATAGACAGTGGTGAAAAGTCTCGCATTCCTTAAATGAAATTAATTTGCTCGTGTGCAATCCATCGAATGCCTCTCTTCCTGGAGTCACCTGCCAAATATCCAACATTAAGTGCTACGAAGTAAGAGAAAAACAATAAAAAGATATGTGACAAAAGAAAAGGGAGTAGGCTTAACAAGTAACAAAATGATTTATCAATAGACAATGGATAGGAAGCTGTTCACCAAGATAGACAAAAGCGAGTTCAAAGTACGTTTTGAATTCGGGTTTGACGAATTACTGTAATGGAGATATTGGACAATGGACCTGAGATATTGAGTCAGCGACAATAGAAACTATTGTACCGACGACAGTCCAGTGAGATTTTGACAGCAGTTGGAATTTGAGACTTTATGTTGAGAGCTGGACCACGGCCACCGAGATATAGAAGGCCTGTTAACTGAAAAATGCCTGCAAGCAATGTAGGTAAGATTTGTCGAACTGTTACTGTAGCTACTATATGACATCATTTTTAAAAAGAGCATTAAAACATGTTAAAAAAGCAAAAAAAAGGAACCCAATTCGATTAATAATGAAGCTGAACTTTATTCAATATAAAATACGAATATTATCTACGTAAAATTACGTAATTTTAAAGCAATATACAATCTAATACTGATAAAACTGAATTATGAATTTAGGGAACAAACACTTAAAGAAACATAAAACACAAACAATTCTTGCCCTTCGGGACAAGATCACAGTGTAGTATCTATTCTGATGCTACAATTCACCTTTTCTGTCCTCGACCGGTGGAGGAGAAATCTTTCATGACTAGGATAATTTTTGTTTTTGTTCCTATCCAGAGTACCCCTTATTGGTGAGCTGGATTTTCCCCACAAAATTATATGTTGAAATATTTAAATAACTATTACTTTAAATACAGAAATTATATTTAAACTTTTGGCTTTCTCTTCTTCTATATTCATTTTTTCCCATGTTTTTCATCAAAATGTGTAGCATATTATCATCAGTTACATGGTTAGGAATCCTATACTCCGTTATAGTCTTCATTTTCATATCAGTGCAGAATACATAAATACGGAAATGAAGTTCGCATAACTACTAAAAGACAATCATATCATAATGTGAACATTGGTTAAAAACTAAGAAAATATAGTAAACATCTACAATATTAAATCAGGGTGGTGGTGAATTTGAGAGGGGACATTATTATTATTATTTCACTTACTAGTTGTCTCACAGGCTATCATCAGTGATCGCTCACTGGCAGTAACCTGTGGTATTCGCTGGAGACCGAGTGACCACAAGTCTCTCCAGATTTCCAATATTCTCCACCTCTTGACCACTCGTGCAGATGATAACACGCAACAGCCGTTTACTATTGATTTCTCGTTGGCATCTGCCATTGGTGTTTCCTGCGGTTTGGGTGACAAAATGCCTCCCCAAGGTACCAGATTTGAACTGCACACTTCCAGTGGAGGTCTGATTAGTACTCTCCCACCTCGGACTTTCCATCCCCCTGACCCTTCACAACTAGTTGGTGTGGCTCCAGTCGATGTTATCTACAGTTTTTTTGGGTATTTTTTGGCACATCACGGGAAACGTGGACCCTGCATAAACGAGTTTTAATTTAATGGCTGCTCCCTGAGGTTTTCTTTCACTTTCTTCGTATATATCTCATAGACATTTTTTTGTTATCGAGCATGTATTTCATTTTTTTATTGCTTTAATTAAATTTGATTCATACTTTTATTTCGTGCTTGTTTTATTTTATTTTCATTTTGTTTTAATTTACTTTTATTATTATATCATATTTGCCACACTAATATTTTCCTTCAAAAAAGTTTTTGTGATTAAATAAACAAATGAAAACCTTTTGCGTATGTGCTTTTTAGAGAGCAACCATTATATTAAAAACCCGTTAGGCAGGGTCCACATTCCCCGTGACGTACCTTTTTATTATTGTTGTAATAATAATAATAATAATAATAATAATAATAATAATAATAATAATAATAATAATAATAATGGAGCTTGTGCAGTGTATGCACCGTGCTATATTTTAGATAGGATTTTCAAGTTGAATTAAATTTTTATGGTATCTTTTTTTCATTAAATTGTTAGGTGAAAGTACAGAATAGTTAGAAAGCCTTTCTAAATAACGTTATTATTTTCAGCACAGTGTGTACAACATTTATTTATAAGATAAAACACAAGAAAATATGTTAACTAAAAGTAATGTACTCTATTTTTAGTTCATATCATAACTTTAATTAAAATTGATTAGTTAATGAACTTTAAAGATGAATTTGTGTTTGTATGTCTCGGGAGAGAATAAGGAATTTCCTATTTTATTTTCCATTTCAGTCATGTAAATTATTTACAGAAAAAATGTTATAAAACAAACAAACAAAAACTTTTTTAAGTTTTAAAAATATTTCAAAGAAATAAATTACGCCCGCTGCTAAAATATTGAATTCATCGATCGTTTTAGTTAAAAAAAAAAACAAGAAAAAACAACAAAAAAAACTGTCGTGAAAAATGCTTCTAACTTAAAAATATTTAGAAATACTCAATGAAAAATTTTGTTTATTATTAAAAGAACGGACTGAAAAATATTCTCATATAAAAATTGTTTATTTTGCAGTTTAGAAAATAAATAAAATGAAATATTCGACTTCTTTCATAGATATAAAAGTTGAAAAACAATCCACTTACTGTTATATTTTGTTAGATTAAAATTATCCCAATGTGCACTTATAATAATTATCCAAATGGAGAATTGTTTTTTTTTTTTTCTTTAGAAGAATAAAAAGCATATAGTTACAACAGCCACAATATAAGGCAACGAAAAATATTTTTGTGGCCACGTGGTTGAACACCGGAAACTTTAGGCACCTTCGTGCCTTTACTTACATGTTGATCTGGTAATGACGTCACGCTATTATGTTCACTGGCCCACTCTCTCGGTAGCTGTGGCTGGACACGTCGACGGATCATGGCTTGAAGCAGGTGGAGAGATGAACTGACAAACTAACTGACAACGCAGCCTCAACAGGAATTATAGATGTTGCCATTAACATGTAGAGGGTCAATGATGTCGCAAACACCCAGAGTCCAACCGACATATATGTGAAACATCAGTGTCTGTATTTTTCTTGTGTTCTGTTTTATTTTTCTACTTGTAAACCCGTGTACACCCCCATCGACAGCCGTCGGTGTTATAAATGATGATACGACCATGAGAAAATAGAGAGCAAAGTCATGGCACACAGCGTTTATGGTCGGCGAATTGTCGAGTGTGTAGCACGTGGTGTGACAAGCTAACCCTAAACACGTGTCAGCTAAAATGGATCTGATGTTTTTCAACTCGACTGCCTTTGCTTTTTGAGTGCTTCTGCATTTACCGATCTCCAATTTCCACGAAGTTAGCTTGGCTCGCTCGGCAACTGACGGAAATAACCGAGAAAAAGTCGGCCGAGCGTTCCCATATTTTTTATTTATTTTTACGAACGCGCAGTTTGATTTTTACGAATGGGTTGTTCAATTTTACGAACGCGCTGTGCGATTATGTATATAACTATAAATATATATATATATAAAGAAGGAATGACCATAGTCTGACCTCAATAAGAAGGGTAGTAGTGGAACACACCCATGAAGATATTTAATGTTATTTACAGACATTTCATCCGCTCGGGAAACATGTAACCAAAATGGACTGCGATTTTAAATATATTTTAATTATTTTACACTTTGAATTTTTCTGAAGAGGGCGCTACACAGAACGTCTGAAACGCGTAAAAAACTATTTCAATGATTTCAAAACATTATTACAATGATCTAAATATGATACCTTTTTATATGAAAAATCAAAAGAAAGCTGCATTTTCGAAATTTACCATATTGAACTCAATGTACCACTGTACAATAAGGGTTCGTTGCTCGGTGCCATATGTTCGGGAGGGCATCTAAATTCTCAAACAAAAAGAGAAGAAAAATATTTAGAAAAAAAAGTTGGTTTACCAAAATATATTTAAAATGAATCAATTGGTTTGTTTCGGTACCTCAGTTATTTGCTGATTGAAGACATCATCGCCACTAGCGAATAAAAGATTTCAAATTCTCCAAACATATATTTTATAACGTTGAGCTATTTTGAAATGTACTTGGGGTGCGTTAAATCCTTACCGTACGTTGCATAGATTAGAGGCGTCACTTTTCAAGCGATGCTATCATGGCCGCTGGATTAGCTGTGACGATGTGATGATAATTGCTAATCTACATAACATCTGAGCATTCGTATTAACATCTTTTTAATCCTTCAGTTATGTATTAATAAATTAATTTTTTTACCGTAGCCGCATATTTAGTAGAAAGGAGTCAATACCAGTTGCTTAATTGGCAAATAATCACACCATCAAAAATGTAGCCATTTAATCGTCGATCGTCCTACGCCATAAAACTTCGATAAGACGCGCCTCTGTAATCAGAAAAAAATAAATTACTTTTGGCAATCGAGTTAGAAAACAAATACAATTCTGCTAGAAATCAAACAAAATAAACCGAATAAAGTACTAGTTCGATACCCGTCTCCATAAGGACTAATCTCTTGAAGATTTGGTATCTGTTTGTCTCAAGCTGAAACTATACTATTTTTTCTACGGGAGTCATTACAAAAATAAAATCTGCTTTTTTTTAACGTTATACGAGGGTCGTTTCAAAAGTAAGCATTCTATTTTTAACTCAAAATGTTGAAGAGCTACGAAGACATGAGTGTTGCCATTAAAACGGGTGACCTTTTGTACTCCAGGATGTGCATGGGTATCCGGAGCGAGCTTTGTCATAAGAGGGTCATTCCAAAAGTAAAGCCTCATATTTTTAACTGAAAAGTGTAAGAGCTACGGAGATGGGAGTGGTGCTAATAAAATGAATGACACTTTGTAATCAAAATTTATTTTCTACATAGTCACCACCATTTTCAATGTACATTTTTTTCAAGAATTTAATGCTGCATCTCTATTTATGACGCACGTCCATGACCGAGGTTGCTTTCTTCGAGGCTTACACAGTCAATATCTTCAGCAGAGAGATGAAGCTTTCAGGTTATGAATGCCTAAGTTCAGCCATCATAATAATGCAATTTGCAATCCGCCTGCTCAATAAAATAGGGGGCAGTACTTTCGGAACGTCTCTCGTATTAATTGGTAAGATTGTAGTAATGTCAATTCGACTGTAAAACTATGTTCGAAATAAAGCGATTAAAATATTAGTCGGATACCCACCTACAAATAGACTAAAACATTTAATAATTGAGATTGGACGTCAGTCTGTATTATTTATATAAAGGGGGATACAATGCGAAGATGAAACGTATAAAATTAAATACGATAAATTCATGCTCCCAGACAACGCCATATTCCTCTTCTTTTTTATTTGGTCGAAACCTTGCGATTAAATAACTAATCTCCATATATAATATTTTGATTGCAGAAATTCCCCTCCGGACCAAATTATCGTAGGTTTGCAATAACAGATGCCACATATAAATTTATTATTTATCCGCCATCTTATGTAACTTTAGAACGCCGTTTTTATACACATTTGTTCGTTATAATAAAATCCTACATTAAATCCTAGGACAAAAAAGCATCACGATCGCCAATATCTTTTGAGGAAGTCGTTCCTATTTTTTTTTTTTTCTAAACATAAAGTGCTCCTACTGTCCCTAGTCAAGAGCGGGAAGATATATACATATTATAACTATTACCCTGACACCTTTCTTAACTTGGTCATACACTCACAGGAATAAAATAACCTTTCCACTTCTTGATTCAAACAATACTAATTTCTCCCTATTAACATTCCAGCTATTCTTATTGGCTGAGAACATAATAATCTATTATTCCAGAATAAACACCTTCTTACAAAAATACGTCCGTTCTCTCTACACGAAACAATAGATTTATAAATATTAAACCGAATACAAAATTATCAAACGCTCATAATCATATACCCTCACAAATAAATAAAAAATAATCCGTGGATTCAATTTACGGATATCATCGTTTTGTCTGGTTTTTGTTTTTTGTTTTTTTCGCTTACGATTTTACCGGGGAAACTGACAACAGTGCGAGTTCATTTTTTTTTTTACTGCTAGCGACTTCCTATTGATAAGTGTTTTTATTTTTTGTTTCATATTTATTTTCTATTTAATATATATTAATTTACTTTTAAATTCTTCGCAATTTTTCATTCTTTCATTTGCTTTTAGTTTTTCGGGTTCCGTATTTATGTACTTATTTGTTTATATATAAGATATATGTCCATATAGTCGGGTTAGTAGTTATTATTAATGGATGGATACTACTCGATACTAGCGCACAAATACATGTATTTGGTGACTTCAATGTCCACCACAGTAACTGGCTAGGATTCTCAAATCACACAGACGTAGCTGGTAGCGCCACATATAGCTTCTCTATATCTCATTCCCTATCTCAGATGGTTACATTTCCGACACGTTTCCCAGACCAGCACGATCAACATGCCTCACTTCTAGATCTCTTTCTGACAACAGTTCCCAATGACTGTACAACAAATGCCCATAGCCCACTCGGGAATGCTGATCACGCTGTGATAATGGTAGAAATCAGCCTAAATTCTCGCCCTAAAACTGAAGACCCACTACTCAAAACAACGAGGTATTACAAAAAGGCTGATTGGGAAGCCATCAGGGAGCTCATCAGAGATGCCCCATGGCAAAATATCTTTACTCTTCCAGCGGAACAGTGTGCAAATGAGACAACTGAATGGTTCAAAACTGCTATTGAAGCACATGTTCCCGCACGGAAATACTATAGCAAGCCCCACTCCCCCCAATGGTTTACTTCTGCTTGTGCAGCTGCCATTTGTCAAAGGCAGCATGCGTTCCGCAGATTCAACCGACATAAGTCCAGCTCAAATAAACAGAAGTTTATAGAAGCAAGAAATAATTGTAAGAGAGTGATAGACACAGCTAAGTCAGATTACTCTGAAACCACCAGAAAGCGCATCAAAGCACAGAAATTAGGAACCCGGGATTTTTGGAAAATCTACAACAGCGTAGTTAATAATGGACAGTCAATTATTCCCCCACTAACAAACAATCATGAGGTTGCTTGCACGGCAACTGACAAGGCTAATCTGCTTGCCAGTCGGTTTGCCTCAAACTCCACACTGAACTCGGTACACCACTCACTCCCTGATTTTCCTCTGCGAACAGACGCCACACTTGACGACTTGGAAATCACCCCTTCTCAGGTACATGCTATTATAAAAAACCTAGACACCTCTAAAGCATGTGGACCAGATCTCATCCCGGCTGTGCTATTAAAAAAATGCTCTGCCGAGGTTGCTCCAGTTCTGTCCAAACTTTACAATAAATGCCTTAACGAATCTTGTTTTCCCGACTGCTGGAAAACCGCCTCTGTGGTACCAGTCTTCAAGAATTCTGGTGAAAGAACTGACCCACTAAATTATCGCCCCATTAGCCTCCTCCCGCTTTTCGCCAAAATATTTGAGTCCTTAGTTAATAAAGCCCTAGTCCAGCACCTAACAGCTGCTAAACTCTTGACTGACAAACAATATGGATTCAGGCAAGCCCGTTCAACAGCAGATATCTTAACTGTAGTTTCTGAACGTATATACCGTTCATTGGATAAAACAGGGGAGGGTAGAGCGGTGGCCCTTGATATATCTAAGGCTTTTGACAGGGTATGGCACGATGGTCTTCTAAGGAAAATTAGATCATATGGAATCACTGGAAGAATTCATAACGTAATTAAATCCTTCTTAAGTAATAGAAAAATCAAAGTTGTCCTCGACGGACGTACATCCAAACAATATCACATAAATGCGGGAGTGCCTCAGGGGTCTATCCTTGGACCTCTATTGTTCCTGATATTCATAAACGACCTCCCTGATAATATTGTTTCGGAGATGGGTATATTTATCCGATGACACCACTCTCTATAACAGATATGAGGGGAAAACAAATGAACACATATCCAAGAAAATGGCAGAAACACTAGAGGATGACCTCCAATCCGTAGTGGAATGGGGACAAAAATGGTTGGTCTCATTCAATGCTGCTAAGACTAAGCTTGTTTCCTTCAATAACTACAAGAAACCTTCTCTACCACGAATAGCAATGGCCAAGAACACATTGCCTGAAAGTACTTCTTTTAAACTCCTCGGTCTAACGTTTACAGGGAATATGAACTGGAATAGATACATTGAGAGCATTGCCAAGGCTGCTGCAAGGAAGGTTGGCTCCCTCTACCGTGCTAGAAAACTACTTACGCCTGCCAGTATCCTATACCTCTATAAGGCAACCATTCGCCCATGTATGGAGTACTGTTGTCACATCTGGGCTGGTGCATCTGCTGCTTGTCTCTCGCTCCTGGACAGGGTTCAAAAAAGAGTCGCAAACCTGATAGGTCCTGAACTGTCATCTGGGCTTCAACCTCTGTCCCATCGACGAGATGTTGCATCCCTCTGCCTGTTCTACAAATACTTTAATGGTGAATGCTCTGACGAACTGCAAACACTTGTACCTCCCCGACGTAACTACCCCCGACAAACCCGACAAGCTACTAAGTCTCATCCCTTTACAGTGGAGATCCCTAGGTGCAAGAAAGCCTTTTACTCCAATAGTTTCTTCCCCAGAACTGCGGGTCTTTGGAACTCCCTTCCGGGATTCTGCTTTCCCAACTGCAATGATATGCAGAAGTTCAAGTGTAATGTTAACAAACATCTTTCTACTCTTCTCCCTTCATAATGACCCCGCTAATTAATTCCCTAATAGTAGCCCCCTGCTTCAAAGTGGCACTGTGCCTTGTTTGGGGTGAAAATTGAATTAAAAAAAAAAAAAAAAAAATATCTATAATATAAAGCTGAATGTGTGTGTGTGTGTGTGTGTGTGTGTCTGGTCACGAATAGGCTCCTATATTAATTGTCTGTATTTTTTAGATGAGTTGTTTTCATTGATTGAGTTTGTCGGACTGACTTCCTCATCTTGGTTGTTATTGTCACAACGTTTCGGCCGTTTTGCCCTCCGGCCTTCGTCAGGTGAACGGTTTGTTAGGAGTCTCGAACCCAACCCTTTATTATTATTACGGGGGTACCGTGTTCGGACTCCAGCTAGGCTTTGGGACATAGTTGCTGATTCTCTGTTTTTCAATGTTACTTTTTTCACTGCCTTCGTTCAGGATTGAACTCAGCACCTTTGGGTAACTGTAAACTTTGATACAACGTCTAGGACCACTCGGCCATATGTCACTAGGACAATTCTTAGTTGGTTTTTGTTAATGTTAAACCTATGTTGTTATTCAAGGTTTTCTCTCTCTATCAGAGGTGTCCAAATTGCATTCAGCTCTATGCTTGGTTTGCTCAGTAGGTTGTTATGTCCGAGCATGTGAGCTGTTTCTTTAAGTTTTCTCACTTTCCAGTGGGTCTCTCTGTTTATTATTTTTACTTCATCCCATAGGGGGCGATGATCCCCCCTCCCCATCCAGACATGGTTGGCTATACCCGATTTTTCCGTCTCCCATTTAGTTACCGCTTTTCGGTGTTCTTCCACCCGTACTTTAAGGGGGCGGCATGTTTCACCCTTGTAAACCTTTTTGCAACTGCATGGGATGGAGTATATGCAGTTTTTGGTCATATTCTCATCTGTGCGGGGCTTCACTCGTACCAGGTGTCGTCTGAGTGTTGACTCGCTTCTGAATACCGTCCTGATGTTGTAGGGGGCACATATTCTCTGAATCTTTTCGGAGATGCCTCGTATGTATGGTAGGCAGACCGTTGGAGGTTTTTGGGTTTCATTCTCCTCTCTTATACTATTAACACGTCTGGTGGATAGTATGTTATCGGGGTAGTTGTTACGACGGAGGGTATTCTTCAACCTGACCATTTCTTGGTGGTATGTAATGGTGTCGCTACTTATTGTCTCTGCTCGATGTTGTAAGCAGCGTGCGATTCCATGTTTGATACTGTATAGGTGATGGGAGTTGAAGTTTAGGTATTGTCCGGTGAAGGTAGGCTTGCGATATACGGATGTCTTAAACCCATGCTCTGTGCGTGATATGAGTATATCAAGGAAGGCCAGTTGGTTATCTTTTTCTTTCTCCATTGTGAACTGTATCGATGGTCTTATTGAGTTCACATGATCTAGGAGAGCCTGGATGTCTTCCTGATGGGGCCAGAGTATGAAGGTGTCATCAACGTATCTTAGCCACATGGTGGGCTTTAAGGGAGCTGAACCTAAGGCCATGTCTTCGAAGTATTCCATGTATATGTTCGCCATCACTGGTGATAATGGCGAGCCCATAGCTAGTCCCTCCTCTTGTCGATATAGGTCAGTACCCATTCTGAAGTAGGTTGTTTCTATGCAGAATGTCAGCATTTCCATTAAGTTTGGCAATGGTACACATGTGCGCTCTTCTATGGAGAGGTCCGCAGCTAGTTTGTCTTGAATTACTGCTAGTGCCTCACTAGTTGGGACTTTAGTGAACAGGCTAACCACATCTAGGCTTACCATTTGGTTTGTACTGATGGGTGCTCCCTTGATCAGTTCTGTGAAGTGGGCAGAATTCTTTACATGTGTTGCTGACTTGCCTGCTAATGGGTTTATTATATCCACAAGGTACCTGCTCAGTGGGTGGCATGCTGAGCATCGGCAGCTCACTATGGGTCTGAGTGGAATACCGTCTTTGTGTATCTTGGGGAGACCGTACATATGTGGTAGCTTACTGTAATGCTGGACCAGCTGTCTATATCTCATCGGAGCGATGTGTTCCTTGTTTTTCGTAAGGATTTGTAACAGCTTTCTTTCGGTTTTCAAAGTTGGGTCCTTCTTTATTTTACCGTAGCTACCATCTGCGATTAGGCCTGCCATTTTTTCAGAGTATTCCGACATGTCCATCACCACAGTAGCATTGCCTTTGTCTGCTGGCAGAATTATTATACTGCTGTCACCCTGTAGGTTTCTTATAGCCAGCCTATCTTCCCGAGAGATGTTTGATTTAGGAGGCTTGGCTTTCTCGAGTACTTGTCTCACTTTCCATCTTATTTCATCACCTTGGGTTGATGGGATTCTCAGGGCTATATCTTCCATGTGTGTTATGATATCTAAGAATGGAACGCGTTTGGTTGTTGTTGCGAAGTTGAGACCTTTATTTAGTACTGCTTCCTCTGAGTGACTCAGTTGGCGGCTGCTGAGGTTGATGACCGCTTTCACAGGTGAGCGGTGTTTTGATGTTACAATCCTCTGGTCTTTGAGCTTTGTGAGCTTCTTGATTTGGCGTCCTTTGACCTTCTCATATTCTTGTCTGTACGATTTATCCAGATCTGATTGGATTCTCACCCTGTCTTCCTCTTGGGTCAATTTGACAAGGAACGATGTTAAGGTGTTGGAGATTTCGTTCCTTAGTTTTTGTTTATTCCAGCGGGTGTGTTGGATCCTTTCTCGAACGAGGGCATGCCCTGCCCTTTCCGCGACTCTACGTGCCTTCCTGGAATCCACTGCTGTTTTTAATGTGTCTTGCCAGTTTCATATGACGCTTTTCTAGGTGTCGCCATTCAATCCTAATGTCGGGTCCGTACCGATTCGATAGTAATTGTCTGTATTTTTTAGATGAGTTGTTTTCATTGATTGAGTTTGTCGGACTGACTCGCTAACCATCTAACCTTCCTGTACAGATGTAGAGACTTAAAACTCATACCAGCAGGGTATTTCGAGGAATAATTTTCCCGGTGGACTAATTTGCCCCCCCCCCAAAAAAAATAAATAAATATGATAATAATGATAATATCGTTCATCAAATTCCGTCGGTGTTTGTTTTCAATATCACACCAGCTGATATTTGGGCTTGACAATGAATGCCCTGCAAAAGTCACTTCTGATTGATGTTTAATTTTAAAATATGCAAACGAACTAATGATTTGCAGCGATTTTAAATGGTACTTCTTCTTTTTATGTAAATTGAACTCATTAAGAAAAAATTGAAATAAAATGGTGACGTACACAGGTATTCATTTGATCTCCAGTCAAATGTTTTACCACAAAGCTATATGCCCAGATGTCAATAAGTCTGGGTTTTTTATTAAGAATAAATCATTTGTTAATATTTTATTATTTTCCTTGTCAGTGTAACGTAAAATATTCCCCTACAAAAATGATTTTTTTTTAAGAAACAAAGACTATTTTAGGATCAGATTTTTACGATTTTCGATACTTATCAGATGAATTTCTATATAAAACATATTTAAGAACATAGCCAGATATATAAATTAGCTTTGTGTTAAATTTATAAAAGATAGGCTCAGCCGTTTTGGAACATATGAGGAAGGAACTCATACACTCATAAAGTGACTTTTATATAATAGTAGAGATAGATATCTTGATCAGTGGTGCACGAACAACTAATCGTTCCTACTTGGACAGGGTTCAAAAACATCTTATAACCTAACATGTCCTACATTGTCTACCAAGTTTCTGCGCCTGTCCCATCGCTACAATATTACATCCCTGTGCTTATTTCACAATGCAATGTGCTCTGACGAACTTGTTGCTCTGGTGCCTTTCTCTACTATCTCGACAAGCAGTCCCTTCACTGTAAAAGTTCCAAGATGTCTGAACACTTTCTACTCAGATAGCTTTCTTCTTAACACAGCTTGTCTTTGGAATTTCATCCTTGCTCCCTGTTTTCACGACGGTACTAATATGCAGAAATTTAAATGCAATGTACACAAGCATTTTGCGGCACAAATGTACTCTTGTCAGTGAAGATCTCAAAAATCAGTCCGACAGAAACTGGGTTATTTCAATGACCATTTTTCAGGCGAGTTGAGGCATGCGTTTTGGGTAATTGTAAAATGTTTTGTCATCTGTCTTTCGGGTAGAGCTTACTGCATGAGGGGTCACGATCGGAGAATGCAGACGAGTCAGGCAATTTTTAAAAGGACAGAGTTCTTCTACTTTAAAGGATCTGAATTAACTCTCCCCTTCTTTCCGCACTGGTGTCATATAATTCTGTAATGGGAAAGAGTAATAACATATCGCTGCACAAGTCCCCATTTTGGTGCGCTCCCTATAAATCTGACCCGTAATTCACAGCTGCCTCTCGCATCTGGGTTGAATAAAAGTCGATTAAAATCCAATATTTTTTAAGCTGGTTTTCTTGCGAGACATAACATTCCATCGATTAAGGTGTTTGCTGTATATAATGGTTCATTAAAAGCGTTAATAACAGAGTTCATTTACAACGATTAGTTTTTAATTAGGCAAGTAATTTTCGACGACATCATCATCATCATTTATACTAGATAAAAACCAAATCGAATTTGTTCTACAATTCCAAATCCCTTATATATCCAGAGTCAAAAATTTAGAGAGAGGTTTAATAGAGGCCGTTCCGCACACAAATAGACAAGGTCACTTATATATATATATATATATATATATATATATATATATATATATATTTTACACAGTGGTCACCACTTATCAAGGCCCGGAAGCCACTCAGGGATAAGGGTTATTTCAAGTACATTACGTTAGTATGGAGATTTGATGAAGTGTTTACTTAAGGGGCGGTTCATTAAGAATTTGTTAACGTTGGACTTGAAGACATCCAAGTTGTAGTCAGGCGGGAAGCAGGCAGACGGAACAGAGTTCCACAAGCGTGCAGTTCTAAGAAAGAAATATATATATATATATATATATATATATATATATATATATATATATATATATATATATATATATAAAGGATTTTAATAGCACTGGGGGAAATGTCATTATTGAAATTGAGGACTTTTTTTTCTTTTTTTTTTTGACGTTTAATCGATAAGAAATATTACAAAGTCTGAAAATCTAATCTCCAAAACCAGTATGTAGTTCAAAATTATTTGAACCCAATGAAGGTCATGATTATTTTACGAAAACCAACTCTGTGTAAGCAAAAAGAACACACCCATAATCTAGAACTTATGGGTGTAGTTTGAGAATGCTTCTCCGTCTCTCCAACCTTCATTTATTAATTTCACTCCCTCACTCGTTAATTTTGGTCTTTAGAACTCGATATTATTATATTTTTTTTTATCCCTTAAACCCGCCGATGTTACAGTTGAAAAGAAACGGCCGAAAATATCTTCGTTAATTTTATTCTTTTTATCCCCCTTTTTCATACGTTTTCCCCCTTCATTCGGTTCAAATAATTTTGAATTACATACTGGTTTTGGAGATTAGATTTTCAGACTTTGTAGTATTTCTTATCGATTAAACGTCAAAAAAAAAAGTCCTCAATTTTAATAATGACATTTCCCCCAGTGCTATTAAAATCCTTCATAAAATTTTGTACCCATAAAAATCTTATATATATATATATATATATATATATATATATATATATATATATATATATATATATATATATATATATATATACTAGAAAATGTACCCAACGTTGCTTGGTATTAAACGTAATGTTAAATTCATTTAAAAAATGAGGTAAACAAACGGAAAGAAACTGAGACACGTACGTACGAATATTATGTTTTCTTTCTGAGCCACTCATGTCTTGTAAGTAAAAAATCTACTCGGGTTTAGACCGAAATCAAAACCTAAAGACAGTGAGGCAAGTACGATAACCATTATGGCAATTTGGCACGATCTTTAAAAGGTTTTACAAACTTATTCATGTTTAAAATCTGTCATGTGAACCATTCGCGCAATCGCATTAGCAGCTTTTTTTCAAGATGAAAACCGATTCAAAAGTTTTCCACGTGTTTGGATACCTTATATATCAAATTTCAAGTCTATAGATCAAAAATTCGTTGAGTATATATAGGTTGAAAATTGTCCTCACAAACACAATTCACTTCTTGTAAGTAAAATAAAAAATACTCGAGGTGAGATCGAAACTAAAACCTAAAGAAAAGACAATGAATAAAGTACGATAACTATTTTGCCAGATTGGCACGATCTTAAAAAACTGTTTTCAAACCTCGTGAAACAGTTGACAAACAGATAAAAATCCGATGACCCCAAAATAGCAAATTTTCAACTTTGCCCCATTAGCAACGCTTTTTTGGATCAAAACGGATAAAAGTTTCCACATGTCTGAATACCTTATATACAAAATTGTAATTCTGTAGATGAAAAATTCATTGAATATATTGGTTTAGAAGTGTCCTCACACACACACCTCCTTATATATATATATAATGTAATTTTTGGTTCGTTCAAAGTCTATAGAACCATATTTCTACATTTTCAGAAAATCTATTTTTAAAGTCAAAGAATGTTTGCATGTTATTAAAATAATTTAACATTGCGAATTATAAAAATATTAAATTATAAATGAAAATATTTTTCGTAACTGCGAGATTGAGCCTTTCACTTATTGAGATAAGTATTATGTGTATTAATTTTTATGATACTCATGCAGAGAGTGATCCATGCTGAAATAATAACGTTATTATTTAAAAAGCTATTCTTAACATGGGGAGAGGAGGGTGTTTTGTACCTATTCTGTACTTTAACCTTACAATTGAATAAAAAAACCATATCGTAAAACTTTAATTAACCGTGGAAATACGATTTAAAAAATAGCGCGGATCACTCTCTGCATTTTTTCCTTTTATTATTCTTTAAGAGTAAAACTTTTCTTATTCATGAAAAGAGTTAAGCCTACGTAAATAAATAAATAAATGTTTGTACACGTGACAAATTATCAATAAATGGTTTAGTTACTTTTTTTTTAATTATTTATGAAAAGAGTTAACCTAAATAATCTTTGTAAAAGTAAGTGCGAAAGTGCCGTAGTTGTACTCCCATGCGTAATTTCTATACTTATAGGTTTTTGGAAATTTTTTTCACTGGATTATTATTGATTGGACACTAATTAAACAGATTATTAAAAAAAAAAGAAAATTTAAAAAAAGAAATCATTATTTCGACATTTGAAAGTGGTGCTCACTTTTTAGTTACAACGTTCTGATAAATTAGTCACCCATTTTGTAACTAATAAAAACTCGGTATATCAAAACCATAGAAAGTAAAAATAATATGAGTGTCTACCGCATTTGTAAGTCAGAAATATATTTGTTTCTCAAAGAAAAAAAATAGATTGAACATGACTTTTTTATTGTTTTTATGAAAATAAAGTTTCGAGTTTTTTTAATTTTTTTTTTTTTTACTTATTTAGTTTAAAGTCAGTTTGTGGGTGTTTTTTTTTAAATAATTTGTTTTTATGAAAGGTGAGGGTTTTTTGTTTTTTTTTCAAAACTTTTGTTTGTTTGTTTTTTTTAATTTTTTTAAGTATTATAAATTTCACTAACATGCTGGAGAAATGTTGGTGCTAATGCAGAGAGTGATCCGCGCTATTTTTTAAATCGTATTTCCACGTTTAATTAAAGTTTTATGATATGTTTTTTTATTCAATTGTAAGGTTAAAGTACAGAATAGGTACAAAACACCCTCCCCTCCCCATGCTAAGAATGGCTTTTAAAATAATAACATTATTATTCAGCACGGATCACTCTCTGCATGAGTACCGAAATGTTTAATAATTTGGTATTTTTTTAGATTAGGTCCACCTCCACAACTTTCCTTTAAATGACGACATTTCTAGGTTTTCGAGTATGCTGAATACGAAAATCACATTGAAATTTTGCGGAAATCAGTAGTTATCAAGATATAAAAAGCTATATTATGCATTGTATTCTTTCGCGGCCATCTTTTTACGCGCTCACGCGCCATAAAAACATGCACGCGCGTAAAAATATGGCCGCCAAAGATTACAATGCATAATACAACTTTTTATATCTTGATAACTACTTATTTCTGCAAAATTTCAATGCGATTTTCGTATTCAGCATAGTCGAAAATCATTACAAGTCGTCATTTAAAAAAAAATTGAGGAGGTGGACCTAATCTAAAAATTTACTAATAATTTTCCATCCCATACGCCTCCCGATACACTGCTTCGTCAACATGCGACCATTTTATATCTCCCTAAGACACTTCCGTATTTAGCCAAAAAAAAAAAAAGTGGGTGACCGATTTATCAGAACGTGGAAACTAAAAAGTGAGTACCCCTTTCAAATGTTGAAATGTTTTTTTGTTTTTTTTTTCAATTTTTTTTTCATAATCTGGTTAGTGTTCAATCAATAATAATCCAGTGAAAAAATTTCAAAAAACCTATCAGTATAGAAATTCGCATGGGGGTGATGGTTGTATAACTCCGCCACGTAAGTAAATAAATAAAAAATGTTACGTGCACATGCGTTAGCCTTGAATAGGGGGGGACTAAGGGAACGACCATTAAATAATTCTGCGGGTCGCCATGGAAATCAACGCCCAATGAGTACCAAAATAGTTTTCATGATATGAAGAAATTCTTTTCGAAAAGTGGGTGATCACTTTTCCATGTAAATTTAACTTAAAATTAGCACCCACTTTCTGGCCACCCGGGGAAGGGGCATTTATTTTCGTGTTTATTGGCTTAAAGGTTTTTTGATAAGGCAGTTTGGTACGCGAGTGAATATTTAACATTTTTCATTTATGCTCACGCGTAACATAAACAAAGGCTACGTCTGTGAAATCGAAAATAGTCCCAGAGTTCAGGGGTCATTACCATGCAAAAGAAATCAAACAAAAAACTTTTTAGCCAAGAAACACACAGAAAAATAAAAAAAAAAAACATAGCATCCATTTTTTTTCTATCGAATTCATTTGCTGTTTTTATTGAAAACTATTTTCCCCGGATTTTTTATATAATTTTCCATTTAGGGCCGTGCGTCTCACGTTCGTATATAACAAATTTTTTTTTTGTAGACTTCGGTGTGCTAAAAACGAATCTGCAAACCGTTTCCGTTGCAAAAAAATAGTTTTCATGATATGAAGAAATTACTTTTTCGAAAAGTGAGCGATCACTTTTCCATGTAAATTTAACTTAAAATGAGCACCCACTTTCTAGCCACCTGAGAAAGGGGGGATTTTTCCCCATGTTTATTGGCTAAACAGCTTTCGTTTATGCTCACGCATAGCGTAAACGAAGGCTACGTCTGTGAAATGGAAAATAGTCCCAGAGTTCAGGGGTTATTACCATGCAAAAGAAATCAAACAAAAAACTTTTTAGCCAAGAAACACACAGAAAAATGCCCCTCTATCAGGTGGCCAGAAAGTGGGTGCTAATTCTAAGTTAAATTTACATTGAAAAGTGATCACCCACTTTTCGAAAAAGTAATTTCATGAATATCATGAAAACTTTCTTTTTGCTACGGAAACGGTTTGCAGATTCGTTTTTAGCACACCAAAATCTACAATAAAATATTTCGTAATATACGAACGTGAAACGGACCTTCAAGTAAAATAGTACCGGATTTTTGGAGCGGATTTGCCGTTTAGTTGTACAAATATCCTCAAACCAGGTAATCACTAAAAGGGACTTTTAAAAGTTGTCACCTGTATCGAGCAAAAGTTTAAAACCACCGATTATATGCCAGCCTACGTCATGATAACATATATTGAGTGAGTTCCTAACAGTATTTTGTATAGTTTTTTTAGTTTAAACTCATTTTCCTAAAATTTCCCCAACCTTCAAGTGTTCGATACAGTGTGCCGCCATTTATATTTTTCAGATATACCGATAAACATTGAATGTTTTTGAACCGATTATACATTACATAAAAACACTAAAATCTTATCCAGTTAGGTAGAACATTTACTTTTCTTGCCTTTGATAACATTTATTTGTTATATATTTATTTTTTGACAACTTTTTTGTATCTGTGTTTAGTAATATGAACCCTTTTCATTTAATGTAACGTTTAGTCGGCTTGAAAAACAGTGTTTATCGGTGTATTTGAAAGCTACAAATGGTGGTGGACACTGTTGATTACTTTAAGTTAGAGAAAGTGAGTTAAAACTAAAATCTATACAAAAATACTGCCAGAAACCCACCGATTATGCCAGCCTATGTCATGATAACATATATTTGTGGGGTTTCAGACACTGTTTTGTATAGTTTTTAATTTTCAACTTACTTTCCCAACATTAACGTATTCAACAGAGTCTGCGACCATTTCTGTTTTTCGAGCCGATTAAACATTTTACATTACATAAAAACGCTAAACAATTATCCAGTTAGGTAGAAACGTAACTTACCTTACCTTTGCTTTAATTTATTTGTTTTTGGACAACTTTTTCAAATCTGTGTATAGTAAACCCCCCCCCCCATCAACCAAATATTAATTACTAACTCACATTTTTGTATACAGAAAAAAAAAAAATAAAACATTTAGCGTTTCAACATTTTTGCTACGTTCGGCTTCATCCACTGATTGTTGGTCGAGTCCAAACCATGAATGATTGACAGAAACTCCCGAGGATCCAGATCAAATTTTGCGAGAGTACCATTTTTTTTCATTTTCGCCTTCTTTTTTACTTTTTGGAGTGGATTGCTGTACTAAGAATATAAGAAACATGCATTTTTCTCTTTTTATTAAATTTTTACATTACACCAAATTGAGCCACTGCAACGCGTGGCAGGTACAGCTAGTACATATATATATATATACATATATATATATATATATATATATATATATATATATATATATATATATATATATATGCATGTATGTATGTATATATAAGAACAAGTGGTTAATAAAACATTTTTGAAAACACTTTGAAAAAGAATTAAAAACATTTAATTTTAAAAAAGGAAGCACAAAATAAGTGGATAGTCCTTAATCTGCGGAGTTTCGAAAAAATACTTTCCTTCTCATCAGAGTATATATATATATATATATATATATATATATATATATATATATATATATATATATATATAACCCCCACATATATATGTGTGTGTATATACATATATAAATTTGTGTGTGTTAGAACTTATTCATCCTACAATCTACACAATTATGAGCAATGTAAAAAATATGTAAAAACAGAACTGAGTATAATTTAATGAAGGCAATCATCCAATAGAAAACCATAAAAATGAATAATTAATTAATCAATGTCCGTTTTTCAAGGGCAAATTCAAATTAGTTAACCATTATGAAGTCTCTCGTATCCATGGTTGAAGATATTAAACGTTTCGTTTTAATAACATTTAGAAAAATTACACTTTTAATATCAATGTAAGCACGACAAAAACTCAACTATATATATATATATATATATATATATATATATATATATATAGAGAGAGAGAGAGAGAGAGAGAGAGAGAGAGAGAGAGGTTGCCTTTACCATGGCTTACGGAGCCCTCTCAACCCATCATGCCATTTGATCCATGATTGGGACTTAAGTTGCTGGGCACCAGAGCATATTCCACACGCCGGTGGGTGATGTATGTCGCAGCTTACAGGGCCTAAGCTCACTGGAGGTTTCTGTCAGGGTTACCTCCCCATTAACCTTTGGTTAAAAAAACCTTGGCCCACAAGGCAGTGGAGGTCCAGTTATACGGCGCAGAATACTCGCCGTTCATCAGAGCCCCGTCTGTGTGGCAGTGGTCATGACGTGCACGTGGGGTTAATTTGTCTGGGAGTTCTTGATGAGCCGTTCCATATAAGTTATCAAATTTAACAAATTTTCATTACTAATGATTATTATATTGTCCAATTTCTACTGTACACTCTTTAACCCTTATCCTTGAGTGGCCTCTTGGCCTTGATAATGAGTTGATACCTATGAAAAAAAAAAAAAGAAAAAGTCCAATGTGAACAAGTTCTAATTGAATCGTCCCCCTAAGTAATCCAAGTTACAAAATTCCCACTGTTTACTATTCTAAAATCACAATGACTAATGTATACCTATTAACCCTTATCCTCGAGTGGCCTCTGGGCCTTGATAAGTGGTGACACCCTTGTAAAAAAAAAAAAAAGAAGTACAGTATGACGCTAAGACATGTGTGCTCTTAACATAGTCCACATCAGATCTTGACCATATATATATATATATATATATATATATATATATATATATATATTTTAGTCATCGACATACAGACCTGTTTCGTTGTTTCACAACTCATCAGTGCCGCTAGACTAACACCTCTCCCAAGCCGAGGATCGAACCTAGAACCGTCGTGATGACAGTCGGCAGTCCTACCCCTTGACTACGGAATCGGTGGCCGAAATTAACCTGTCCGAACGATTATTTAAATAAACATCCGTCCGCTACTCGTAGAGGGCTCAAACGTTTGTTTGTAAACAAATCGCGAGCTTCGCATTATTTCAGCTAAATTAAGTAGCGAGTAAGATAATTTACGAGAGTGCTCTACCAAAGAGGGGAGCTTTATAAAATATATTTTAGTCATCGACATACAGACCTGTTTCGTTGTTTCACAACTCATCAGTGCCGCTAGACTAACACCTCTCCCAAACCGAGGATCGAACCTCGAATATATATATATATATATATATATATATATATATATATATATATATATATATATATATATACTAGCACGGATACATAGCGTTGTCAGGGTCGACATGAAGTTCGGTTTGGACACACCTGCTATACTAAGGATCTTCAGCAGTTTTTTATTATTATATGTCAACTCCCACCTCAACAAAAATTTCCAAAATAAAAGAACGGGAGAAAACACGTAAATGTAACCGCCCATCAAAATATGAAGAGAAACTATTCTCCGGATATTGAGCACCTTTTTATGACTATATACCAGTTTAAGCGAATTTCTTTAATGTTGCTTCAGTCTGGAAAGATTTGCTTTACGATCATGCAACGAAAACACTGTAAATAATGCAGTTTTAAAAATACCAAAGTAGAATTTGTGTTAACCGAAATACACGTTTTTATGTCATAAAAATGATGAGTCATGACTTATTGTGTTGGTAAACGAACACAAAATTAGAAGTTACGATGTCAAAAATTTTTTTTAAAAAACTGGTAAAAAATGCAAATGAGAGTTTGTTTTTTGTTTTTGTTTTAAATAAAGAATCGTAGTGGAATTGGATTGTTTGTTTATTTTTAAATAAAAATTCACTGGACCACAACGTTAATTATGAAATCAAGTTAGAAATTATTTTATTTAAACTCCAAAAATAATGCTTGAAAGTTTGTGTGAATTGTTTTTAGTATTAATACCCGCCGAAAAAGAAAAAAAAGAACAAATTTTACGCCCAGGAGAAATAACTCTAACTGATTTTTTAAAAAATCGATGTAAAAATAAATAAAAGTAAATATGTTATCAATATAAATCAAATTTAAATTAAAAAATAAATAAATAGAACACGCAACACAATTCTCTCACTATAAAAAATAACTAACGCACCGCTATTTAATAAAATCGATTTGCCTTAATGTAATATTCAAATGAGGTCACCTCTTGATCGTATATTTTGCAAGAATCATATTATATACAGAAATAAATGAAATAATAAAGTAATGGATCTTTTGTATATAGTAATCAAATTGTGAACAAACAAACAAACAAACAGAACTAAATACGAATTTATACAGGGTGTCCATAAAGTCCGTGTGTACTTTAAAAAATTTATAACTTTATTTGTATTTGCAATAGAAATAATCTGTAAAATGGATTTGAAATAAGTAAATCTATATTTTTAAGCTTTTATTGAAATTTTATTTAACTTTCCACATGCCCGCCATCATTACAATACAAAGGGTAATATGATTTTGCAGTTCACGAAAAACATTTGCCAAATTATTTATAGTAATGCCTGAAATCACATTAGTTATTCTAGCTTTCAAATCTTCCAATGAACTAGTTTTGGTTGCATACACAATTGTTTTCATATGTCCCCATAAAAAAAATCTAATGGAGTAAAACGCGGATGCCAATGAAATGGTCCACCCCTTCCGATCCATCTGTTAGGAAACTCCTGATTTAGAAACTGTCTAACACGCCGAGCAAAATGACAAGGAGCTCCATCTTGTTGAAGCACTGTATCATCTTTCAAGTTTAATTGTTCAAGTTGCGGAATAAAGTAATTCTGCAACATACCTAAGTAGCTGTCACTGTTAATAACACGATCTTCAAAAAAATATGGTCCTATGATTCGATTTATTCCCAAAGCACACTACACATTAGCTTTAAGAGAGTCCTTTTAATGTTCAACAGTTTCATTTGGGTTTTCAGTTCCCCAAATTCGCCAATTATGCCTGTTGACCTTGCCACTAATGTGAAATGTTGCTTCATCAGAAAGCAATAAATTACTCACAAATGCATCATCATTGCAAAGTTTTTCATTGAACTGGTGACAGAAAGTTAGCCGTGCATAATAATCCTCATCTAACAACTGTTGATGTAGTTGAATTTTGTAAGCTTTCATATGAAGTTTTGCCCGCAGAATCGTATGCAAAGTAGACTTTGGCAGCCCGAGCTCCAATGATGCCCGTCTTACAGACTTTCTTGGGCTTGCAGTAAAGGATTCTTCTATGGAAGCAACACTTCCGTCACTGACACATGACCTTCCAGACCGTGGTTTATCATGGACAGCGCCTGTCTCTTTAAATTTGTTCATCCATTTAAAAATGGTGTTCCTATGAGGCGCTTTTTTATTTTATTCAATTCTAAACTTTCTTTATACAGCAATAGTAGATTTCAATTCAACCAACCAAAGGACACAGTTTACTTTTTCCTCAATTAAAGCCATGGGATCAAATTGATTCTGAAAAACAAAAGAAAATATTTTTTACTTATTTTTTACTTATCTAAAAATTGTTACGAATTTTGTGGTGAAAAATTCGTAACAATTTTTAGATAAGTAAAAAATAAGTTTACTATATTATAACATTTTTTACAGATTATTTCTATCGCAAATATAAATAAAGTTATAAATTTTTTAAAGTGCACACGAACTTTATGGACACCCTTTATATATTACTTGCCTGCTAAGGCTACAGAGGAGACAAACGAAGTAACAAAACTGTAGCTGGGATGCGGGACACTATATGTAGGCAAATTTAGCCAGATTTTATTTGAAAATATAGGTTCTTTTTTTACCAATTGTCATAAAATTTTAACCACAGAATATAAGTATAATCTGCAAAAAGCCTGCAAATTTTCATGTAGTTTCGTCCCATAAAATCAAAGATATGAGCATTTCAATATTCAATTTGTCTACCAGTATAGATATATCCATGCATATTAGTGGCCTAGAAAGGTAAAGGGGAAACAATAAAAGCTTCAAAACTGAAGCTGGCCTGCAGGACATAATATAGACAAATGTAGGCATATTTGAACATATTTTATTGGTTTGAAAATTCTAATATTCAAATTGGCTACCAGTAGAGATATATCCATATATATATACAGGCTGTCCAAAAAGTGACTGAAGGGTTTTGAACTTAAATCGATTCTTTATTTTTGATTATACATTTCTGTCATTTTAACACAATCTGACTAAATTCAAACAACTCTTATTTCTAAAAAATAATGCCTTTAAATGTTGCCCATTTTCAGCTTCGCATACTTGTGCTCTCTCTCTCTCTCTCTCTCTCTCTCTATCTCTCTCTCTCTCTATATATATATATATATATATATTTCTTGTCTCCCATTTAACCTATTTGCTAAAGTCAGTGAGACATGGAAAGTCAAAGTAAAAATAATAAATTTATCAGATGTCCTGTAGCAGGAGGATTTGCAGGACTTCTGATAAATTTATTATTTTAACTTTGATTTTCCATGTCTCACTGACTTTAGCAAATAGGGTGCATACCTTTATGAGTATTTGCTAATATTTTCTCTCTCCTGATGAGATGGTAGACATCGAAACCCTATAGGTTAAGGAGATTAATTTTCTAAAGTATTCTTTGTCTTGCTTAGAATAATAAAAATTCTTTGATATGAAACTCAACCACTTCATTTCATTTCAATGAGAGTTTTTTGAAATTCATTGAATCACAATTTAATATATATATATATATATATATATATATATATATATATATATATATATATAGTAATCCACATACAGTGCTGTTTCGCTGTTTCACAGCTCATCAGTGCGGCTAGACAAGACAAGCAACTACCTCAAGCCAGGATCAAAACCAGATCGCGAAAACGAGAGTCAGAGTTTCTAACCGTTGCGCTATACGGTTGCTGCTATGCACTCAGTGAATTAGTACAGTAATATACAGTAATAATTGATGTGAACCCAAGGTTGGAACCACAGAAGGAAAACACGAAACACGGATCAGGTGTAAGAAAGATATATTGACCAAAATGTTATAAGGATAGGATAAAGGGTAAGCAAAGTTTACTATCCGGTGGTATCCATTATGGGTAGTTGTATATACTGCGTACTACTAACATTCCTGCTGATTCTATGGTATTACGATACTGCTCCCTGAGAGGATTATCTCACATCGTAATATAGTACTGGAAGAGTCCATGATGCAGGTAAGTTTCGGTCTCACAATATTAATTAGTAATAAATAGTGATATTTACTGGAAATAAAATAGGTGTAAGGATCCGAAAATTCGTACTAAGACTCGTGGCGTAGTCGTTAAAGCAATCGGAAAACCAATTTTAAATTGATTTTTTTCCGGAAAGTTAAAGGTTCAATTCTCAGTGTGGGCGACGAAAAAATACTATTAAGAATTATTTAGGGTATCTATGATGGCGGACGAGACGAAAGCATGCTACCCCGTGAAGTAAATTTTCTCGATTTCGACAAGATACAGGTCGGAGGTTACATCGTTGTATGTTTGGTTTAAGGTGAGAGGTGCTTTCTATGCTGATGTTTACACAGAGAGGGGGATGGGAGGCGAGCGTCAGGAGGGTTAGAAAGAGCTTCTGATAAGGGATGAATTTTACTTTTCCTTTCCAGGTCTACACGAAATTAAAATTTAATAAAATATCTTATATTGTTCATTAGAATAGAATAAATACTTACTTCGGTCATGCTTTGAGAGGCTAATAGAGTCATTATCCTTGATTTGTGCTATGGAAATATTATAGTTAAAAAATTTTAATCGAAAAGAATTATTTAAAAAAATTGAATTAAAAAAATAATTAAAAACGTGATAGATGAGAGGGTCAGTATATCCCCAGATTATGGCAAGAGGGCTTAAAAGGATAATTAGTCTAGAGATCATTTACTATATATCAGTAATTACTTCAGATGGGGGAAAAGGGGACAACTGTAGTTATATGATTAAGGCTTATAGTATGAATGTTGAGGTGGGGATGCATAGTAGGTGACCATATTGGAAATATTAGATATGGTTCAAACGGTTAAAATATTGATGCATAGGGCACGGATAGGAGCCTTAAATTGGTTATGACACGTCCAATTGATAATTTTATGGGAATAATAGTATTAAACTCTTGCACGATGGTGTGCAGGGGATAATCTATAGACATATTGATGGGTTTGGAAGTGGGAAGAGAAAAGGTACAGACCGGGTAATAAGCAAGGAGGAAATTACAAGATTTAGCAAAACTATGGATAGTTAGTGATGGGAAGCCATCGATAGCTCCAAGACCTTTGACAAAGTCTGGAATGGAGGGCTGCTAATGAAAATTAAATCATACGGTATAACTGGACGTATACTAAATATAATTAGATCGCTCTTAGACAATAGGACCACCCAGGTTGCCATTGATAGACATACATCAAAACAGCATTATATTAACATGAGAATGCCTCAGGGGTCGATTCTTGGACCACTATTATTCCTGATATTCATTAACGACTTCCCTGATAATATTTTGTCCGAGATGCTATATTTGCTGATGATACAACACTCTATAACATTCACGAGGGAAAAACGAATGAACACAAATCTAAGACAATGGCAGAATTGTTAGAAAATGACCTCCATACCATAGTGGAGTGGAACCGTAAATGGATGGTAACATTTAATGCTAGTAAGCCTAAGCTGCACTCTTTTAACAATTATGAGAAACCTTCCTAACCATGGACATCCTTGACAAATAACGTCCTATCTTAGAATTCTTACTTAAAACTCCTCGGCTTAACATTCACAGGCAATATGAATAGGAATACATACATTGAGGACATTGCGAAAAATATCTTCAATCTAATACGTCTCACTTTGTCAGTGAAGCTTCAAGCCCTGGCGGATCGGCACAATGTTGCATCCCTGTGCCTGTTTTACAAGCATGTTAATGAAGTGTGCTCTGATGAACTTGTTGCTTTTTTTCCCTCCACGTACACTTCTCAGACAAACCTGCTTAGCAACTGTTGTGGTCCCTAAATACCAGAAATCTTTCTACTCAAATAGCTAGACTTTGGAATTCCCTTCCTCTTAACTGCTTCCCTGGCTGTACTGATATGCAGAACTTTAAATATCAAATAAATCAACATTTTATTCATCTTTCCCTAGGTATTGTCCCAAATAGTAGCCCCTTACGTCGATATACTTTGTTGGAGTGAACGTGAGTTAAAAAAAAAATAATTCCAGCAAGCTTAGCTACAGATTTGATGTAAGCCTTCCATATCAAGTCAGGGGTCAAAGTCAATCCTAAAATCTTGTTGAATCAGAGTGCTTCCTCTAGACGGGAGACATTCATTTCAATTGGGGTCAAGTGGAGATTGGAGCTTGGTTTTTGATGCATTAAAATTAGTTCAGCCACTTTTTATCACATTGCATCACATGCTCAAGTTCGAAGGAGAGAGATTCAGATATATATTGGTTAACTCTGGCCTTTGCAACGTTGTAATAGATGATAGTGTCGCCTGCATATATGTCGATGAATGAACTTAGAATCTGATTTGGGAGATCATTGATGAAGATAACGAAGAGATGTTTGTAGTTTGAGTTCGGGCATCTGCTCATCGATGACAATTTCCATAAACCTATTAGAGGTGTGACACTATTTCTAGTCCACTGGCTGTTGTTATTGTGTTGTTCACCCGCCACCACCATAGCCAGGGTGTGATTTAGTCGCGCGGAGTGATACAAAAAGAAGAACCACAATACAATTTCACGATTCCCTCTCTGTTTTAATCGCTGGAAGCCATGAGATGAGCACGTGTATTTTTTGCTCTCTGTAAAAGAGAGGGGACACTACCCTCTCCCTCGGCACTAGTTAGGAATAGCTAGGTAGTTAGCTTAAAGGGTGATAATTCAAAATTAATTGTTAATTGTTGTAATTTTTAAATTGTAAAATATTGTAATATATAATGTGTAAAATAAACTCGTTAAGATTTATATATTTATATCGAATTGTGTTGCATTGTTTGATCTGCCTTGAATGCTTAAATGGCGAAACGGAACATGAAGACGATTCCAGCAAGAGGGGCTCCAACGTGAAGATGTCATCCTCAGATAATGAAGAAACAAGTCACACCCATATCCCAGGTATGCCTTCCATCTTTAGCTCTTAAAAAAAGACGTCTAACCAAATAATTCTCATATTCTCATATCCTGTTGTTACAATCTGGTGCTGTTTGAAGACATTTAACCGTAGGCCGGTCACGCTATTGACCAGACCGATATGTCATAAAGGGAAACGATTCGATGGTTGAGAAAAAATTCCTATATCTTTCAAAGCTGGAAATTTTGTAAAATAGACCTTTATGTAAAATCCTATTAAATTTCTTGAACCTATAAAAGAAAATTCAAACGTTTAAACTCCTCATTTATCATGTTGATACAGTACAAGTGAGAAGGAATATAACAGCAAAATTATATATTCAAAGAAATGTCACATAACTCCGGATTATTATCAAATTGAACCTGTTCCTACACTATTCTTTAATTGGTTTAATAAGTAATCTTTTAATTAGTATCCTTCATTATCATACTGATATAATCTCTCTCCCTTTCTCTCACTCTCTCTGAAGTATGCCTTACGTTATATTCGACTAAATATTATTGGCTTCCTTTCTCACGATTTTTAGCTCATAAAATAAAAGTTAAGTATTTGAACACTTCATGATCATTTTTTTTTTTTTTTTGCAATTTATCTTCTCAGCGAAATAAAGCTTTAATTACAGTTAGATTGAATAGTAAAATTATATATTCGATGAAATGTTACACATTCCAAGGGCTGTAATTGATTGATCCTATCCAATCATTAGCCTTTGATTAGCTTAATGATTAATCTTTCAATTAACATTGCATCACTATCATATCTCCCGCATATCTCTCTGTAGTATGTTTGACGTCATATACGACTAAAGACAGGGTGTCTCAAAATGATCTGACACATTTTTGGTCAAAAGATTAAATAACAATTAAATAAAGAAATATTTTTTATGTATGTAGAAAGACATTTTATTTTACAGAGTCTTACATATATAATCGGCCATATTTTTCCAAACATTGCTAACATACGGTCATAGACGCTCACGAAAATGTTCAATAACTCGATGGATCATTTCGGGTGGAATAGCAGCAATTTCAGAATGAATAGCTCGTTTTAATTCTTCAAGAAATCGAGTGCGATAACTGGATACTTTTGACTTAAACTATTCCCACAAAAAAATCGGAGGGGTTTAGATCAGGTGATCTTGCGGGCCAACTAATACTACGCAAAGAGATCAAATGATTCGGAAACATTTCCTTAAAAAAATGCATACAGATATAAATGAATTTTGACCTAATTAAATAAAATGGCATTCTACGTAAATTTAAAAAATAAACAAATATTTTCTTTATTTAATTATTTAAAAAAATTTTTACCTACATATCATTTTGGGGCACCATATATTATCGATTCCTTTCTTACGATTTTCCATTCATCAGTTTACCTTCATTAGTTTAAAAGTTTTGATTTAAGTTAACAGTAAAATTATATATTGGATGAAATGTTTCATTATTTCCCTCTTTAATCAATTTATTGTTTTTAGCTATTTTTGTAGTTTGCCACGTTTCTAAGACAGTCTTCTCAAAGACATTTGGCCATTGCATTATCGCAACAGCCGTTTGCCATTGATACTCGTATGCACATGTCTCATATTCTGTATTAATTCAAATATATTTATGCGTATTTTACGACCGGGAAACGCCGGGCGGCCTGCTAGCATACAAAATAAATTAGTACACAAACTAAACGGATACAAAAAATGCAGTATTTGGATTATTCAAACTATTGTTCTTATCTAGTTTTATTTCACAACGTTTCGGCAGATGCTATATTAGTATCTGTACTTACTAGTAGTTCTCACACAGGTCATCATCAAAGATTGCTCGCCGAAAACAACCGGTAGTGTTCCCTGCAGTGTGACAACTAGTCTCTCCAGATTTCCATTACTCTTAACCGCTTTCAATAAATTTTGAATATGATCTTGCATTATCGCAACAGCCGTTTGCCATTGATTTCTTATCGGACTATTGGTTTTCACTAGAATTTGGATGGCAAAAAAAACTCCCAAAGGTCCCAGTCTTCCCAGTGAAGGTCTGACAAGTGCTTTTTCTCCTCCGTGTTTCCATCCTTCTCGACCCTTCTCGACTATTTGGTATATTATTATTTACTCATTGGGAGTAGTCACACAGGCTATCATCAAAGATTTCTGTTTGAGAACAACTTGTGGCGTTCTCTGGAGTATGAGTGACAACAAGTCTCCCTAGATTTCCAATACTCTTAACCTTTTTCGATAACCATTTTAGGTGAATTTGCGTTATCGTAACGGCCGCTTACCATTGATTTCTCGTTGGCGACAACCATTGGTCTTCACTGGAATTTAAGTGGCAAAAAGCCTCCTCAAGATCCTAGTTCTCTTTTCACTTATCCAGTGCAGGTCTGGCAAGTGCTTTCTCTCCTCGGCCTTTCCATCCTCCTCGGCCCTCCTCACTTATTTGGTGTGGCATTAGCTTTTGGTGACACACACAAAAAGGGGGGTAGGAGCGTACGGGGGGGGTTAACTTACAATTATAATTTCAGTTTTCTATGATTCCATGTGATGCTCTTTTGCGTTTCACATCTTTAGCATTTTCTATGTGTCCAGTTTGTACCCGTAGCTCATGTGTATAAGTTTCCGCATTCAAGGGTTTTTTCTTAACAGTTCAGTCATTTTCATTACTGTTATCCATTGTATGTTCTCAGCCATCCTTTTGATTCCAATTTCCCCCATTTTTTTTTTTTTTTTTTTTTAGTTTTTCGGTATTGTTCCTAGCGCTCCTACAATTAGTGGTATTACCTTTATTATTATTATTATTATTATTATTATTATTATTATTATTATTATTATTATTATCATTTATTCACTAGGTATTCTCACACAGGTCATAATAAAAATTACTCACTGATAATAACCGATGGTGTTCCCTGAAGTCTGGGTGATACCAAGTTTCCTCAGATTTACAGTACGCTCTACCTCTTTCGATTACTATTACAAATGACTTTTTATTATTGCAACTGTCGCTTGCTATTAATTTTCATTGTAAATTGCGTCGGATCCCAGTCCTCTGTGCACTCTTACAGTGGAAGTCTGATTAGTACTCTCCCTCCACGGTCTTTCCATTCTCATTGGCCTTGCACGACTATCATTTACAAAATAAATTAATACTCAAACAAATCCGTTGTTATTCTCATAACGTTTCGGTCGATGTAACGCCCGGCCTTCTGCAGGTGTATCTTATTGAAGTCGGAAATCATCTACGCAACTTTGAACGAAGCTTATTTTTTTAATCTACGGAAGTAGAATGGATAAAGGTCTTAAGTAATTTGTAATTGTATTCTTAGTATCGTCTGCGTTGGGGATTGAACCTTCAACCGGAAGTCTGTCAGTCGATTTTTTAGTTGTACTCACTAGAAGTTCTCACATGGGTCATCATTAGAGATTGCTCACGAACAACCGATGGTATTCCCCGGAGCTTGAGTGACAAGTTTCCGCAGACTTCAAGAAATCTCCACCTCTTTCGATAACCTTCAGGTTCACAGTTGGCGTCGTGTGCTATTTGCTAGATGTACGTGGATGTAGGTCGTCCTTTGCTTGCGCGTCCGTGTCGTGAAGTCCATAGCAATATATCACTCACCAATTCATGCTTACTCCTCAGACAATGACCGGCAAATCATAGGCGTCTTTCTCTGATTGTATTAGATATGGCAGGTAGGTTGCCATAAAGTTGCTGCTTCGTAGGATGATTTTGCCAAGATATATTTAATACTGTTCTTAGCATACGGGTGTATGTGCCGTCTAGTTTCCTTCTCAATCTTTTGGTGAGTGTTGGATCAACACTGAAAGAAGTCGCTGAATTTACGTATCTGAGCAGCAACATAGTTTCCACAGAGAGAGATATCGAAATTCGCATCTCAAAAGCATGGGCCGCATTGGGTGGACTGCGTTTAGTATGGACGTCGGGACTAACTAACAAACTGAAAATGCAATTCTTCAGGGCAGTGGTAGAGTCTGTCCTTGCTTACGGTGCTATAACCTGAATGGGGGCTTGTTGCCCTAAAATCAAAGCTCCTTATTTATACTTTCAAAAAGATCGGCACAAAAGTGTTGGAAGATAGAGAAGTTTTATCCGACATGTTATTCGTTACAAATCACAGGCCAGTAGGGTGTACACAAGGAAAGGAAAAGAGATGAAGATAGAAATAAAAATAGGAAACCAAGTTTCCCTATTAAGATAGTTTATTTATAAACTCGGATTTATGATCCTTGAGAAGTATGTGCGCTTCTTTTTTGTGCAGTTTATTTACTTTATTGCTTGTTTGTTTGTTACTTTATTGCTTGTTTGTGCTTGTTTGTCTCTTATAATGTTGAATCTATTTTATTAACTATTGAGGAAGTTGATTTTTATAGCTTCCTTTTTTCTTTTTTCTTTTTTTGTAATATTTTGTTAAAGTAATTTTTTCTTTTTGGTATTTTTTCTTAGTGAGTTTGTAAAAATTATGCTTTTTGTCTGCTTTCGCGATCATAAATTTGTCGTTTGCGTGACACTGCTGTCCAAACTGTCACTTTCTGGTCACCACTTGACGCGTCTTCTCTCCACTCCAAAACGAACTTCTGCAACTTTAGCTTTTCTCTCCCCGAA
Organism: Euprymna scolopes; assembly: GCF_053919585.1. Taxonomy (NCBI): domain Eukaryota; kingdom Metazoa; phylum Mollusca; class Cephalopoda; order Sepiida; family Sepiolidae; genus Euprymna; species Euprymna scolopes. The sequence continues at coordinate 401,167 of NC_136525.1, forward strand.
TCCGACTTTTCTCTTCTACAAATACAACTTCTCTGCTCGCAATCTAACTTCAGAATGCCTTCCTTCCCCAAATCACTCCTCTTTTATCTCCAATCAGGAGCATCTCATTTGCATACCTCATGGTCACCCTGTAGGCATATAAAGAAACAGGGCAGCCATTTTTGTTTCTTTCTTCTTCATTATGAACACGAGGTAAGCCACACAAAAACGCGGTCGGTCGTTCTTGTTTCTTTTTTCTTCATTTACACCACAAAATTTTGAGTGGTTAATTTCTTTGACTGTGTTTTCTGCTTTCTTTTAAAAGTGATTTTTCTTATTGTGGAAAGTTATTTGGATCTTTTATGAAGTTATCAAGTTGTTCGACTCGTGACGCCTTTTCACAATTTTGAAGTGTGTTGTTGTCGCTTGAGGATTATCAGGAAGGAAATACGCTTTCCATTTCACGCGCCTTCATAGTTTTTCGGTTTTCATCAAGGCGAGTAGGTAATCCCAGTTTTTTGTAGTGAATGTAATCTTTAACGAAGTATTGTAATTAAATTCTCCATGTTTACCGGTAACAATAATATATATATATACACGGCGAAATTTGTCTAGGCTTCCAGTTCGTGAGGTCCGTGGTTTCTGTGGGCTGCGGCGTTGTCTGATTTTGGAAATAATTATAAAAGTATCTCACATTAAATCTAAATGTGATATGTATTCACACACACACACACACACACACACACACACACACATATATATATATATATATATATATATATATATATATATATATATATATATATATATATATATATACTAGTAAGCATCCCGGCGTGGTCTTGTCATAAAATACGCTTAAATATGATAGTAGAGTCAATTCTCTGTTGATTATTATATTGTACCCAATATAAAGTAGTGAACACCCGGCTTGGCTAGGTTGTAAAATGCACAAATATATTTTAATTCATGCAGATTTCATATTTATTATTATAGAGCCAATACTTTATTGCTTAATATATTGTACCGGATATATAATAATGATTACAAAAGTTTAAAAAATATATATATTACTTGAGTGTCATCAGCTAAAATCAAAACCAAACTTTGTAACTCACCAGCTTCATTTCTTACCGTGTGAGCTAAACTTAAAAGATAACGTTGTTAAAGTTACAAATGTATATTTGCAGATGCATATGTTATGATGTAATGTGTAGCGTGAGACTTAAAAAAATAACGTTGGAAATTGGCGCGTTCGTTCATTCGTTCTGTTTGTAGTCCGGTTATTATGCTTCCCTACTGGTTGTATTTTATGTAGAATAAAACGTTTTTGCTCGTTTAAAATGAAAGTAAAATGTTTAGTCGACTCGCGCCTATCAAGTTCCAATTTTATTTCTTTCAATTTTGACCTACTGGTAGCTATTTTTACCAGTTGAAAACTAAATCAAATTTGTTTCCAAAACCCGTATATATCGTTTCAGGTCTGTAGACCAAAAGCTGTCTGAGCAGTTTAATAGAGACCGTTCCTCAGACAGACAAGGTCATTTTTATCATTTCTTCCTGGTTTTAAGTTGTTTTCCTTTCATCTTTATCTCTTGTATCCAAGGCATCTCCATTTAATATATCGTGCATTTTATTCCTCATATACATATAAATATATATAGTTTTTATTAATACGGAATAATGTCATAAATTAATCCGTATTTGCTCGCCCCAAATAGTCAATTTACATGATTTTTTTTTTTTAATCATTTGTAATTTTAAATAAGTACCAAAAAATCTAATAAAGAATTGCTCTACATCTAAGTTTGAGTAATATTAATACATTTATTTTAGATTGGTCTGCAATATATATATATATATATATATATATATATATATATATATATATATATATATATATATATATATATGTGTGTGATTCAAAGTTAAAAATAATCAAAGATAAAAATAAATAAATTTAACGAGGTTTATATAATAGTGTTCAATGTGAATAGAATGAGATATATTTTTATTTATAGTCAAAGGAACATATTGATGTTGCTTCACTCGCATGGTCTGCTTCTTCAAAAGAAGGAATCTTTTTTTCTTTTTTGTTGCCTGACGAGGTTTCCTCTCTGGACCAAAGTATCGTAGGTTTCCGACAACAGATGTCACACAATTTTATTAACTCTAGTCTATTAACCACTATCTAATATAGCTTTCGAACTATTTTACATATATTCAGTCGTTGAAATAAAGTGCTACATTACATCCGACGAGCAAGACCATCACTATCACAGCATCTACAAAGGAAGGAGTTCTTATTTTTCTCTCTAAACATTTATTCCTACCACCGCTACCAGTTGTAACCGTACTTCACTTGCGTGTTTTTGTGACCGTGTGTTCGATTTAACAGCCATCTTAAATAAAAACAAAAAAAAACGACTTTCCTTCGATTTCAAATTTCGCTACAATAACACGGAGGAACAAAAATGTTTATAACCTTTCTCATTACTTATATTTGAATGCAATATTTTCTACAGAAAATAGGTGCGAAAATAAGGATCTTTTCTTGGTATTTTTTTCATAAGATCTACCTACACAATTTTCTTGAAAATGGTGGTTTCTATAGGTTTTTGACTCAGATCCTTTCATGGTAGTTTTTACGTTAGGTCTACCTACACAATATTTTTTATAAATTACGGCTTTAATAGGTTTTTGATTATACTGAATAAGAAAATCTTACTTAAATTTTGCAGGGACAAGTGGTTTCTGAGATATATATAACTGTATTATGCACTGTATTTCACTGACGCTATCCTCCTCCCCATATTAAGAACGGCTTTCGGATTAGATACCCCCAACCTTCAAATGTTAAGAACGACTTTCGGAATATACACCCCATTGAGGGCATATTTGCCCAAAATTTAACTGTGATATTTGTTGTCAGCATATCCAACCGCAAATAGTATTAAAAAAATTTGGAGGGGGCAGCGTCAGTCGCGATAAGTTAGCAGTGTCGGTCACAGAAAGTACATTTGTTTATCGCGTGTACGTACGAACAGGGCGGCTAGTGAATTACAGAGCATAATACATGTTTTTATACCTCGAAAACTACTTGTCTCTGCAAAGATTAAATGAGATTTTCATATTCAGCATCGTCGAAAACCTATAATAGTCCTCATTTTAAAATATTGTGGGGATGGGCCCAATGTAAAAATTTACCCTTTTTTATGAAAAAAAAAGTACAGAGTTTAATAAAGGGTTATCTTACAACATTTTTACATTATTTTCTCATCAAAATATTGTGTATCCACAAGTATTAAGAATATAAACATATTAACCATACATTTTGTCTTTATTTCCATTTATACAACAAAGCATGGCTGGGTACAGTATGTGTATATATATATATATAGATTTCAAAACCCGATACTATGACCATAAAAGTACATTCAACAATAAAAAAACACCGTATAAAAACAACACTAGCGAATAAATACTTGGAACTCAAAGAAAGCGGACATTCGCCGGTAGTCGAATGGAAAATAAATATACAAGCTACCACGTGTAGGCATTTAGACGACCCATGTAAATTATGCCTTCATGAAAAATTTGCTATCCTGTACTTTAAACAACCCACAAATCTATTAAACTGTTGAAGAGAAATAGCAAACAACTGTGTTCACAAAATGAAACTTACTCTAGGATAGCGATACAAAATAGCTTTAAAACTAACAAAAACAATACAAAATAAACAAATAAATAAATTGAATAAACATGAATATACATAAACGATCACACATATATGTATGTATATATATATATATATGTATATATATGTGCATGTATGTATGTACACATATGTATATTTATATATAAAAAACGGAAAAGATCTGCCTTAAACCACTAACCTAGTTCTAAAACAAATCCTTTGTTCGACAAAATGCATGCCCATTGGCTGATAGGAAGGGGCGCGGTGGATACTAAAAAGCTGATTGGCTAACTAAAATCCTCAACAGAAGAGGACCATATAAAAACGAGAAACAACCACAGAATTCGCGCATAAGCCTGACGAATCCTAGAGTGGATGAAACGCCGAATATTCAGTGTAGCTTAATCGCCATATATATTTAATATATATATATATATATATATATATATATATATATATATATATATATATATATATATATATATATATATATATATATATCCAGGTTTGAGGTGTTCAAAAGTCGGGACTAATGAAGACAACGAGGTTGTAAGTTAGTGCTCAATAAAAAAAAAGAGCAAAATATTTTTATTATTTTTTTTAGGGTAAACAGCTACATATAGTAGCTACAAATAGCCATCTGTTTCAGTCAAAGAGACTTTCTCGGGCGACCCAGAACCTCTCGACGCCAAAAAGATAATAGATTTTTCTTTTTGGCGTCGAGAGGTTCTGGGTCGCCTAAGGAAGTCACTTTGACTGAAACAGATGGCTATTTGTAGCGACCATATGTAACTGTTTACCCTAAAAAAATAAATAAATAATATATATATATATATATATATATGTATATATATATATACGTGCATAAAATTATCCATAATAATTATTAATTAATTAATAATAATAATAACGAAAAAACGCATCTGAAATATGGGCAACTAGAATATAAATAAAGGGCAGGTAACTCTCCCAAAGCTATCAAGCAAAGTTAAAAATACCACAGAATTGCTTATAAAAATATAAATAAATACTCTCTTTTTTAATTTTCTTATTATTTTTGTTCTAGCTGGGAGTTGAACGTCCAAGTGAATGCCAGACATTCATCCGTTCTTTCAAACCGAGAGACCTTTTTACAAATCTTACCGCCATTTTAAGGGCAATTGTTTTAATTTCTCTTGCGCTTGGTTCACCAGGTGTATTTACCAGTTGGTTTAATATATTTAATTGCTCCTCTTAACCATGAAGATATATTCTTTATTAGCTTTATTTAATACTTATATATGTATATATATATATACATATAGACGCACATACATATACATATATACACGCGCACTCGTGCGCGCGTGCACGCGCGTATGTGTGAACTAAAATACTCTTAAGTGAACTTTTTCTTTAGAAATCAATGTTTTTCGAATAAATGTTTTTCACTTTATTTTTATATTTTATACAAAACGAATATATATATATATATATATATATATATATATATATATATATATATATATATATATATATACATATATAGATAGATAGATAGATAGATAGATAGAGAGTGAGTGAGAGACAGAAAGACAGACAGACAGACAAACAAAGATAGGCAGAGACGGAGAGAGAGAAAAAAGGGAGATAAATAGCGGAGGTAAAGACTCGAGACATATGAACTTATAATGATTTTCGTTTCTTCTGAAATGAAATACGTTTTATTCTTTATTCATTTTATTCTTCATCTACTTTTATTTCAAGAGTAACATATATTATAACAACGCCAATCCAAAATTCAATGGGTTGAAAAAAAATTATTAATTTGTATCCGAAACATTATTTAATTATAAGTTTATAATTTTATCTTCAAACGCTGTCAATGTAGTTGAATGACCTTCTTCTGGTATTGTGAGATCGCATGCGCAATCCGGCTTTCATTCGTCTGTTCACTTGGTGACAGTGATGAGAGCACTTCCGGTTATATCTTGCAGCTCTTTGCAATGGAAGTTGATGACGATCCGACGGTCTCCACTCCGCAATGGTGTAAATGAGATATCCTCTACCAAATTGGAATTTGGCGGCACGTCCCTGGATAAATAAATGGAAATAAAAATAGAATGGTACCGAACAAATATTTAATTTAGTGAAAAAATTATTTAAACTCAAAATTAAAAAATTATTAGCATATTTCACGAAGATTTGATCATCTACATAATTTTCTGCTTGCCCCTTCCTTTGTTAGTCCGTACCTTAAGCTTTGAAAATGGCCAAATGCAATTTTTAAAAATCAACTTGCATTTTAATAAAAGAGGCGAATTCGCAAAATGTGGCTTTAAAAAACAATCTAGCAAATCTGAACAAGAATATGAAACTGATCTCCCGTTGATGTAGCCTCGTTTTCGAATATCATTATGATATACTATCTTTATTGTAATCGTGTGAGAAAAGCCTTTTGTAATTTCAACATGCAGCGGTTTTTCATCTAAGAAAGAAGTAAACGAACGTTATGTAAAAAAAGAAAACATTTTAAAGAAATATGGCAATAAAAGAAAAACATCGTTTGCTAAGACGTGCTGTACTAAAAGAGTAAAAAACGATTGATTTTTACAATGTAATTTTATTATTTGTATTGAACTATGTAGCATAATATTACTTCATTTAAGTATTTATTAGTACTTATTAAATTATTTCATTTGAGTCACTTCAATATTTAAAATTAAACGGACACTATTTCCATAGAAATAACATGTTAAATGTTTCTCATTTGTGTGTCTATATATTCAACTTTTTCTTGAGCACTATTCGTCCGATCTGTTGGAAATTTTGTATTGACCTTTGTTGTAATAAAGTGCAACGAACTAAGTGTTCAATGCGTAGTTAGAGATAATAAATAATTATAAGGATTAGTATTTAATGCAAAAATGAACAAAAATTTAATTATACTCAACAATTAATTTGGTGTAGAGCATTAATTCATAGCAAACGCTTTGTCCGTTTTAACGGGTTATAACGTGTATATATATATATATATATATATATATATATATATATATATATATATATATATATATATTAGACATTAAGAGGATATATATATATTTAAATACCCGTTCACATACACTTTTCCATGATAAAGCTAGAACCCAGAATTAGATGGAATCGAGCAATTGCATTGACAACGTGTTCGTCAGACCCAAAGTGGATTTCGATGTACTGCATCTCATCAGTGACGTGCTCCGACATAGGTGCGAACCCAGGTCGTCGCACGCATGAAGTGTGCAATACTAACGACCCAACCATATGGGCAACGGCGCAATCTATTGGCTATGCCTCGATTTTAATTTTTATATTTTATCTAGTTCTACATTCTATTATGTGACAAGTAACGCGTCATATACAACTAAGATAGTTACTGCTTGGTATGCAGGCGGTAGAAATCATATCTACGAACATTAACTGAAATTAGCCGACTCCCCGGCGTAGAAACGTGATGTCCCTCAACAAATAGGTTGTTCCGAAATCGTGTCTGGGCAGTAGACTAATTTCAGTTAATGTTCGTAGATGTGATATCTACCTCCTGCATACCAGGCAGTAACTATCTTAGTTCATGCTTTCGGATACGCTGTATCGCCTGACAAGGCCTCTAGTTGCTGGTAACTAGCCGACCAAAACAGATTCCTGACTGTGTAGCAACATATCACTGTTTATGTAAAAAGCATATAAAGAGTATATATATATATATATATATATATATATATATATATATATATATATATCTGTGTGTGTGTGTGTGTGTGTGTACTTTCAATTATAGGTATTCAAGAGTACAAACTAATGAATATAACAAAGTTATTGACAATGTTCAATAAGAAAAGTCGGAAGTATGTCAACCGAATGAGGTCATATTTTAACTGAAACAATAACTCTGTTGTCATCGTGACGTAATATTTACTTATATATATATATATATATATATATATATATATATATATATATATATATATATATATATATATATATATATAATGACAAAGAAAAGAAAAAAGATTTTAAAAAGCGTTAAAGAGAGGAGTGATCTTATTTATACTTTCTACCGTGTCTACCCTTGGCTATAGTTTCATGCTTAATATTTCTAAGCGTTTATAAGAAAGAATTAAATCAAATATTTGTATCACATAAAATTATAAAATAATGAGATAAATAAGAAAATTTTAGAGGTAACTGAAAGCATGGAAAAGAGGAAGGTGTTAAAGAAAGCGAGTTCAGGGTAAAGAAATTTTGAGCTGGTTGAGGTGTATTATTTGGCATTACAATTTGATCGTATTTATAATTTCTTCTATGTTTACAGTTGACTATAGTTTCATGTTTAATATTTATAAGAGTTTATAAGAAATTATTAAATCGAATACTTGCACCAGATAAGTACTTACATAACTTCACGGTGCTTACTACAATTTAAGCCAGAGCCTTCGAGGGATAGCATACACATGGAGAGTGGGACACTCAACGGGTTGATGAAGGTCACCTTAGCAAGCACATTTTGACCGACGCGAATTCTCCTGGGTACCTGTAATGAATATCAATGTTGATCAGCTAGAAATACATATCATTGGTTTAGGATAGTATGTTTAATAATAGAATACATAAATGTGTGACTAATTATTTAATTTATTCGTCACAGTGTAATAATAAAATAGTAATAAAATAAGGATAGCCGGCTCCACATATATACACACACCCATGCATACACATAAAAAGGTTGTTTCTAGAATGAATTTTAATCACAAAAGACCACTGAGCCCTGTGGGGTCCCGATTTCGAATCTCGCTAGATTCAGCGACTCTAATGAATCGTAAACGACGAAACACGTGTCAGTTGATAATTGTATTTTAAAAATAATATATATGCCGCTCCCCCTGTGGGGGTACCAAATTGGTTAAAGGGGAAATTATTCCCAACACGCATTTAGGTAAAAATGCACTTTCGTAAATAACTGAATTCTATAACGGTTTGAATTTTATAACGGTTCCAGTATATTTATTATTCCAACTTTGGGTAACTTTTTATGCTGTTGCCTCTATTTTAATTTTCAATCTATATACTAATAAGCAATAATCATAATTACCATATATCTATTTTTCCAACATTTACTCTGATAAGATAAGCCATTTATTGGAAATCCCTGGGTTAAGAAAAAGACTTACTCTTTGGTCAAACAATAAATTTTATTGTAATTATACATAATTAACTCAAAATTTCCATTTATATTATTGCACTTTCTCGCATATTGAGCTTTCTTCATCTGCCCGGGATCATCTTATAAATATTGATACTAATATTTATTAGGACTTTATATTTACAGTATTATACAACCTGTATTTTTACTGCACTTCAGTGTTTCGTTTATATATATTTATAACTATATATGAACTTATTCATTTTATATACTCCTAACTTTTCTCATTAAACTTTCTTTCTACAATGAAAACAAATGGACATTGTCTCATATTAATAACTTTTAATAAAATATAATTTATGGAATTGAGTGGGAAAGTATTAATATGATTTTCAGAGCGTTGGATAATTCATGGTCCTTAAATTATCGAATCAGACTTCTTCGATATCTGAGCGTATGAACCCTCTCTTTTTTACATGGAGGTCACCACTTATCAAGGACTAGAAGCCACTCGGGGATAATCTTTACTTTGCAAAGATCTTAAAATATTTACAAAATTCTATCTTTATATATCTATGTAAAATTACACTCTTAAATATATAATATATATATATATATATATCTTGTGATTTTATGCCTTTGGGGTCATTATTTTATTTGTGTTTATCATCTAACATTTCTCTCACTCTCTCGCATATCATTATAAACCTTAAAACATTTTTAAACTGTTTCTCTAATGCTAACCCTTACACCAACCCCTCATTCTCTCATAAATATAAACCTAAAAATCATATTACTTGTTTTGATCGAACTATTATTCTCATCTTGAGTGTTATTTGAGCGACATTTCGGTCAGTTTGCCCTTCGATTGTCTTTAGGCATGTTGGTTATTGTCTTGGAGGAGAAAGAAGAAAATTACTGATTGTAGATCTTTTCGTATTCTTGGAGTTTGTCTCTGTTTTATAGCTGCTGTTTCGTATGTGTAGAAAAAATTAAAACAAAAAAGTAATATAAATAATCAGCCCTCATCTCACAAAATCAGAATTGTAAATCTAAATATTTATCTGAAACAGGCTTCTCCCAGAAATCTTCGACCAAATTGGAACCACTAAATAGGGAATCTCCTAAAAAAATACTCGTTTTTCAAGGGCGACTTACGTCGATATGAAGAGTAGGCCAGTCCATTTGGAAGCTTTCTGTATACATGAAGACCTGGTCAGTTTGCATAACGCGGGTGTAAACGGAAATCTTCATTGCCATGTGCGAATCGATCCGGTCGATGAAACGCATATAATCTTCCGGGATGATCTGCATGCTGATTGGTTTACCTGTGGTTCACATAAATACAAACGAAATGCAAAAAAAAAAAAAAAAGATAAAAATAGGTCATGTCAAAATTCTATATACACAATATATAAAGAACAACGGAAAAAAGATTCTGTTATTTCGAATGTCTATACACAAAATATATAAGGATAAACAGAAAAAAGATTCTGTTATTTCGAAAATCTATAGAAAAAATATATAAGGTAAATCTATAGAAATTAAATTTTACATAAATCTATACAAACGTAGATTCTTCCCATATAAATTTTATGTAAACTTTAAGTATGTAGCAGATACATAGTGCATAAAGAGTAAGTACTGATTCATATATTTCAACATATTTATTTTATATTATTATTATGAGTATTTATAATTACTGTTTATTTTTATCGATATGTTTATTATTTTTATTTGTAAAAATAAATAAATACTTTAAAAATAACATTTTATATCATGTTTTAAGTTATAATTTATTTTGATTTAATATTTTAAGTTTTTTAATTTGTAATAGAATAAACAACTATAAAAGATTTTTAGCATGTTTATTTTTTTTATTGTTTTGCATTTTTATTTATTCTATTTTTTATATTCTTTAATTTGTAAAAAATGAAATAAAAATATATATTCAAAATATTTTATTTAAGTATTTTTTATCATTTTTATTTTTAGTTTCTATTTATTTGTATTTCTATATTTTTGCAGGTGTAAAATAATAGAATAAATGAATGAATTAATATTAAAAAAAATAAACTACAAAATAAACAACCAAAAATGCAAATAAAAATATTCGGTTATTTTGAAAATTAATGAAAATTAAATTTTATAGATGTCTATTATGTAAAAGGTAAACGTCTGCATGTATGTATGCATGTATGTATGCATTTATGTATGTACGTATGTATAGCTAAAACTCTACAACTACAAAACATACAGCCATAAATGCAAAATGAGAACAAAAATTCGGTTATTTTGAAAATCTATATGAATTAAATTTTATGTAAATCTATTGTATAAAAAGCAGATATCTGTATGTATGTCCACATAAAACTCTAAAACTACAAATCAAGCATCCATAAAGTTGATATTGTATTGATCAATATTGTCTCGAATAATATTTAAAATTTGGAAAAAAATATTCATTCTTTGACACTGATGGGTCTATTTTCCAGCCACTAATTACAGGGAAACAACTCTAACTTAATTTAACTCATGCGAATTTTAGGAGTTTTAAACCTTTCTAGTTTTAAATATCACTATTTATTACCACACACACACACACACACACACACACACACACACACACACACACACACATACACACACACATACACACACACACACACACACATATATATATATATAGTATTTACTATAATAATTATTAAATACCTACAGACACTAGTGCTCATCCTTCTTTTTGGGAATCATCAGTGCAGTGTGTCACGATTAGCATCAGTCGATATATTTGAACCAATCTACAGAAGCCATCCCTGGCTTCATTAGCAAGGACCTAATCCATTCAGTTACCGTTAACCACGAGAAAAGCTGTTGAATTTTAAAAATGTATTTTTTAAATGCTTTTTAACGTCTGTTAGAGTGATTTAATCATTATATGATGATCTGCATAAGAGCTAAATTGACTGACTTTAATTCAATTGAAAGTGCCCAACGATAAGAAACGAGTTTCGTAAAGGGCTGACATAAGTATTTATTAAATACCTACAGACACTACTAGTCTCTCATCCTGTTTTAAATATATAAATATGTGTGTGTCTGCGTGTCCGTGTGCGTGTCCGTGTGCGTGTGTGTGTGTGTCTGTGTGTGTGGAGGGAACCAAAAAGAATTAGAGAAATTCTTAAAACGAAACTTTTAACTAAAAGTTCGAAATTTGAAGTGGATCTGATATACAGAAAGAAAAAAAAAGAGAAAACAACAATATAAATATATATCCTGATGCATATAAATTTAATCGTCCATTCAATAAGAAGATTATATCATTAGGAGTACAGGATATACATATGCTCTTTATACCTAGGTATTTAGAAGCCTAATACTTTTCATCAGAAGAGGAGAGGAGATGTTAGTTAAGAGATTAAATATGTAACGTATAGCAGAATCCTGATAAATATATTAGGAACGAAATAATGGAATATCTAATGTAGAAGGTAAACAGTATAAATGTGGAGAGGACGCTGGAACACTAAAGTGATGAAGGTGGTAGAAGACAATATTGGGATTATTACATAATGGATATAAGTTTATGACATAGGGTTAGCGGCTTTGTAATGATACATTTGGTTGTATGAGTTCAATACGCATGTCATATGTGGAGATGTACATTTAAAATCGAGAAAAATAGAGGACAAAAGCAATAGGAGGTAATGGTAGAGGCTTTTATAAACATAAAATATTAGAGGTAGATGATAGAGAAGGGGTTTCTTGAAACAGAGAAAAGAAGGTAAGTTAGGATATGTCAGAAAGAGCATAGAAGTACAAAGCAGTATAAAACATTTCAGCGAAGAGACATGGGTTGGAGTTAAGTTGATAGTTTGGGGCATATTAGATTGGAGGCCCTTTTTTACCCTGTCCAAGAGGGAAGAGACTAGCGGCAGATGCACCAGCACAGATGTGGCAACAATACTCCATGCATGAGCAAATGGTGTCTTTGTAGAAATATAGGATACTCTCGGGTGTGAGTTACTTTCTAGTAGAGGGGATCTACCTTCATAGCTATATTTATTTTATGCACATTTTTTATTTGGTTATTTATAAAAATAAAGAAAAAAAAAAGAAAAATACATAAAATATATAAATAAAAATTGTAATCAAACAAATGAATTTGATTGAATTATAACTGCCATTTATTATCATGAAAGTTCAGAATAATATTGTTGAAAAAAGAACGCTAAAAATGTCTGAATATTTGTACTAATGTTATTTTTACATAGATTTAATTATAAGTAGTGAGTTGCAAAAAATAGTTCTCTTAGCTCAACCGTTTAACTGTGGTGCCACTACACACATAAAGACAACGTTGTTTTTATATATAGAAGTAATATTTTCCCTTTTTTTTTTGTCAATTGGTCTACCTGCGGTGCCAACGTTTCTGACTCCTTTTCTTTGATCAAACCAACGACTCGGCTGTTTCGGCTTTTGTAGCGAGGGTCCAGCGAAGACTTCAGACGTTTCAGTCTCATGAAAGACTTTCCTGGACCTTTGCTGCAAACGCATTCCTCATTCAGGCCCCTTAAAAGGACCAACACCGCGAAAGCAGTCAGACGTGACAGAGTTGTCGTTCTTCGTTTGTGAGAATCATTAAATTGTCTTTTACTTGCGAGAAAATGGCGTCCATGTCAATGTTGTTGTTTCGGAAAGAGGAAATAGCGTTCGGTTGTCTCCTTTTTAGACTACCCTTTCACACTCAGTGGTTTTTGAAGGCATTGCCAAAGTTGCTGCACAAAGGTGGGCTCTCTCAACTGTGCTAGAAAATCATTCATACCTGACAATATTCTATATCTGTACAAAGCCACCATTCACCCATGCATGGAGTATTGTTTTCACATCTGGGATTAGTGCATCTGCGATTCGTCTACCCCTTTTAGACAGGCGCCAAAAAAAAGTATCCAACCTAATAGATCCCACACGATCAATCAAACGTCAACCTCTGTCCTATCGCCAAAATGTTGAATCCCTGTGTCTGTTTTAGAAGTATTTTGATAAGATGTGCTCCGACGAACTTGTAGCACTTTACTGAAATGCAGAAGTTTAAGTGTAATATGGAAATACATCTAGCTGCCCAACTCCCTACACAGTGCCCTTGCAGATATAGTCCAAAAATGGTAGCCCCTTACATCCAAGTAGCAATGTGTCCTGTTTGGGGTTAATAAGAGTAAAAAAAAAATTGTTAATTCATTTTGTGAAAAATCGAAACCCGAATGAATGTGGAGAAACCCCTTCAACTTTAAATAATTTACGTGACTAAAATAGGAACTTATTCAAAACTCTTCTTTTACGTGTGAAAAAATTGTCAATCTGTAAATTAACGTACTGCGCTGAATCACCATAACCGCCACCAAGGAGCTAAGGGTGGCTCAGTGGTAATAACATGGACTGACAACCTGGGTGTGCCAAGTTCGAATCTAGTTCGTTCCACAAACACTTTCACTTAGGAACGTTAGTAACCTTAATATAAGTGTCCAATATCCTTCTAGACAGAATTCTTAATAGAAAGATATCAGTGAAACGAATGCCAACAGAATCATCATTATGGATGATACTCAACACCACCAACAACAACAACCAACATAAAAATTAAATTTTACTTTTTAGGCGTGTGAACATCCTGAAAAGCTTGGCTGAAATATGAAAAGAAAAACAATAATTTTATAATTTACAATGTGTGATTAGTTTTGCATGTAAATTTAATGTAAGATAATCCACAATTTCCAGACCATACTCTACTTTTAGGACAGTTAACCATATCTCTTTACTACTAAACCTAAGCCTGGGTGATAAGGTCACAAAATACACGTAGCCGCCTGAAAAATAGAACACTTCTTTCCCAACTAAAAAAAGGTGCATGAATTTTCCGCTTTTGTCGTTGTTGTTGTTGTTGTTGTTGTTTGTTTGTTTGTTTGTCTGTTTTTTTGTTTTTTGTTTTTTGTTTTTGGAGGGGGTCATCTTTTCACCAAGTTTGTCAGGCTGTTCACAGGAAACCACATTTAAAAGTAGAATAGTAATCTATCTTCTTCTTATCTTTAAATAATTGGTTCTCAACTTTGTTTTTGGAGGGGGTGTCTGAAACTCTCAAGAAATTTCCCTTAAACTTTGCACTCCCTAAAATTTTTATTGTGTCGGTCTGAATATATAATTGTATATGCGTGAGAGAAACAAAGAGAGAGAGGACAGAAAGAGAGAGAGGGAAAGAGAGGACAAAGAGGGAGAGAGAGATAGTGTGTGTGTGTGTGTGTGTGTGTGTGTGTGTGTGTGTGTGTGTGTGTGTGTGTGTGTGTGTGTGTGTGATGGCTATCCACGTACACATGTTTCCCAGTATCCATAGATCATCAGTGCAGTTAACCATGGAAACGCTTGCACTCGCAACAATATTGTATTTAGTCAGAGGCACTACAAGATTTATCTATAAAGTAATATATGTCCCTAAAATATAGAGGAGGGTGACAAAAATTATATAAGGGAGTGAACTCTCTTAAAAACACTTGGAAAGTTAATACTGCACAATAGCTTTCAATATTGTTTAAAAAAAAACAACACACACACAAAATTATATATATATATATCTATATACTAAGGTACCATCATAAATAAAGAATTTATTCAAGTGAAACATCACTCAGTGATCCTTAACTCTGCGGTGTTTGGAACACCATGTTTCCATGTTTGGAACACTTAGGAATTCCAAACATGGTAAGCCCCATGGGGTGTTTATACAGCCCGATACAAAATGTTTATTATTTTATAAAATATAGTTATCCTGTTAGTTCAGGATATATCTACAGTCCCTGTTGAACCGTTTGAATCACTTGTATCTTTTTGATATTAATATAAAATAATAAAATAAATTATAAAACTAAGGAAAAATTGAAATATTACACTAGCTGAGCACTAGCTCGTAACTGATACGAGACTGAAGGAGTAATAAATTGTAAATAACATAATAATTCCATCAAAACTTATGGTAAAGAAATTACCAAAATATATTAATTCTATATTAAATATTACAGAGTAGTCTAATAATACATCATATGCGCTTATATCTACAAATTGTCATTCCAACTAGAAAAATACAAAAATATAAAATCATACCTATGTTAGTCAACTGGAGTGACTGGGTACCACAAAAAGACAAAACGACGTCTACTTCCAAGGAAAACAGATACAACTGCGCCATGCCACGTGTGCTATGCTCTCACTGAGTCAGGAGAGCAGTACGAGGGAGGAAGAAAAATGAGTTGACAACTAGGAATTATAAGCACTTAAGAAAAAAAGGAGTGACAAAACACCCTATGGGACTAACGCAGGGTTAAGTGACTTCTTGGCCATCTTAAATTCCTTTCAGTCGGCAGATTAATAAAATGGAGACCTTTCAGCATAATGAACAATGAAAAATAACTCACCTTCTTTCGCCTTGTGTTCAGTTCCAACGTGCAATTCTCGACACATGCCGACCGTATCACCATAATGATTCACGATTTTACAGTAAAACGATGTCTTAAGAGAACGATGCTCCAGACTCAAGTTACGAGCAAGGAGAGTCACATTGAACTTGTGACCGATCATAACATTTTCACGGGCCTCCATGTGAAATTCCATATCCTGTTTTCAAAATGAAATAAATACATAAAGCGTAATTATTTTCAAATACTATTCAATAAAAAATTAAATACCAAATTTAATCTATCAGAATCCATGTCAATTTATTCACAAACAAGTCAGCCATAACATCAATATTTGATTCTGTGTATTTCTAATGGATTCTACTGTTTTAATATTTAAACCTCTCGACATTTTTAAATGATATTATAGAGATAGTAGGGTGAGTTTGAATATTTAAGAAAATGCACAACTACAGCTTCTCACTTGTTTTTGATTTTGATTTATTTTATTTTATTATTTTTTTGTAGTTCCTTACATAAAATACTGACTGTTTACATGCATGCCCGCCGATTTGGCATTTATAAACACTTAATTTCGTATATATATATATATATATATATATATATATATATATATATATATATATATATATATATATATATATATTGCTAATTGCCGGTAGCCTGAATGTAAAATGCTAGCGCAGGAAATAAATGGTGATTTTGTGACTGGGTTCTAATTTCTATGAGTAATTATCACTTCCTATGCTGATTATTGCGCAAACATGAAATATTAATGTTTGTAGGCATAAAAATAAATGTTATTTTTATTTGAAACACACACACAAAAATATATACATATATATATATATATATATATATATATATATATATATAAGATTCTCTTACTTATTTTTACAATTTCTGGTCTAGTAGGCTTAATAAGTCTAACGGCAGGTTTATTTTGGAAATCTGTTTTGTGGTCTTTTAGAGGAATATAAGCTTCTTTACTTTTCAATTTGTTTACTCTATTACTAATGTCTACTTTATTTGTTATAATTTTACTATCAAGATTATTTTTTTACTAAGTCAATATTTTATTCATCTTTTCTTTTTTGTAATGTTTTTTTCGAGCTGTTTAAAATATTCATGCGTACATACTTTATAGAAGTTTTAAATTTCGTCAGCTTTCACAAATATGTCATTTGAATTTTTTATGTCTTGGACAATTTTGTCTAATCCTTTTTGGAAACAATTTTTTTTTACATAGAGGATAATATTCCTGGCTAAGTTCATTAAATCCATGTCAAAATAATCCAGTTGCTTTGCGTGTGGTGCAGATTCTTGGCTTTGTATAAGCCTCGTTAAACTCATTGGATGTTTTGAACAATATAAACCTGGAGCGTATGAAATCACGACTCCCGGTCGCTTGATCATTGTAGATCGTTCTTAAAATGTTCATGCCTATATTTGGCTTTATAATGTTAAATTTCATTTAATTCTCGTTGCGGTTGGCAGCAGCACTAGGGTTATGTTTCTTGCTAATAGAAATCAGAGATGGCTTCGTGACTGGGTTTGAATCCCACGACCAGCAGCAATCGAGATTCCTGCACTGATGATTTTGAAAGGAGGGAATACTAGTGTCTGTAGGTATAAAATAATTATATATATATATATATATATATATATATATATATATATATATATATATATATATATATATATATATATATATATATATATATATGGATTGCAACTTGTTTACAGGAATTGTCATTACTAGAATATTGATTGCGGCTCTTGAGACACGGATTCATTCATGTAAACTACACAAAAGTTTGTACTGACATGTGTCTGGAAAGTTTAACGTTAGCTTTTTCCGCAACGCACGTTTGAACAAGAGATGGGATAAGCTAGAAAGAGACATAATGAAACAGATGATTACTTTGATAATATTTAGAGTTGTGAATGTCCTAGGCATATTTCATGTGAATTTTTATTAAGCTTACCTCAAATTGTCTCGCCTGATTGTTGGCTTGGAGCATCCGCAGATTTCGGCGGCTGGTATTAACCAAATTGATTCGTTCGTACTCGGAACCTGGAAAATGGTATATGTTACGTTATAGTCATATATATATATATATATATATATATATATATATATATATATATATATATATATATAGTCATCCACATATAGTAGTGTTTCGTTGTATCATAACTCATCAGTGCGGCTAGACATTCTCCTCCCCATCTCCTCTCTCTCTCTCTCTCTCTCTCTCTCTCTCTCTCTCTCTCTCTCTCTTTCTCTCCCTCTTTCTCTTGTTCTCTATTTCGTTCATTATCTCGTTCTCTCTCGCTTACTTTCCCCTTTCTCTCTCTTTCTCTATCATTATCTCTCACTGATTTCTATCGTCTTTTGATTATATTGACATAATATCATGTTATGCACAAAATTTGATAAATGACTAGTTTATAGATAAAGCAGTTTTTAACGTTGAAGTTAGAAACAAACAAACGAAACAAAGAAATAAAAATCCGGTTTGGCATTTTTTTCTTTTTGAACAAGTTTTTATTTCCGTTATTTTCCCGTTTTTTTGTTTGTTTGTTTGTTTGTTTTTGTTTTTTTTTACATCACTTAAAAGTCTGCCGCCATCGTCCATCTCGCCCGGTATACACTTTTCTTCTCTCCCCGACCGCATGCCAGCCACAGCCAGCCCATTCTCGTCCTCGACTTCACATGTCCATTTCCTTCGATCCGCACTTTTCTTATGTTGATCACGTAGTGCATTTTTTTCTCTTTTTTCTTTTCTTCTCGCGCACACATCCTAATTTGCATGTGCGCGTTTTTCGGCTACTGCTGCTGCTAATCTCTTCTCCAGATAACCATCCTTCGCTGCTAATCATATCTTTCCACGCAATCATATGTACTATGTTACAAGTTTATTTTTTCTGCAGCTACTTCTACAACTGTATAAACGAATACATAATAAGGTTTATTCACGAATTAAGCATCAGCAGTATTCATCCAAAAGTCAATATAAAATCAAAAGCAAAATTATACAAATTACTTATATATAAAAATAGCAAATTTTTCTTAAATTCTCTTGAATTTAATCTTTTTGCTACATCTAATTTTACTCCTAAGCTGATGCTTAAAGAATCAAATCCGATTTTGATGAGAAAAAGAACCAACCGAATACAATTTTCTCTAATCCTATACTTTGAGGATATATAGTAAATATAAGACTCTAGAGAGCTTGAATTACCTATTAGATATCACCATCGTGTGTGTTCGATCTAGTATATAAGGATTTGTCAGAACAACATGATATGAGACTGTTTAACTCTAAAAGTAAACCCTGACCAAATATTTAAAATAACATTATATTCGAAGCTCAAATATGATCCCCTCGATACGTTAATACATTGGCTTATACAAGGAATTGTACAGTTTTCTAGTAACATTACCTCAAGTAACAGCTCTTAAATACTCCCACTAGACTAGATGAATTCTTGTCCTGGAATGCGGTAAGACTAAGAGACATTAATTATGGAGAGGAAAATGAATGTTCTTCACTTATTTATTATCTCAACTTTTGAGAAGTAAAGAATTTTAGTTGAGTTAACACTCAGATATTTATGCATTTTATCAGGTGCTAGCCCTTAGATAGGACCCCTGGATTTCTAAGACTTTACCTAGAAATAAAATGAAAAACAAGTGAATATGCTTTCGATGTATCCTGAGGTCATGTAATTTAAAAAAGGATTGTAAATTCTTACCGCATTGGATTTTGTAGTCAGCCGTGATGTCCATGCGTGTCTCTTTAGGGTCTGAGTCGGGCTTGCATTCAGGGTCTTTTGTGCAAACGTATTGGCCGAGTCTGAAGAATTAAAGGAGTCCGATAAAATGGTGAGAAGACTTTGGGCGATCGAAAATGTAAGGGGTAACGTGAGAAAGTGAAAAAAAAACCTCTCTTCATTCTCCCCCACCACTCTCTCTTTCTTTCATTCTTTTCCTCTTTTTAGTTTCTTCCCACCCACTTTCTATCTATTTACTTCCCCTCTCTTTTCTCTTTCTTTCTCTCTGCCTTTCCTTTTTACTGTTCTGTTTTACTTTAATTTCCTCTTTATTGATTTTCGTTTTCTCTTCTTTTTTCACTCTTCTTTCTCTCTCTTTCTCAATCTATCCTTTCCTCTCTCTTTCTTTTTTCTTTCTCATCACATTTCTATCTATTTACTTTCTCTCGCTCTCTCATTTGTCTATCTTCTCCCTCTTTATTTACGCATATATACATGTAGTGTAGTCCTTAATATGCTAACACGTCACAAGGAACCTAGAACAAATAATAACTTGACACCTTATCTACCTATGTTTAATAATTACTTTGCATTGCCATTTTTGTAAACATTTACGACGTTGTCCGGATTTGAACAATGATCAAGGGATGTTTCACTCTTCCATATTTTCGTGTCATCAGACTCGGTGAAATAGCTCATTTTTTTTATTACAAGAGCATTTGAGAAATTTTATTACCGCACAAACAGAAAAGCTCAGCATATAAAATCAACAGTAGGTTCGTTTATATGACAGTGACACGTTTTTAATGAATGTTTCTGTTAAGAACACAATTGTACCATTATACTTAAATTCAAGATATTGTCACCGCACACAAGCAGGAAGGTCAGGCATATAAAATAAACAGTAGGATTTTAGATATGACAGAGGTGCGTTCAAATTGAATGTTTCTGTTTATAGCACAATTGAACCATGATACCTGATTTTTTCATTTTTATCTTTAATTGAAGCCGTCATATATAAAATAATTTTGTAAAATAAACGATATATTTTCTAAAATGCAATGTATACTACAATGTATTGTGGACTAAGTCACTGTGGGGAGGTATGAGAAGTTTCCTCCTGATGCACAATGAAGAGTTCCAACTAAGGCAGGCAATCAATCGATTTCACCGATTTCAATGACAATAAAAAATATGGGAGTGTGAAACATTCCTTGATCACCATTGAATTCCGGACAACGTCAGGTCTCCCTGCTAGTTCGTATTATTTGGACTACTAATTTCAAAACGTATCCTTTATTTAATTCACAGGTTCATGGGGGTAGCAAACTTTCGTTCCGTCAGCCATGAGTGGATAGACATTCTAAGTAATTCGCAATTGTATTTTTCGGTCGCTCAGACTAAGGATTGAACTGCTAACCTTTAGAAGAATATAACTTTTTACAGCTGAATTTTTTTAACAAGTACACTAACCACTGCGCCACGGGTCTTCTTCGAAATTCAGGGTTAGGGTTAAGGTTGAGTAAGTTGCAGGAATCTGTGTTAAATACAGAAGTAATCAACCATCTCAACAAAAATAATCTTCTTAGTGACACTCAATATGGTTTCCGTTCTGCTAGATCTACAGCAGATGTGCTTACAGTTATATCTCATAGGATTAGCAAATTTCTCAACCAAGGCAACCTTTCTAGGGCAATTACTCTTGACATATCAAAGGCCTTTGATAGGGTATGGCATAAAGGTTTACTTCACAAGATCTCTATCTATGGTATAGCTGGAAATGTCTTCTCAATTATTAAATCATTTCTTTCTGATAGGTTCATAAGAGTAGTAGTTGAGGGGCAAAAATCAAAAGCTCACAGTATTAATGCTGGTGTCCCTCAGGGGTCCATCCTTGGCCCAACTCTTTTCCTGATCTACATTAATGATCTTCCAAATCACATCCTTACATCATTTGTAGACATTTATGCTGATGACACTACCATTTATAGTAGCACATCTAAGACAGTAAACGACCAAGTTCTCTCCGGTTCTCTCTCCTCTGATCTTGAGCACGTGGTACTGTGAGGAAAAGAGTGGCTGGTTACTTTTAATGCATCTAAAACCAACCTTCTCTCTTTACATTATCAATATTCTGATCCACTTCTGGCATCAATTGAAATGAACGGCTCTCGTCTTCAGGAGGCCTCACGTTTTGACAAGCTTCTGGGCTTGACCATTACTCCTGATCTTAAATGGAACACGTACATAAAATCTGTTGCCAAGGCCGCTGGAAAAATGGTGGGATCTTTCTATCGATCCAGTAGATATCTCACTGCTGATGCAATTCTCTATCTATATAAGAGCCAGGTACGTCCAAGGATAGAATACTGTTGCCACACCTGGGCAGGAGCTGCTAGAAAGGACTTGTCCTGCCTTGATAGAGTTCAAAATAGACTTCGTAGCATCGTAGGAGATGTCCTTTTCTCTTCCCTGCTCATGGACATTCAGTTCCTGAGGGAGTGGCACTCGTCTGACAAGACGTTGCCATCATATATATATATATATATATATATATATATATATATATATATATAGTTCCAGGTTAATATTTTCCAAAGGTAAAGCAACTAATGTAGTTTTAACGAGATTAATATAAGAGTGCTCAATGCTGCAGTAGGGCAAGATATACTTCTTATTTGTTTTACATAAGTATTAATATGTCGCTACACATTCATGAGCATGTTTCTGTAAGCCAGTTACAAGTAACTAGAGACCTCTTCAGGCGATATTGCTTTTACAAAAGTTTAGTCTGTAATTACGGACTAAATTTTTGTATAAGCAATATCGACTTAATTTGCCGTGCATCACGTTCATCGGAGGAATGAACAAAAAAAATTGTTGTTTTACTTACGAGTCGTTCTCCGTATACAACACTTCCCAGTTGCCGCACATCGGATGACGCAGCCAGTATACCCGGTCGGCGTTCAGTTCGGCGAACATAAAACGGGTATCATGACACTGATTGACTTCGCCGTTTCGAATGGCGATCACAGGTGAAGGGCCGCAGCAGTAGACCCCTAAAATTTTAAAATACACAACATTTTAGTTTGTGGGCGACTAAATTATGCCTACCAACCCCTTTCGTGTTTCGAGCTCTCTGGTAAGTGAAACCGCTAACTGCCACCAGTGTAAAGTACATTGTTCTTCATCTAGAGCGTCAATTGGAGTCAATGTCTACAATAAGATTTCGAATGGCAACCAAATACTTTGGAGTGCTTACTGTCATCTAAGAGGTCGAGTTTCGATCCCAGCTTAGGAATTTTCTAGTCTAGTTACAATAAAACTAAGTAAGACGAATAAACAGTCTGTCTGTGAATGCTCATGGATATATAGTGACATATAAATGCTTATGTAAAACAAAGAATATATATATATATATATATATATATATATATATATATATATATAATTTGAGGTTGCTATTATTCAAAACTAGGGTAACCAGTGAAGTATAACGAGGTTAATACAAGAGTGCTCAATACGGAAGTAGAGCAAGTTACATTTTCAATGTGTCTTTATATAAGCAGTAATTTGTTGCTAGACAGTCATGGGCATATTTCGGTCTTCTAGTATTCAGTAACTAGAGACCTCTTCAGGCAACAACGCTTATTTTCAAAAGCGGAATTATTAATGAAGAACGAACATCAACTTGTGTAGCCGGGTGATGGGGATGAATTCAGCTGTTCGGAGAACAGGGTTGATTAGACGCGGATTTGTTAGTTTATTTATTTTTCTATTTGTTTGTTTACTTATTTACCCGTGTATTTATTCATTCATTCGGTTATTTTTTTAGACTTCTTTCTCTCTTCTGTCTTTTTTGTTTACAACAGCCCGGGTTTTTATATCAATCTAGGCTCAAAACAGAACGGTTCATCTTATTATTTTAGACACGGAACTTTTTTTTATAAGCTAGAAATTAATTTTACAACTGCTTTTTTCTTTTTGACCGAAAGAATGCGTTGTGCCTGCATGCGCACCGACGTTCTTAAACATTTTGTTAACATCTGGTTGGGAGTGTACTTTTAAATACTAGTCCCTACAACTCTTAGTAAGTAAAATAATAATAATATGATACATACCATCGCTGGCCTCCTGTGGGGTGGGGTCTAAAGCTTGCCAGCCTCCGTAGCCGACGGGCAAATCAGGCCGGCTCATCCATACTTCATTCCAGACGTGATAGTTCCTAAAAAGACAAATACGAGGGTTAGTAATTGCATCGCGTTTTTATGTCATAGGTATTTGGTATAGGGCTTTGATTTCAATTGTATCCTCGGAAAAACTTTTCAGTAATAATAAGCCTTTGTTTCACCTAATGGCATAACGTAATATAATGTGACTAGGCCACTGACACCGGTGCTAATGACCAGGTCGTGGTGTGTGCGTGATGACACAGTGGGATCAGAGGAATGTAAAAGAAAAAAGAGGAAAAGTACGTAACTATGAGAGAGAGAGACATTTTAGCACGTGTCTACATAGCAGCATATTTAAACCACGTGACGACACGACAGGAAATTTTAAACAAAATGTAAATCTCATTCATCCTACGAACTTTTAAAAAAAAATTCGGACGACCGTGTACAGTAGAACTAATTAGATGCATGACAGCTGGTTATAGCTGCAAACTAAGAAACTGTTTATTGACCCGAGGACGAATCAAGAATGCGACCATATTGGCGCTGGCTTGGAAGATATGTGTCACGCGGCTTGGTGTGTAAACGACCGGTAATAAATGCCTTTTTCAACTGAAAAAAAAACTTGTGTCGAATTTTTTTCTTTTGTTTTCTTTGTTTTTTTTTTTTAGAAACTTTCAGACACAATGTCGGCATAACTCCGTCCACACAGGATAGAAATCCACATAAAATATTCGCAACAAAAACTCGTCTACCTACAACCACTATCAATAGGTTCCGTTTCTCTCTCTAATTTAAACTAAAGTAAACTTCTAGGAACACGGTTTCTATCCTAGAGCTGGCCTGTGTGGAATAGAATACTGCAAGGCTGCATCCGATCTGACTAAAATATAGTTTATGTTCAAGTCCAATATAAATAAATTCTTGAGCCACTTTTTAATGATAATATTCTGGTAATTGATGTTTTCTGTTGTGTTACAGCGTTAGGTTAATATATTTCTTTTGATTTGGCAAAAGTCTCGGAAAACTTCAATAGATTTTGTGATTGTCATTCCTTGATTCGAGTGGAACTCTTCGAAAAAGCAAACAAAAAATATCCTGAAAACCTAAAATGCATAAAGTCAGGAAAAAAAAAAGAAAAAACACTGAAAGCAATACTGTAAAGGCGTTAAACAACTCTTAACGTAAATACTTCCAACCGACGCAACTAGAAACAAAATCGCGCCCCTTCTCTGGGAGAGCACCTTACTTGCCAGATTTTATACTCTAATAGCTTTTTTTCATCTTCAACGTGAATTTCAGATCTACTGCGGTCATTCACACATTATTACAGTGGTTCTCAAGTATTTTTTTTAGTGAACTGTTTCCTTATGATTTTTTATTCCTGCATTTTCACCCAAACAAGGTACAGCGCCACTTTGATGTATGGGGGCTACTATTTGGGACATAATTTACAGGGACACTATTCAGGGAGTTGAGCAGCAAGATGTCTGTTTACATTACACTTGAACTTCTGCATGTCAGTACAGTTTGCGAAGCAGGAACCCGGAATTCCAAAGTCTAGCAGTTCAAAGGAAGAAACTATTAGATTACGCTTTCTTACATCTAGGGATTTCTACCGTGTGGGGTAGGATTTTGCTGCTTGACTGGTTTGTCGGGGGTATTTACGTCGATGCGGTACAAGGCTTTGTAGTTCATCGGAGCACCTGTCATTAAATTACTTAATGCAGGCAAAGGAATACAACCTTTCGTCGAATGACCAGAAATTGAAGTCTCTCTGACAATGCGGAGCTATTAGGTTGACCACTCCTTTTTGAACCTTGTCCAAGTATGAGAGATTAGTAGGAGATGCACCAGCCCAAACGTGGCAACAATACTCCACACATGGGCGAATGATGACCTTATAGAGGTACAGGATACTCTCAGGCGTAAGTAATTTTCTAGCACGGTAGAGAGACCCGCCTTCTTTGCAGCATCCTTCGCAATACCTTCGATGTATCTGTTCCAACTCATGTTCCCTATGAATGTAAAGTCGATGAGTTTTAACGAAGTACTTTCAGGTATTATATTATTAGCCATAGCTATTGGTGGTTGAGAAAATTTCTTGTAATTATTAAAGGAAAGAAACTTAGTCTTGGCAGTATTGAATGCGACCATCCATTTTTGTCCCAATTCCACTACAAACTGGAGGTCTACCTCTAGGGTTTCTGCTATTGCCGTGTCTGTTATGGAGCGTGGTGTTGTGGGAATGATATCTCCTACCCCGTCTCCAAAAAATATCCTACTGAAAATGTATATTCATACTAATGCTGTATACTGACGGAGTATATATTATGTATATAGTTTGTCTTGTATATATATATATATATATATATATATATATATATATATATATATATATATATATATATATGTACATGTCTAAATTCGTGTATCGTCTAGTGGTATAAAGTGTTCTTCTGATGAATGTGTGTATACAGAATGCACGTACTTTTGTATATACGTGCCCCAGTGAAGTACATGACGTGTGTGTATACGTGTGTTCGTCTAATCCTATTTTTCTGTTGTTCATTGAATTGATGCGTGTATAATACGACAGTGTTGATACATTAACAGATACAGTTTAACAACTGACATCTAACATTTACAACAGAAAGAGACAAATAACAGTTCTCTGTGGTTTTAACATCGGGTCAATCGGAGAAATATTCCCAGTCGTCTTTGGTCTTGTTTGACAAAAAGCTGCAAATAAAATTCAGCTCAATGAATCAACAAATCTCGTTGTCTTTTCAGCAACATTTTTTATGGATGTTTCCCCATTGGAAATTTGCAACGCTGGTCTTAGACTATCGCTAATTCTGATCCCTTCTACTTGAAGCCATTCCGATCTGAAGACCGTCTCTATCCTTCTGCCTTACGACTTGGTCTACTCTCTCTATCTCTCTCTCTCTCTCTCTCTCTCTCTCTCACTCTCAATTCTTAACTACAAAATGATACGTGACTTTCAAGCTCTACCCTGAAGTTTACGTCACTGTAAGTGACCTCTACGAAAGAGTACGTCAGACTGTAAAGGTCGAACCTATTTTTAAATTATTGTTCTAACATTCTTTCCTATTAAAACATCTTAACATAAATAATTTTATATGTAAATATTTATTTTGCTATGATAACATTCTTTCTGACATATTATTTTTATAAATTTGATTACAATCATCACAATCGTCGACTAGCACACCTTCGGCGTTGCTTGCCAATATCTAATACTAACAACAATGACTAATGCAAACATACTACCATTTAATATTAATGATTGGGGAGAAAGTCCAACATGACCTCTCAGTAGGGATGGGCGATGCACACTAATCGTATTAACTCCATATCAATAATTAATTTTACGTGCTATTCATAAACCTAGTTATTACTATTTTTATATCAGGTCAGTATTTATTATGACCAAGAGCCACTCGAGGATAAAGTTTAATGAGAAATAAATAATTAAATAGATGAGGAACAGTGTAGGAGTACTAACGTTGATCGATGATATGAATTGCGTTTGATTACAATTGGGTCACTACTTAGCATGGCCAAAAGCCACTCGGGGATAAGGGTTAATGAGACAGGAATGATTGTAAGCCAAAAGATGGAGAACACTATACGTTTGATTACATTCAGGGCAGTCCATGACAAGAATTTGTTGACACTGAATTTTAAGTTGTAATCAGCAAAGAAGCAGTTCTTCAGTAATGTGTTCTATCGGTAGTAAGACATTGCAAAGAAGCTTTGTCGATGGAAATTCTGCATGATGCTGATCATATTTTCTGGTAGCAAAAAATGAGTTCTTACTGTGATGGTCTTAAAGGAGGAACCAAAGATTGGTGTTTTCTGGGGCCCTTTCTTAATGTATTGGAATTACATTCCCCCTTTTAAAAATGTTGGATTCAAAAGTTGATTTAATGTATTAATAATGACATCAGAGCATGTACGAGAGGCGTTCTAAAAGTAATGCTTCCTATTTTTATTCCGCCCGAATGTATCAGAGAGGAATTACATATTGCATTGTTCCGATGACTGAACGTGATGACCTGAACGTTTTGTATCTCTTTTTCAGATATTGACGAAGTGAGGCTCTAAGAAAGAAACCCCTGTTTTAGACGTGCGTCAGAAGAAAAAATGCGTCACTGAATTCCCGGTAAGAGTGCATTGAGAATGGTGGTAACTACGTAGAAAAATACATTCTGATGCACAAAATGTCACTCGTTTTAATGGTACCACTCCCGTCTTTGTAGTTTTTCAAGTTTTTGAGTTAAAAAATAGGAGGATTTACATTTGGAACGACCCTCGTAACACCATCGCTTGTGGAAAGCAAATCCAAAATAACCTTTCAGTAGCGATAGGCGAGGGGCAGTGTTTTTGTTTGCCCTGGTTCCAGTTTTTATCTGCTAATCTCCTTCCCTTGAAACCGTGAAATTCCCTCCCGGGGAGAATTTCCTCCTTGTTAAAAACCACTTCAGCCTTTTGACTAGGAATACTGTTTTTCATCTTTTGAGTCGTTACCTCTTGGAGGGAGGATCTTTTAAGAATGGAGGAGTTAAAATTGTTGTTATAATCTTGTGTGCTCTCTTGGGGGAGAGGTCCGCTATATTAAAAACAGACCTGTAGATGTAAGGAAGGAAGTAAATAAGAATTATAAGATAATAGCAGGCCGTCCGATGTTGCCTGTAAAATACACATAAGTAGTATATTTTGATTAATGCAGATTTCTTATTTATTACAAACAGAAATACCATAGGTATTAAACATAACGTTAAATTTCTTTTTAAAAAAATGAAGATAGAACGCACAGAAACTGACACATGTGCATGTGTGCATTATGTTTTTTTAAACAGTTTACTTCTAGTAAAAAAATAAAATACTTGAACTATGATCGAAACCAAAACCTAAAGACAGTGGGTTACGTATGATAACCATTAGGCCAGCTTGCCACGTTTTTTAAAATGTGTTTACAAATCTTCATATTTTTATCATAAAGAATCTGTCATGTTAACCATTCACACATGCACATTCTTGAAACAATTGACAAACAGATATAAATAAGATGACACCACCACGTATCATTTTTTTCAATTTTGACCCTTTTAGCAGCTCTTTTTTCCGGATGAAAACTGATTAAAGTTTTCCACACTTTTGAATACCCTATACAATCAAATTTCAAGTTTGTAGATAAAAAATTCTTTGGATATATAGGTTGAGAAATGTCTTTACATACACACGTGCTCACCTTTATAGATCTATAGATTACACAAAGAAACCCTTCTCCCTGCTTGAGAACCACTGTTCTATTGTGAAAGGTATCAACTTGCACCCAAATTTGCGTCAGTTTCAGTATAATAAAAACTCCAAAAGAAATATCAGGAAATGGCTAAACATTATTTTTTTCCCATACCTACCATGTAGTGTCTTCCTTCCTTTCGATAATGTTACCGTCTTCATCCTCTTCAACGTAAATGTCGTTCGTAACATTTTCATCACTGTCATGGGCCGAAACGAAATTAGTTACCGGGCGACACGGTAGGCCGAGAGCTCTGCACACTGAAGGAAAAAATCAAACAAAAATCAAACAAAAATGATAGAAAAAGTGTAATTTTTTTGTAAAATACTCGTGCATTTATCTTTAATTCAGAAGCTTATTATTATACCTCTTAAAGATGCCAACCGTAAAAATATTTAATAATTATTTTAATGACAAATATTATCCACATCCGTATATGGTCCATCCATACAGAATCAAGAAATAACTGTCGCACGATTCGAACATCAGCATAACTTTTAATTAAAATCCGAAAATCTTAATCGCCTTAACACACGTGTGTGCCTGTGTCTATGTGTGTGTATAAAGTTCGTGATGTTCATATATATGTATGTACAGGATTCAGTCGGTAATGTGGCGTTACGCTCGAACCGTGTTCGTTACAATTTAAACCTCTCTCAGACTCCCACGCCGGAATAACCAAACAAAAATAAATCCAACTCGGTTTTTCTTTCTGTTTTAGCAGAATGCATTTATTACCATCACTTTCAAAACAGCGTCTGCTTCTTGTTTTTTCTAGCCGTTAATTTCGTCTACGATGAGATTAACAAAACCCCGAAGTTTAAAAGTCTCTCGCTGCCACTGCGCCCATCTCACTCGGTGAGTTTTTCTTTCTCCCCCGCCCCGACCAACACATCGACCACAGTCAGCTATTCTCGTACTGTACACGTCCACCTTTTTCAACGTGCATTTTGCTTCTCCCGAGCATGTGGTGTCCTTTTTTTTCTTGTAACGCAAGCCCGCGTACATTTCTTAATTTACATATGTGCATTACTGCTAAAGCTGCTAATATCTTCGCAAGCCAGCTATCCCACAGCTGCTGCTGATATTTTACCACGCGCTCATACATACTTTATTACAACTTTTGTACTAATTAACCGATTATTATAAATTTTAGAGCTGGGTGTGAAGAGCTAAATTATTGACTATACTCAGTTAAATTTAGTTCTTTTGCAAAGAGGCAAAAAAAAAAGTTACATCACTTTGTAAAAATTCAGATATTTCTGCTAAATATGTTTCAATTTTACATGAAAAACTCCTACCAGTATTATCAAGTGGTAAAATGAACCAAGTTAACTCCCTACTTATGGAAGTCGGGACTCCTTGTCACTCTGCTAGCGTGACACAAAATTGGTTGAGCTAAAATACGGTTAATAAACTTCCATGGCCAAGTCAGTCTCCGGATATGAACTTAATTGAAAACCTTTGGGACATATTAGACAGGAACCTTCACAAAAAGAAAAGGAAACCATCTCCTAAGCCTGAATTTTTAGCATAATTTCGTCAAACATGACAAGAAATTCTTCAGATGATATTCGTTAACTGATGAATGACATGCCTAGAAGGGTACTAGTATTAAATAACAGCAAAGGGAATGTCAACCTAGTATTAGTTATTACATTTGGGACCCTTTTTTTTATTTTGTTCTATAAAGTATATATTTGTTGAAATAAATATTTCTATGGGGGTCTATTCTTTTCTGTCATGTCTGTGTATAGTACTAATTTCAAAAGTTAAATTTAATTTTTTTTTTTTAAATAACTTGAGTGTCTTCAGCTAGAATCGAAATCAAAATATTTAAGTTAACGTTCTAGTCGCGCTCACTACCGATGTAGATAATAATGGTTTAAAATTAAACCACTTTAAGCTATGAATGAATTTGCGGATGCGTAAAAGTAATAGAATATGATAGCAAGTTGAAATGAAGATTTAGAATTTCAACTTGCCGACATATTTCTGTATGCGTTATTCACCCATCCAACTAAAGATTTTACTCGTTTAGTTTATCATTACTATTTACTGGTAATTTCAATGTTATGTGGCTTGTAGTTTAAGAGTTTATCAGTTAAATTTTTAACACACACATACATACATACATCTACCGTTTTATTTATATAGCTATACTTGTTATTAAAATATATTCGACGTCTTATTTACAGCTACACCGCAAGTCTGTTTCCGTTACAACATAACGTTTCTTTTTCTTTTTGTGGACGCTAAAATATTTTTAAAATGCATATATACATTGATAGGTTATTTAGAAAAAAAGAGTGGCGATTCAGAACAAACCTCCTCCTTCTCCAACTCTTCCTCCTCCTCCTCCTCCTCCTCCTCCTCCTCTACCTACCATCACCAAAATGCCGTCCTATAAAGAATGGACGTGTTGTTTTTATATTGATTTAATAAACCTTGTTGCTGAACATTAGCCAACTTACCTGTAGTCATGACACCGGCAAAGACGTAGTCTTGTCCATATCTCACGGATTCGCCGGATTCGCGGAAGAGGTGCAAGATGTTTACACTACCCGACCAGGCGGACGGGCTCCTTCCCCGGTTAGGTTCCTCGGCAAAATCCATCATTACAACGCCATTATTTTCAGGCGAGTTGATCTGAAACAAGTTTGAGATTCTTTTTAAAGTTTAAAGGATAATGATGCTAAGGTTTTAAGACTTTTTCACTACAACGATCTTATAAAGTTTAAACGTTAAACTATGATTGAGAATGTTTGCATTTCATACACTTACCTTAATTATTATCCATAGTGCTTGAAAAACACTTTCACCGAAAAAGGTGGCGGCATACTGAATGTAAGCTATGGACAGTAGCAATCTGGAGGTATCTGGCATCTACCCAGATACTGAACTAATACGTACAAGGCGTATTTGAATCAATTCCCACTTTATTTATCTCGTTATATTTACGACTGAACGAATTAGTTCAACCAGGTTACAAAGGGTTAATATTTTTATACCTACAGACACTAATGTTTCCTGCTAACGCAAGCATCAATGCTGCTGATCGTTGGACACGAACTCAGTCAACAAAACCAACTGGCTTTGCACGCTGACATTCTTACACTCAGCTGTCAAGAATTAACATTTAAATGGAAGTGAATGTAAGTTGGACGTCCATCACCGGATGCTGCTGTAGTCATGCGTTTCCATCTGACAGATAACGCGGTGACATTTTTATTTGCATGTCTCAATGGCCGCCTTCATCTGACAGATGACACGCTGACTAATGTCATCTTGCCTTCTGTTGAAACTTCATCTATTGTAAACATTTTTCATCTGGTAATGGTAACCATAAACAATTCGAAATGACCATAATTTAAAAAAATCTTACATATATACACATACATATCGTTGAAAAGCAGTTTAACGACCTTCTTTTTGATTGTTTCCAATTTACGTATTAATCTTTTTGTAGTATTATCGAATGTTTGTGTGTAGGATTCATATGTTACGTGTTGTTGCATTGTTTCCGCTACGCTTTCTACTGAAACCTCAGTCGTCTTCAGGCGGTTGTTTATCTGCTGGGTTTAAAAACGTGTGGCTAATTATAGAGAAGCACTTTGGGTAGACGTGGTTACGTGTTGAAGGCCTATCTAATTGGATGTATGTACAATATTTAAACAGGTGTATTAACCCTTTAAACACAGCAGAAAAAACACCGCCTTAAGACGATTACAGACTAAGCTTTTGTATAAGCAATACCGCCTGAAGAGGTCTATATTTACTAGTAACTGGCTGACCGAAACATGATCGTGAATGTATAGCAACATATTGATGCTTATGTAAAACAAATAAAAAGTGTATAAGTACAGCATAATTAGGTTAACAACGGTTTTTGTCAGATCATCGAAGTTAAGCAACATTGAACATGATCAGTAACCAATGGGGGAATAGGTAATCCATTTCGGAATTCCAGGTGTTGTATGTAGGAGAACGTCGACACCTCCCTAAAACCTAACGTCGTCATCTCTCCTAACGGGGATACACATACGACTGGGCACCGCTTGCGAATTTCATACTCTCGTGGAACTTCTTTCTTTGAATGAAGCCGGTTAAACCGGCATAGGGTTAGTGCTTTTTCCATTTTTTCCTTTACTGTGCTAAAAAAAAAAATTACTCACACTAGAAAGCATCCTATATCTTTAAAAAGACACAATTCGTCTATGCATGAAGCGTTGTTGCCACATTTAGTGCATCTACCATTAGTCTTTCACTCTTAGAGTCTATAAAAAAATCTCCAATCTCATATGTTCCACGCTATCGATTAAGCTTCAACCTCTGTCCCATCGCCGCAATTTTGCATCCCTGAGCCTGTTTTACAAGTACTTTAATGAAATGTGCTCTGATGAACCTATAGCAATTGTGCCCCTTCAACACCATACTCCCGTCTCATATCACATCTACTTAAACAGAGAAGAACATCAATTCTAATAGGTTCCAAACCATCGATCAAGCTTCAACTTCTGTCCCATCGCCTTAATGTTGCATCCCTCTGCCTGTTTTAGAAATATTTTTATAGAATGTGTTTTGATCAACTCACATCACTTGTGTCCTTCGACGTATATACTCTCGAGAAACTCGAAAAGCAGCAAAACCCCACCCCTTGTACTGTCGATGTTCGTAAATATCGCGAAGATTACTACTCCAATAATTACTTTC
Source organism: Euprymna scolopes (assembly GCF_053919585.1). Taxonomy (NCBI): domain Eukaryota; kingdom Metazoa; phylum Mollusca; class Cephalopoda; order Sepiida; family Sepiolidae; genus Euprymna; species Euprymna scolopes. Next base: position 435,458 of record NC_136525.1, read on the forward strand.
CTTGGACTGCTAGACTTTGTAATTCCCTCCCTGTGTCCTGTTTCCTTAACTGTACTAACCTGCAGAAGTTTAAATGTAATATTTATAAACATCTCGCTGTTCAACTCCCCACAGTCCTCTGTTAGACACGATCCCAAATAGTATGCCTTGTTTGGGATGAAAAAAAGAAAAGAAAAACTCTCCAGCAACGACAGATTTAAGTGTAATCTGCAATACAAATTTAATTGTCAAAGTTCGAAAGTTCAAAATAATCGCCAACAGATACCTACCATCTGGGAAATAGCACGAGTCACCCGAACGGGGTCACTCATCTGGTGACTTATTTCCGAAAATCCTTGGCGCAAGATCAGCATACAAATGTCCAGAATTCCCTCTTCAAACTGAAAAAGTAAACAAGTGGATGAACGGCATATCATTCGATAAAATCCTTAGTCTTTTGGCTAGGAGAAAGAAAGAAAACAAAAACATAAATGTCCCTTTCATAAGCAATAACTTACGACGTGTCAACAAAACGAGCTTTCCATTGCGAAGTAAAAAATAGAAAAAACAGAGAAACATCACTACCTGCTGAGCAATATCTATCACTGTGTCAGCGAATATTAAAAAAGAAAAGAGAAAAACTGAGAGAACTCACTATCTATCGAGTAATAACTTACGACGTGTCAACGAAGCAAGATTGTATTGGATTTTACAAGAGAAGATAAAAAATAGTGAGACGTCACTATCCATTGAGCAATAATATACGAGGTGTCAACGAAACAAGGCTTCAGCTGTTTATTACAAGAGAAAAGAGAAATAGTGAAACATCCCTATTCACTGAACCATAACTTACAGCGTGTCAACGAGACAACGCTTCAGCTGTGTATTACAAGAGAAGAGAGAAAAAACAGAGACATCACTATCCATTGAGCAATAACTTACAACGTGTCAATGAAACAAGGCTCCAGCTGTGTACTACAAGAGAAGAGAAATAGTGAGACATCCCTATTCACTGAACCATAACTTACGGCGTGTCAACGAGACGACACTTCATCTGTGTACTACAAGAGAAGAGAGAAAAAATGGAGACATCACTATCCACTGGGCAATAACTTACGACGTGTCAACATTGTAGAATAAGATGAAAAAAATCATATTTCAACATTGCAATCAACTTCATTGATCATCATCGTTTATGTGGAAGTAAAAAAGGAATGAAAAAAGGGAAGAGTGTTTATAATGGGATAGATCCATGACTATGGACGAAGATAAAACGTTAGAAACTCCACGTGGTGTTAAATGGATGTTCCGTTAATTCGTAGGAGAAAAGTGTTCATTGCTGAATAAAAGGATGAATGCCTTGTTTGTAAGAAAAGAAATTAATTTACGACATGTTAACGAAATGAAACTTGAATTATGTATAAATAGAACCCGTAAAAATATATTTTCATATGGTTCGGAATGAAGCAGAGCCACTGACAGAGCAAACGACAAAGCGGTTGCGCGACATCACAACGGGATCGGAGTAAGGTGAAGAAAAAAGGTTAAGGACAAAATGCACATTTCGGAGAGAAAGACTTTTAAGCACGTGGCGGCACAACAGGAACTTTTAAACAAAATGCAGGAGCCATTTTCGGACGACTTTAAAAGTGGAACGAATTACAGACATAGCAGCTGATTATAGCTGCAGATTAAGAAACTGTTAATTGATCCCGAGGGGAAAAGTCGACTAAAGTGTAACGAACATGCTACAGGAATAAAGGCAATTTGGATCAGCTTAGTGCCTGCTGAATATTTATAAATGTGTTCTATCGTCTAATATTAAAGTCTTGTTTGAATCTACTCTATAGCAATTTCGAACAAAGTCCTCTACTTTGAGAAGATTCTAATATGGAAGGCAGCAAAGAATTTCACTCTTTATCTATCAAGTCTCCTCCCGCCACACATGTCACCGTGTTACTTTCCAAACATCTTTTATTGTGTATTATAATCGTCTGACATTAAAGTCTGGTCTTAATCGACCCAACTGCAACTTGGAATATATATATATATAAAAATTAATGACTTACCTGTCCGTAATTCCATGGTTTAGCCAGAATCTGGGAAGTTCCACTTCCCTGGTAGATGTAGCCGCTATCGTTCAAGATGTATTCTTTTAACAGCACTTTATCTTCCATAAACACCTGGTCATCTACACGTATAAACGGGATACGACAATTAATATTAACTGTAGTAATATATTGTCGCAAATATGGGAAATTATGCCTAACAACGGTATTTTCTACATCCGGGTAGATTAGGCATAAAAGTGGACTATATATAATTAATACTTTGTATAGCTATTACTGCTTTACTGTTTGTTATTAATATTTAGTATTACTATATGTATATTGTATTACAATACATTATTATATTACTATATGTAATAATACGTTCAATTCTGCTACACATATTACTATATTACTATATGCATTTAAGACTTTGCATTATTATATGTATTACTGTATTATATGTATTACTGCATTACTGTACGTATTACTTATTAATTTATATATAATACTTTATAGTACTATACGTATTATTGTATTACCATATGTAATTAATAATTGTATTACTATATGCATTGTTGTGCTGGTATCTGTATTACTGTAGTAATATATGTAATTAATATTACAGCATTACTATATGTATTTAATTCTTTCTATTACTTTATATATTTTTGTATTGCTTAATTTAATTAATACTTTTCATTACTTTATGTATTATTGTATTGCTATATATAATTAATACTTTTTCTGTATGTAAGAAATACAGGGTGAACTGATAAAATTTTGCCCTGGAAAAGACGACATTATTCCATTTCCGTTTGATGAAAACCGGTTTACTTTTTTTGTTGCAAACCATCTGCTAGTTGGCCAGTTTTGCACAACTCCCAAGAGCAATGTGAGCCCTCTACCATGTCTGAAAGTGACACAATGTTCAACGAGCGAGATCGAAGATGCGCTACTATACAACATGCTTTCTACCGATTTAAGTTATGACAACAGGACCATTGCCAGCACCCTCAATATGCATCGCTGGATTGCTAAGAACAACAGGGGCGTGCCACGGTTATGGTCTTTAGTGTGGTTTCATGTGAGGACAACATCATGCCACTTCACATCTTCGAAGTCGGCTTGAAAGTCAACACCAAAGTGTACCTGGATGTGCTGAAGAGTGTGGTGATCCCCTGGTGCAATCAGGAGGCCACTGGCAGACCCTGGGTGTGGCACCCACAAGTCCGAAAAGATCTTGGCTTTGCTTTAGAAAGAGTGCTACGACTTCGTATTCTTCTTTTATAATCCCCCTTCCTTTCTCCCCAACGTAAACTCGTTGGACTACTTCATATGGTTATACGTCGAGAACATCACCAACATGGCATCCCACAACACCAAAGCCAGCCTGATCGCCGTCATTCGCTGAGTATTCGCCGAGCTCCCGTTGGTGCTTGTGGAAAGGGCATGGTCCCAGTATCGAGGCGGTAATTGAGGCTAAAAGCGGTTACATTGATTAAATGTCGGCTCTACTGCATAATCAAGGTACCTAAATTGATTTTTTTATAAAAATTTAAAAATAACGCTGTAGTACTGTTTTCTTTAAAGTGACAACTTTATCGTCCCATCCTGTAGTTTGTATGACTATATGTATTACTGTAATGATATTCTGTTTTACTATATATTACTGAATTACTATACGTAATTAATACTTAGTATTACTATATATATTATTGTATTACTTTTTATAATACTTTGTATTACTAAATGTATTACTGTATTACTATATGCATTATTGTATTGCTAAATGCATTTAATACTTCGTGTTGCTATATATATATATATATATATTATTATTATTATTATTATTATTATTATTATTATTATTGCTATATTTGATACATACTTTGTATATATATATATATATATATATATATATATATATATATATATATATATATATATATAATCAATACTGGAAAGAACAGTTTAAAAAACATTATTAATAAATAGACTTATTATTTTAGTTTTAATGATCGTTATCAACGGGTCAAAATGTGAAAATATTTTCCTCTATGTCAAAGTGGTGATTTTTTGTTTTTAAGTGAGAAAGAAATCCATTTACTTTTGCACCACGGATTGAAGAGGATGAAAATGGGTCCTTTGTGGGCGTACACGTGGTTCTTCTTTTTCCCCGTGTAGTTCGTCTCCAACAGGAAGTCGTATTCGCCGATTATGCAGTCGCAGCCAGTGTGGATGTACAGAATAACGGTGTTGCCTTTCTTGGACATCAACTTGGCTCCCCATTCTTCTGGATACCATCTATCCGTCAGGCCGAAGCAAACATCCGATTTCTTGGAAGGCAACGGGTCCTCGCCTGAACAATGAAAAAATATCCCGTTACTCAACTACGGATAACATTTTTTTTATATATATGAAATTTTAAAAAAATACAACCGATGCCAACGATGAAAACAGCTGAAGTGTTAAGTAAAATCTTCGAATTTAATTAATTGAAACTGAACGAAATTTCACAAACTGCCTTTTCCCCCGCCCCAAAAAACAGTGTGATAAGACCAGCTTGGACTTATAGCATAGAAAATAGAAGTGAAGAGTCGAGAAGGATGGAAAGATTGAGGATGGAGAGCATTAACCAAATCTTACTTTCAGCAGCCGTGTAACTTTCGCTTCTCTTATTTTGTTCTATAAGCCTCACATTCCATAAGTGATGTTTCTGACAAAGAAGGAAAAATTGCTGTTTTCTGGTTCAGAATTTATTCCACCTAATAGTTATCATTGGCAATTTTTTTACCTTGGGGTGCTATTTTTCTAACTTTATCAAGTGGCTTCATGCCTCCTCCGGGGCGATTCCCACGCTTTTTAGAAGAGTTGGGAGAGTACTAAGATCATTTTTACTCCTCTTCACCCCCCCCACTTACAAAAAGGTCCATTGCCACTTGAACACAATGAGTTACTATTAGAGACTATGTCTACAGGGATACTGTGTAGGAAGTTGAGCAGCAAGATGTCTGTCGCATTACATTTAAATTTCTGTCTATTAGTACAGTCAGAGAAGCAGGATACAGGAAGGGAATTCCAAAATCTAATAGTTCGATATGTCTACTAACTGGCCGCTCACCATCGTCCGGTCATAAAATACATATAAATATTATATTTTAATCCATGCTGGTTTATCATTTATTATTATAGAGCCGATTCTCTACTGATAATCATCCAATATATAGTAACGATTTCAAAAGTTATATAAAAATTATTACTTATGTACCATCCGCTAGAACCGAAGACAGAATATTTAGCGCCCTACTCGGCTTTATTTTTATCCCTCCAGTGTCATTATCGTTTGAGAAAGTGTACTACAGGTCCAAATACCCTACATATCAAATTTCTACACTGTAGACCAAATATTCTGAGAGGGGTTTGGTAGAGATTTGTCGCATACACACCGGCAAGATCACTCATTATATATATATATATATATATATATATATATATATATATATATATATATAGAGAGAGAGAGAGAGAGAGAGAGAGAGAGAGAGAAATATTCCCGTGCGTAAGAACGTTTCACCTTAAATTCTACACAATTATGTAGAATGTAGAAACTATGCATAAATAGAATTCAGTGTATAGTGAAATATAAGCAATCACCTAAGAAAACATAAAAATGAATAAGACATTAATCAACGCTCGTTTTTCAAAGGAATATGCAAATTAGTTAACACCCATGTAGTTGCTCCAGTATTAATGACTGAGTATATTAAAAAGTTTCTTTTAATCATTTTAAATAGAAAAGGTAGGTTCTAATATCAATGTCATATATATATATATATATATATATATATATATATATATATATATATATATATATACATATATATTACCCTACATAAACTAGTTTGTGACATGGTAAAAGGGTTGATATGGCGTAATTTGAAACCTAAGTAAAAAGAATGTTACTTACCAATAAGGAACTTGAATTTAAGGTCGTGTTTCGACTCATCAAATTCTTCATTAAAGGTAATTGTTATCATGAAGGGCTGACCACGTCGAATGACCAAGCTTCGGTTCTCTGCCAGATAAAACTGGTCTGTGTGGTGGTTCTTGCAGTTCTCCGGCACGTGTAAATTCACATCCTTGACCATGAGGGAACCCGAAGAATCATGTTCAGCGATCTCTGCGAGTAAAGAAATAAAAATAAAAAGACAATATTTTTTTTTATTTGTTTTTTTAGTGTGTATCGACCTTTCAACTATTATAAGGTCATTACAGGACAAATAGCTTTTTCCAGAATCCGACCGTTTTAATGTTTTATTTTATACAAGTTGATGATGATGATGATGATGATGATGATGATGATGATGATGATGATGATGATGATGATGATGATGTTGTTGTTGTTGTTGTTGTTGTTGTTGATGATGATTTTATTGTTGATGTTACTGTTAGTGATGGTGATTTTATTGTTCATGTTGTTGATGATGATGTTCTTGATGATAATGATGATGATAATGTTATTTTCATGCTGTTGTTGATGATGATGTAATTATTGATGATTCTCTTGATGATAATGATGATACTGTTATTGTTTATGTTGTTGTTGATGATCCTGTTATTAGTGATGATTCTCTTGATGATAATGATGATGATACTGCTATTTTTTATGTTGTTGTTGATGATGGTGTTATTAGTGATGATTCTCTTGATGATAATGATGATGATAATGTTATTGTTCATGTTGTTGTTGATGATAATTTTATTATTGATCTTGTTAATGATGACGATGATGATGATAATGATGGTAGTACTATTATTGATGATGATGATGATGATGATGATGATGATGATGATGATGATGATGATGATGATGATGATGATCTATTTCTCACCTGGAATATCCTTGCGCCTTGTCACCGGCCTGGGACGATACCTGAAGTGAAGCTCAGTTGAAGCCCGTCGCTGGTAACTCTGCTCACCCGGTCTACGATACATCGCGGAAGTTCCTGCATGCCGCAATATACGAGAGAAAACAGTTTATCGATAACAATGGATGTGAACCAAACGAAATCTCAGATAAAGTAGTGTGAGATAGATAGATAGATAGATAGATAGATAGATAGATAGATAGATAGATAGATAGAGAACATTTAAACACTAAGAAAGCTATATAAATAGACATAGAGCCGCAGAGGGAATCTAAATACCGAGAAAGCAAGCTACATATATATATATATATATATATATATATATATATATATACATATATATATATATACATATACATATATATATATATACATATATATATATATATATATATATATATATATATATATATATGTATATATATATATATATATATAATGACTCTTATCTTGAGTTGAGCAGATTGGGAAGTGATACACGATATAACATTGGCGTATTAGCGATGCTCTTTGTGTAAACAAATCGAGCTTAGGTATTCGGACGATGTCAAAACATCGTTAATTCACTGCCCGCACAGCAGCTGCTGATTGGCGTAATTGTTCAAAGCCTTGACTGTCGTACGAGCGGTCGGGTTTCGATCCTGGCTTAAGGTACTTGCCTGTCTAGCCACACTGGTGAGCTGTGATATAGCGAAACAGTACTGTATGTGGATGACTATATATATATATATATATATATAGAGAGAGAGAGAGAGAGAGAGAGAGAAAGTAAGAGAGAGAAAGGGAAATTGAGAGAGGATAGAGAAAGAGAGAGAAAGGGGGAGAGAATAAGATAGAGAGATAAAAATTGAGAAAAAGAGAAAATTTAAACAGTGAAAAATATTAATAGATAACTAGCTAATAGATAGAGAGATCTATCTAGCTAGCTAGCTAGCTAGATAGATAGATATATAGATAGATAGATAGATAGATAGATAGATTGGAATTAAAAGACTAGCGAAAATAAATAAATAGCAAAATCGATAAAAATTGTATAATTGAAAAAGATAGCTATGAGAGAGATGGGAATAAGAAAAAGATAGAGAGACGGCTAAGAAGAGAGAGAGGGTGATAGGAGTTTTCCTACAAAAATATTGAGAGAGCTGCAAGAAGTATCATAATTATAATTATAATAATTTATTATAATAACGTACTGAGTTGAAAGAAAACAAATGTTTTGTCTGTCGATGGAAGCACTGCAAGTCAGTTGGTCAATAATGTAGGAAGAAAACTTTGATAATCGCCAAGTGCGAAATGTTACCACGAACATCTCTGCTTGCATAGTTAAGAAGCTCAATATTATAAACTAGCAGGACCGGTGGAAATTCCACGTAACGACGAATATTTTGAGTAAATAAATATGTTTTCATAAAGATGATATTTTTCTGGATAGCGCAAAAAATCAGGGGGGGGGGTAAATAAAAAACCAATGACATGTATTAAGTATTAGATTATTAACATTTCTATAAAAATAATGCTCATTGTATTTTAAATATAGAACTGACCTAAATGAGATAAATTAATAAATATTAATAAATACTCAGAAAGTAATATTGTGCTACATAGTTCGATACAAATAATAAAATCACATTGTAAAAGACAATCTTTAATTTACTTATTCAGTCTAGCACCTCTTGGCAGATATTGTTCTTCTGTTTTGCCCTGTTCCTGTTGAATGTTCTCTTTCAGCAGGACATTGCATATAACGTTTCGCTGTCATCTTTCTTGATTGAAAAACCGTTGCACGTCGAAATTACTATGGCTTCTTTCTCACGCCAGTACAATAATGACCATATATTATTATTATGATGATATTCGAAAACGAGGCTTTATTAAAAGTATACCACTCTCATATTCTTGTCCAGGGTTGCCAGATTGGCCATCTTAAAATAAAATTTCGCGAATTTAGCGTGTTTTTAAAGTAGTTTGGCATTCAAAAATATTATTTGACTTTTTTCATGGCGTAACGCACGGACTAACTAAGGAATGGCCCAAATATGCTATTAGATAGAATAGGTAAGAAATCGTTAGTCTCTCTGTTTCCCTCTCTTTTTCTCCTGTGTAAGTCAGTTCTCTCCAAAAATAAACCTTAGAAACTCTCAATGAACGTTTCTTTATTTTTATCTGCGTGAAAATAAATGTTATTCATCCAGCTAAATTGATGAGACGAAGAGAGACGTTTGCGGGAGTCAAGAGTGTATAACAAAATCCAGTTAGGGTAAGAGTTAGGGGTTAGGGATTGGGATTAGAGTTAAGAGTTAGACTTAAGGGATAGTATTAGGGTTAGGATTAGGATTAGAGTTAGAGTAAAGGTTAGAGTTAGAGTTAAGATTAGGATTAGGGTTAGAGGTTAGGGTTAATAGTTAGAGTTAGAGTTAGGGTTAGGGTTAAGATTAGGGGCTAGGGTTAGGATTAGGGTTACGGTTAGTATTAGGATTAAGGTTAGGGTAAGAAATTGGCTTGCTTATACACATATGGTCTTTTATGCGTTTTCGGCTTAATTTATAGTCGCCATTTCGTTTAGTGGTTGCTATAGCTTCATTTTTATACATAATGTAATACAAGAAGACGTTCGCTGGGTTTTCTGCAAGGTTTTTACTTGGAGATAATTGACTTAGGAGAGAGACACTAATGTTATCCTCGCTAATTATTTGCTTCTAAACTTTCTGATTTATTGAAATGAGTGAAGCACTCGGACACAGACTTGGTGTAACATTCCACTCAGATTATTCTGCATCGCTGACGATATCTCATTGTCATGGCTTCTCCAAAGAGACTGATTTGAAAACATTTATTTCTCCTAGATGGTTTGCTACATTGTTCACTATATATGCTATAAATAGGGTGTATTTCTTGTATATGACAAGCTACACGCAATGTTCGGCGTTTTTTCCTTGTAGGTAATTGTTGGGCTAAAATGCATAGAAATCGTGTTACTTAGTGTTTTTATACTAAAAATGTACTCTGAGCACACACGTGTTACCATAGGATCAACTATTAATTCGGCCTATACAAAACAGAATCTAACAGGAAATAGAAGTAAGCCGAGCATCTTTGACTGAAGCGCGATCCTTAGTTGATGAAAACATAAAACCGCTAATGGAAATAACACTGACTTTGATTAATTAGGAAGCTTTAATAAGTACCACTTGTATATATAAAAATACAAAGTAACACAAATTATATGAATTTTAATTTGATCGCTCCCTACAGAAATGAAACGCGGAAGATTCTGTATAGCTTAATTAATTTGCATAACATACTATCGAGCTCTACTCACATATTGAGCACTTTTAAGATAAATACTGGAAACCGATACATAAAATATTATATCCCCTTATAACATTTTATGTGGATACATGAAATATATATATATATATATGTGTGTGTGTGTGTGTGTGTGTGTGTGTGTGTGTGTGTGTGTGTGTGTGTGTGTGTGTTCCTGTGGAAATATGATTTTTTTCAATTATATTTCACTTTTTGTATGTACAAATCCTTAATTCAAGAAGCTCAATGTGATTACAGAGCATATTTACAAATAAATGAGCCTATATTCCAAATATCAAAATAGATGCATCGATAGATATAATAACTAAATGATTGATATAAATGAATGATTTTGCGCTTCGAAACAGTTACTGTCAAGAATCGTAAGTGTCAACGGAATTAAAGGAATAAATTATAAGATGGTCAATATCATGAAATTTGGAATATAGACTTTTGTGGTTTATTTGTATATATATTTAGAATCAAATTTATTGTTCGAACAATAAATTTGATTGTAAATTTCAACTTACAGTTCTGATTTTCTTTCTCTTATAATAAGCTCTACTCTCTATTGTGTAATGAGCTTTTTTATTTGGTTAGGGTTAGATTATCTATATATAAATACTGATATTTATATTAGATTGAAGTTTACGATTGCTTATATCAGGTAAACACTGCATTTTTTATTTCATTATATATTATATTTATCATACATATATATATATATATATATATATATTTGTCTCTGATGAGTTGTATACTAGACTTCGTCTATTCAACGAAACACGTGTATAACGACGTACTTCATGGAAACTTTGATTAAAATGAACGATAATTTAATGCATCTTCTGGTTTGAGAATGCTGACTAACGATATATATATATATATATATATATATATATATATATATATATATATATATATATATATATATATGGATATATGGGGGGGAGACATAAAGACTATATTTCAAATTCCAAGATGTTGTCTATCTCGCCGTTTATTTTTTCAGCATGTTAAAATGTTGAATTCTTTTTGTTATTTATTTGTATATGGTCTGCAGTTACATTGAGCTTCATAAATTAAAATATTGATATCAATAAAAGGTGAAATATAATTGAATAAGCATATTTTTACAAACACTTGTTTCACTGTACTACAGTTGTCCGCGTAGCGTGACTGTTTTAGGATTCGAACCTCAGACCATATGTGCTATAAGGGAGTGCGATACGCCACGAGGTCCTAGATGACTTGCATTATTTTTATTGCTTTTAAACTTGTGTCGAAATTTTTTTGTTGATTTTTTTAACGATAATACGCTTATTTGTGTCTCCAACATTTGGAGTACTAGAAATAAATTTTTAGAAAGATCGCCCATATTTTTGGGCGTTAATAAATATACAAATATTATTCATGTATTTATTTATTATTTTACTTATAAAATAATATTCTATGAAAACATGTTTCGTGGTACTGGCAAATATTATCGTTAAAAATCCCAAAAAAAAACAACGTAAGTTTAAAAGCGATAAAAAAATAGCATGTACAGTCATCTAAGACCTCGTGGCGTAAAGGTTAACGCACTCGACTACAGCACATATGGTTTGAGATTCGAATTTTAGAACAATCAGGCTACGCTGACGAGCTGTAGTACAGCGAAACACGTGTTCATAAAGTACTGTTTTATATGTAAAATAATAAATAAATAATATTTGTTTATTTGTTTACGTCGGGCGACGTAAAAAAGAATTTTTTTTCCAGCTCCTGCATTTAATGCACTTCCTGACACACACCACACAGGTTGCCTCATCAGCTTGTGGAGGTAAGAATACATAAGGGCATCTTTCGTGTAACAATGTGGTTCATATATCCACCTTTGGACAGAAAATGCCCACATACATACATACATACATACATACATACATACATACATGATAATTGCTGCATCTTTCCACATGATCGACGTCACATTGAGTTCTCCCAATCTTGTTTCCATACCATCTCAGATGACTCTGCACTCCCGCCGCAGATTTACACATCTTGAAGCAGATGTGACATACAAATTGAGAAATTTACATCGAGTATACTTCCTCTGGAGTTTTCGAATATTGCCATTACTTGATATAGCATTAGAAAATTGAAAATATGAAGGCAGATAAGCGGTGAGCCGCATAAAAGTGGCTTTTAAACCCGGCCAAACTGGCATTCTTTGATACACATGGTGCAGACATGAGCGCACGTGCTTGGCGGTCACTTCTATGAACATTCATATGCAGTTTCAAACTGCTTTCAGTCTTGCACGTCTGCCCGCAGTTGACACAAGTTAGATCTGGCGACAGCGGCTCATTGCACTGATAAACAGTCTGGTGGCTTATTAGCCCAGCTATGCTCAGACTCCCGCACGCTTTACACTCCAGACCAATTTTGCGCCCCAGCTCATCAACTGCTTCTTGTACGTTCCTTTTCCGAATATCTCACTTCAGTCGTTCATACTGGGTTCGATCAGCCTCAAACTTGTCCACACCTCCCCGCAAGACCCTTCTCCACTCTCCACGATACAAAGCAAAACTCTTCCAGGTACATACATACATACATACATACATACATACATACATACATAATGATTTCCGTTATTCCATGCGCAATAATTATTTTATTAAATAGTAAAGAAACATATTGCATAATCACGTTGACATACATAACTTACTGAAGTTAAGCAACGCTGAGCCTGGCCAATACCAGATGGGTGACCATTTGGGAAAACATGGTGGTTGTCGTAAAGGCGTCGTTGTAAAGATGATAATGACTACCGGACTTCGAAACCAACGTTGACTTACTTTCTGTGAATGTGGATAAAAGGTACGCCTACGTTGGCTCCGAGCTCTCGCTGTCATATTTTGGCGCCAATCGTCGGTCACTCCTTCCTCATCACGTTGCGTTCAGTAGAAAAGCTGAAAAAGAAAATTTATTGTTCCCTGTCCCCTTTTTTCTTTATTTTTTTTCACTCATCTTCGCCACAAGAACTGAATTTTACCAAATCTTTTATTCAATAAGTCTTTACATCCGTGGATTAAACAAATGGTTTCATTCGAAATTTTGTGTAAATTTCCAAGTTCAACAGAAAGAGTTTGATAAGATAAAATAAAGAAAATCGGAGGTTACATCGACTGAAACGTTGCGAAAATAATACTCAAGATGAGAATAGTGGTCCGAAGAATCCAAATAATACGCATTTGTTCATTTTTGTTTCTTGTAATATTTAGTTAATCGTTAAAATTTTTTAAAATATTTTCAAAATTAAAAAGATAAATATAACAAATTATAAAAACAGTTCAATTTTAATAGACCAATATTTTTTACATTTAAAAGGCAATTAATACTCTAAAGTTTAAGGAAACATTTATAAAGCTAATTCCTTAATTTTCGTACAGGGTAGAACAATAGAATTTCCGTCCTAGGAAAACAATATGATCTCATTACCGTTTGGTGAAAAACAGTTTTCTTTTTTTTTTTTTTTTTTTTTTTTTTTTTTTCGTTGCAAACCATCTACTAGTTGGCCAGTTGCGTACAAATCCCAAGAGCGATAGAAACCTTCTATCATGTCTGAAATTAACACAATGCTCAACGAGCGAGATCAGAAATGCGCCGCTAGACAACTCATGGTCTCAACTGATCTAAGTTTTGACAATAGGACCATTGTCACCATCCTTAAAATACATCGCTGGATTGCCACGAATAACAGTGTAATATAGCGCGTGCAAGCGCGTGGAAAGTATCACCAGCAGCGAAGGATGGCCAGCATGTGAAGAGATCAGAAGCAGCAGCAGAAAAAGCGCATATGCAAATTAGGAAGTGTGCGCGAGAAGAGAAAGGAACGAAAAACGAGAAAAAAATGTAACGCGTGCTCGCAAGAGAAAGAAAAACGACGTAGAAGGAAATTGGCGTGTGAAGTCGCAGATAAGAAATGGCTGGCTGCGACCGGCGTGCGGTAGGAAGAAGGAGAAACACAGGCCAGACTAAAGTGGACATGTGTCAGCGAAAAAACTTTATTAAGTTGTGTCGTTAATAACGCTAATAAAAACTTTTGTTCAAAAAGAAAAGACATGTCGACACAGATTTTTAATTGTGTATTTGTATTTGTGTTATTTGTTTGTTCCTGCGACAAGTGTAACAACAAAGATGTGTCCAGGCTGATGAATACAAAGTTTCGGACCACTGTTATGATTTTGGTGTGGTTTCAAGTCAGGGCCATATCATGTCTCCTCACATCTTCGAAATCGGCTTGAAAGTCAATACCAAAGTGCACCTAGATGTATTGAAGAGTGTCGTGATCTCCTGGTGCAATCGGATGGCTGCTGTCAGAACCTGGGTTTAGCAGCTGGGCTCGACGCCGGCCCACAAGTCCAAAGAGATCCAAGCTTAACTTCAGAAGAGCGCATCGACTTTGTAGCTTTCTTTCACTGCCCCCTCAACGTAAACCCGCTGAACTACTTCGTTTGGTCATATGTCGAGAACATCACCAACATGACCTCCTGATCGCCGTCATCTGCCGAGTATTCACCGAGCTCCCGCCGGCGCTTGTGGAAAAGGCATGTTCCCAGTTCCAGACCCGTATCGAGGCAGTGATTGAGGCTAAATGTAGCTACATTGAACAGATGTCAGCTCTACTACATAATCAAGTTACCTGAATTGATTTTTTAATAAAAGTTTTAAAATAAAACCATAGTGTTATTATCTTTGGGGCAACAAATTTATCGTTCCACCCTGTAAAGGCACCAGACAGTTGAAAATATTGGAAAAAATTTATAAAGCTAATTTTTGTAATCTGTATCCCTTCTTTCGAATAATAAATGTTGTAAAATATAATTTGCAAGATTTTATTTTCCTTCATATGTGGTTGTATGCATGGCTACATATGTGCATACGTGGTGTAGAATTTATGCAGTAGTGATAGATTTTATGTTCCACAGTCTTACCCTAGCTTATAAAGTAGTGTTGTAACAATTATTCCACACATATGCCTAGGATAAGCATTTAAGTGCTCTCCTACTTCTCTCCGATGACTCCAAGAAGGGATGTAGCGAACTCCCAGCAATACCGCGGTACATTACCTTGACTGGTAGACTAAATTAGGTAAGGGGGAAGTGACAGTTACGTCACTCTGACAAGTCTCCAACAGGGCTCTCAGGAGGAGGACGCTCTCGAAGTCCAACGATCAGGACGACGGATTATGGTTGCAACTTATCCATATGCTTTAGTTGTCTTGGGTCCCATGCCACTGGAAACAGTACGTGGATGTGTGAAGTTAGATTATGTTCTGCAGTACAACATTGCATACAATTAAAAAAAAAAACACGCACAGGCGTCTGTGTTCTGACTACTGAACAACAATCTCACAACAAGCCTACAAGCCTTTCAGTGATCAGCAACTGTTGACGGGGGCAGGTTACGTGATTGCTGAGAGCCTTTAGTTAGGAACTGTCACAGAAGGGGTGAATGTGTGTTTCAGTTGTCCAATTCCTGGATGGAATTAGGTAAGTTTTGGCAGCTGCATCATAGACTGAGTAGCCCTCTTTAGGATCCACTCTATTCACCCGAAATGGAGAGGAGTCGAGAAATAGTACCCGCAACATAGCCTGCTTCAGCTTTACCGCCTGGAAAACCGTATCCAGAGGAATTACTACTTGAGGGTCGAAATATAAAGACAATGGAAATTAAATTTGGTGCATGGAACGTGCGAACTTTGATGGACACTGAACTTCAAACAACCCGCAAAGATTCGACTTTGATATAGTAACCCTGAGCGAAACACGATGTGCAGGAGAAGGGCAACTAAAAGAAGAACAGAGACAGTTTATTTTCTGGACGCAGAACACTCACGAATCTATTGAGTTATTTTTGCAGTTTGAAACAGCCTTCTCCCCATACTGAAAGAACACCTCATAACTCTCATAAATGGACTTATCCGCAATCAACACGCTTTCGTTATCTCCGTACTCGCCCCGACACTTGCAGCCGATAAAGTGGATAAAGGGCGTTTCTATGCTCGACTTGAAAGCGTGCCCTCCTGCATCTCTCGCGAAGAGAAATTTATTTTGTTGGGCGACTCGAGGATAAGGGGTAATTCAATAGAATGATTGCCAGTCGAAAGATAAGGAACACCGTGGAAGCACTGATACTGTTCAATGGTATGAATGCCTTTGATTACTATTGGGTAATCAATTATCAAGGCTAAGAACCATTTGAGGATAAGCATTAATAAGATTGAATGATTGGCAATAGAAAGATGAAGAACACTATAGAAGTACTAGCATTGTTTAATGGCATAAACTAAGTTTGTTTACTTATGGGGCGCCTTTATGGCAACAATTTGATGACATCTGAAGACGACCATGTTGTTATATACAAAGAAGTAACGTGTTCCACGGACGAGAAACCTTTTCAAAGACGTCCTGCGCATTATCAATGCCGAGAGCCATTCGATGATAGGAGTTAATGATATTGAATGATTGTCAGGTGAAAAAAAGAGGAACACTATGGAAGTACTAACATTTATCAGTTGTATGAATTGCGTTTTATTACTATTGAGTTACCATTTAAGACCAAGAGCCACTCGAGGATAAGGATTAATGAGATGGAAAGATTGTCAGCTGAAAGATGAGGAACACTATAGAAGTACCAACAGTGATCGATGGTATAAACTCCGTTTTATTACTTACGAGCTTGGGTCGAGGGATTAGTGAAGCTGATGTTATATGGCGCAATCACGTTGACACACAGATTCTCATCAGATCGCCGAAGTTAAGCAACCTTGAGCCTGGTCAATAGCAGATAGGTGACCATTTGGGAATACCAGGCGCTGTGTGTAAAGGAGAACGTCGACACTTCTCTGCAAGAACTACAAACACCTAATGTCATTATTTTCCATGACCGAGATATAAACATGTGACTAGGGACCGCCTGTAAATTTTATATTCCCTTTAGACTTCCTCTTTTGGGGGAAGCCGGTTCAACCCGCCCAAGATTAATACCACTGGCATCTTTCAAAAAAATAATTAATTTTAAATTTGATCACAACTTCTCATATTTCCTACGTTTTATCCTGCAAATGCAGGTTCCTCTGGCGTGCCTGATGAACAGAGGTCGCGGGCCCAATTAGGCGAGCTGATCATACGTTGGTTATGTTCTTAAGTAAATTATAAACGAAGTGTCTATCTATTTTCCTTCCCCCCCCCAACCAGTAAGTTTGAATATGAGTGATTTGGAAGGATCTTTCTTAACAGATACTACATTTTGATCACAAACCGAAAGCAGGAAAGTGTACGCGTCTCTCTTCAAATTAGAATTATTTATGTAAAGAAAGTAGATGAAAGCGGAATCAAAAGTGCTTAAGACGCATGACGCAATAAATAAATTCTATGGAAATCGTTTTTATCGACCTAACAGATGCTACACTTTGATTATGACCTCAGGCAGAGAAGTATACGCCGCCCCTACACACAAATACAATTAAAATTATTTGTTTAAACTAAAAAGAGAAGAGAAAAAAATGAGAAAGAAAAAAACGACGCACCTGCTTTCGAGTGGTTAAGTTGCATGAGATGATAAATAAATCCCGCGCCAATAATTTTGATCTCTTGCCCAGCTGTTGGCCGAGGACAGGGCTGGGCCTCTTAAATTAACATTGTTTATTAAAAACAATGATTGCGATTTCGGTTTTACTTGTTTCCAATTGTACTATTAATTAATGCCAAAATGAAGAAACGATTACTTAATTAAACAAACGTTAATTAAATACCTGCGAACCGGATAATTCATTCAGCAGGCGCACGTTTTTATAATTATATATATTTTTAATGGCTATATATATATATATATACATATATCCATGAACAGTAACACATTCTACAGACATATATTTTGTGTGTGTGTGTGTGTGTGTGTGTGTGTGTGTGTGTGTGTGTGTGTGTGTGTGTGCGTGTACGGTATAATTAAGTTGACACACAGGTTCGCGATGTGTGAGTATATATAATATATGTATTTAGGCAATACATTTTCATTTAAGCAAACATTGTATATCTATCCATCTATCTATATGTATATATATGTGTACGTGTATGTATTTTTGGTAAAATATGTCTTTCCAGTTATAGTTCACTCTTTGTGTATACAAATCCTTTTTGTTTAGAAGCTCAATGTATGATAAATATAACAACAGAGCATAAATAAAAGAATAACATTATAGTTAAATTCCAATCCAATTTTTTAAAATGTAAAACAGCTCCTTTAGCATGTTTAATTTCGGTACATTTACAAAAATGTACCGAAATTTAACATGCTAAACGCGGATGGAAAATAAATATTAATATTAATTAATATATGTCTTAGAATCTAACTATACTATTATTCTTATATATATATATATATATATATATATATATATATATATATAGAGAGAGAGAGAGAGAGAGAGAGAGAGAGAGTAAGTTATATATATTTTTATAACTTATTACCTAGCTCTACCTATGTATTGAGCAATGTTGAAGTAAATACTTAAAGTTTACGCATAAAATAATACTTTCGTATGTTAATTTATGTGATTAAATGAAGTAGTCATATATATATATATATATATATATATATATATATATATATATATATATATATATATATATGCGTGTGTGCGTGTGTGCGTGTGTGTGCGTGTGTGTGGGGGCGTGTGTGTGTGAAAATAAAAAATGAAACCAGGTATGATGTTATAACGTTATGGAAAAAGGAAGAAAAACCTGTGGATCTTTTTAAGAAATTTTAAATGTTTCGCCTCCCATTGTCGAGGGACTTCCTCAGGAAATTATAGAGATTATTTAGGAAATAAAATATACAATGATAGGAAATCCTATGAAAAGTGAGGTATTAATATATACATTTTCTTTTTATTATTATCATCATCACTAGTAGTAGTAGTAGTAGTAGTAGTAGTAGTAGTATGTACAAATCGTGTTTTCTTCTCATCTTAGTATATTTTATTTCTTCAATCATCTCTATCATTTCCTGAGAATCTGAAATGGAACACATACATCAAGTCTGTGGCCAAGGTCGCTAGAAAAATGGTGGGATCCTTCTACCGCTCCAGAAGATATCTCACTAATGATGCAATTTTGTATCTATATAAAAGCCAAGTACGTCCAAGGATGGAATACTGTTGCCACATCTGGGCAGGAGTTGCTAAAAGAGCCTATCCTGCCTTGACAGGATACAAAATAGACTTCGTGGCTAAGT
>NC_136525.1:460000-475000 GCF_053919585.1 Euprymna scolopes
ATATATATATATATATATATATATATATATATATATATATATATATATATATAGACAGAGAGAGAGAGAGAGAGAGATTTAATTAAAGAAGTTTTCCGTTAGAAATTGCGTCCAGAGTGTCGCGTTCCCACACACACACACACACACACACACACACACACACACACACACACACACACACATATATATATATATATATATATATATATATATATATATATTCACAGATATGAGTGGCTTCCTTCAGTCTTGTTCACTGCTCAAAGATGGAAAAAATTACTGGTGGCAGATCTCTTCTAAGCGCTGGACTGAATAGATTCCCGGCGGTGTAGTGCTTCCTTTGCGATTGGTGAAAAGATTAGCAAAGCACTAAATAATACGAAAGTTGTACGAAGATTTTTTGAGAAGTATCCAACAAAGTATTTATGCAATTATAATTGTTTCGATGTACCGTAGGTACTTTTTTGTGGATTGTTTGGGACAAGAAAGTTGATCTAAAACCCTCTTCAAAACCAACACTCACCAATCTATTATTGTACTAAAACTCTGAATTTGTCACGTTCGCAAATTTTAACGGCATAACGTCATTTCTAGCAAATTTTCAAACTTTACGACTGAGGCTGGAACGCTATAGGTTTTGGTTTCGATTCTAGCAGATGTCACGCAAATCGTATTTTTTTTAACTTTTGAAATCACTACTATATATTGGATGCAATAAGGAAATCGCTACTATATATTGGGTACAATCAATGGAGGATTGGCTCTTTAATAAAATACGAAATTTTCATGCATTAAAACAACCGAGTTACGATAGGGAGTGAAGGTGCTTTACTATGTATTGGTGACAATATAATAATCAATATAATCAATAGAGAATTGCTTCTATCTATATATTAATACTATAGTAGCTTTACGTACGTATATATGCATGTTACCGTTTCCAGGTTATAATTTATCCGATCGAGAGATCCTGTTTATTAAAAAAAAGGATGAAAAGTGATAACATACTACGAACATTAAATTAGTATATACAGATGCTAATTTAATGTTCGTAGTACGTTATCACCTTCTGTCCTTCTTTTTAATAAATAGGATTTCTTGATCACCGAAGACGAAATATAACAACAACAAAAAAAAATTAAAATGATGTCATTTTTAAATCGTTCGTGAAACTAAAATATACCTTCTTGGTCTCGTGCAAGGATCTAAAGATAGTATTTGTTCTGTCGCTATAATGATAGCGTGGGGTTTCCGTTCGCGCCGGGCATCCGTACAGTGGGAATATCTCATAGACTCCTATAAGGATATTGGAGATAAACGGTATTTACCAGATATATTCTGACACTACATAAATCAGATTATTTAGAAAAATACTTTTACAGTTTTAACAAAAGGGCTACAATAATATTGTGGGGTCTCCATTCACGCTGAACGTCCACATAATGCCCAGCAATATATTACATATGAAAGGTGTCGTTAGTAATGATAAATACGAAATCTGCATAAATTAAAATATCATATTTAAGCGTATATTACAACCGGGCAACGCCGGGCGGTTATCTAGTATCTATTAAGGGTTTGGATATAATATTGATTAGGTTAAAATCGCCTATCCTGGAACATTTCAAGTCATTATTAAGTTGTTGTTTTTTAAAGGTTATAAGATCCAATTCTCATGTTTAATATGCAAACGATCGTTAATTCTGAACTACTGCTGAACGTTCTCACCTTCATAGTATCAACTTGTTTTCATATCAAGGCTTATGCAATAAATTAAAGTAATCCGAGGCATAATGGATACATAATTGGTAAAAATTTGTAAATTGGTAAAATTCAGTCATAAAGTTACATATTTTTTTAGATTGAAGGTTAAATCATCAGTGGGGGTGACACTCAAAAATACAACTGCGAATTATTTCTACCCAATCATGACTGATGGAACGAAACCATGCTGTTCCGTTTGAAATTCCGGGTAGATTCCCGAGTTCGAGAGAAAGACTCCAGAGTTCGATAAGTGACACCTGAAAAGGTCGAAGGTTAGATCGGCAAAAACGTTATTAAAATAACACTAATATCCCGAAAATATCCAAATAATCAAAATTATTAATCAAATTGTGAAAATAACACGTAAGATGAGAACAGTAGTCCGAAGAATACAAATAATACAAATGTGTCTATGACAGGAATTTATTCTCGCCACGGTTCGGCTGATGTAACCTCCGACTATCTTCTGGTGTATCATCTTGAACTCTAGAATCGTACTTTAAAAATCGGGATTCTATGCGGAATCTGTAACGAAATCCCTTTACACAATCAACCGGGTAACACGATCTTGTTCCGTCAGCCATAACCTAAGTAATTGGTAATTTTATTCTTCGCATTATTCGCACTGACGATTGAACCTTCAACCTCCAGATCAGTGTGACTTTGAACTGAATTTTGCTCAGTACTTTATCTGTTACATGTTTTTTTTTTGTTTTGTTTTTTTGTTTTTTTCAGTAAAATTAAGAATACTGGCAAAAGCTATGAACAATATGACAGTTTTATGCTTCCATAAAGGTCAAAATATTCTTTTATGATTGACAAAGTCAGTAAAGCGTCTGAGCAGATGATAGGGTTTGAGAAGCATGTAGGGAGAAGAATTTTTGTAAACTTTGCGCAAGTAGCCAGCCAAGCTAATGGCATTCACACACACTGGGTTTAACCGACTTTTTCCGAAGGAGGAAGTGTCAAGGGATTATTAAATTCACAAACGATCCTCAGTCGTATGTATATCGCCGTTTTTTTTTTGTTGTTGTTTTTGTTTTTTGTTTTTTGTTTGTTTGTTTTTCTCACATTCACCCCTAACAAGACATATCGCCATTTGAACGTAAGGGGCTACTAATTGGGACCATATCTAAGAAAGATTAACAAGACATTGGTTTACGTTATATTTGAACTTCTGCATATTAGGGAATTCCGAACTCTAGCTATTCGAAGGAAGAAACTATTAGAGTAGAAAGCTTTCTGGCATTTAAGGGCCTCAACAGTGAAGGCGTGTGATTTTTTGCTAAGCGGGGTTGTTGAGGATATGTACGTCGAGGGGGGGGGGGAGCACAAGTGCAATGAGTTCATAAGAGCAAATTCCATTAAAATACTTGTAAAACAGGCACAGGGATTCAACATTGCGGCGATGGGACAGGGGTTAGAGCCTAATTGACAAGGCGGGAGATTAGATTAGAGATTCTTTTTTAACCCTATTCAACAGGGAGAGACTAGTGGTAGATGCACCAACCCATATGTGGCAACAATACGAATGCTTTGTAGAGGTACAGAATACTCTCAGGTATAAGTGGTTTTCTAGCACAATAGAAAAAGCCCACCTTTCTTGCAGCAGCCTTCGCAATGTTCTCAATGTATTTGCTCCAGTTCATATTTCCTGTGGATGTTAAGCCGAGAGGTTTGAAGGAAGCATTATCAGGTAGGGAGTTATTTGTCGTGGATATCGGTGGTTGGAAAGGTTTCTTGTAATTGTTAAAGGATAGTTGCTTGATGACAACGTTAGTTTGTTTTTTGTTTGTTTGTTTTTTGTTTTTTTTTGCTTTGTTGTTTAGGGTTTTTTTTTTATTTCTTGCAGGGAGGTGGCGGCGTCCTCTTACATATAACGTCTAAAATGTTTAAAATTTATGAATTAAGCTTAGGACGTCTTAAGAAAAAATTAAAATTCACGAAAACTTGCCTTAATTCCAGCCGCAGTAATAGTCACCCTAGTCAGGTTGAACCGGCCTCCTTAGAAAGAGGGAATGTCGCATGTAAATCCACGAAATCACTTCAGACAAGGCATGAAGCACTTGATGTAAAGAGCTAAAATAAAAACTACTATTCAAAGTTAAAAACTATAAGTGTA
Source organism: Euprymna scolopes (assembly GCF_053919585.1). Classification (NCBI taxonomy): domain Eukaryota; kingdom Metazoa; phylum Mollusca; class Cephalopoda; order Sepiida; family Sepiolidae; genus Euprymna; species Euprymna scolopes. Next base: position 463,887 of record NC_136525.1, read on the forward strand.
ATATGGATAGATTTCAGCCCAAAATAGAGCAATTCTTCCCCTTTGTCAGAAACATCGCTCATGAAATGTGAGAATTAAAGAGCAAAATAAGGAAAGCGCGAGTTTCCTGGAGAGAGGTATCCTCCTACATACAGCGCCTTGTATTCTCAAACGATCCTACATCTGGTATGGACCAGGCTCAACTTTGCTTAACTTCGGTGATCAAATGAGAACCAGTGGGTTAACGTGATTATGCCAGATGCCAATATGTAAAGCAAAAATACTCATATCAAATTCACTTACCTCCTTTCAAAATGTACTGGCGAGCTTTGTTTTTAGTTGCTGTTGTTGTTTTAAACTCGTATCGACCCTCTGGCGACTGCTTCAACTGTCAGCTGTTTGTCGGAGACGAGTCGAAAGTTACCTCGGTAATTTATATATATACTAAACATTCCATAGAGTCACGTGGAAAAGAGCGACCCCCGACTCTACCTCTCCCTAGGTCGCTCCCTCCTCCCTTTCGGCCCTGCCTCTACGCGCTGTTTTAGCATGTACGCTCAACCAGCCTCTGCTTTCGGATTGTTGCTTTAATTGTTCTCCTTCAAGAAGTCACGCCTCTGCCAGTCGCAGAGTCTCAGAAAATTGGAGAATTTTAATGAGAATGTGGCCTGCTTCTGCGTTAAGTGGTTCTTTTCAGTCTGATTACGCGTGGAATTGATTGCAGCATACACTAGCGCACCTATACGCATATGGATTATTATTATTATTATTATTATTATTATTATACTTTCACGCACATACTTACATACACAAACACTTGTATATATATATATATATATATATATATATATATATATATATATATATATATATCACGTTGCACTTGAACTGATGCATGTCAGTACAGTTGGGGAAGCAGTGACCTGGAATGGAATTCCAAAGTCTAGCAGTTCTGGGGAAGAAACTACTGGAGTAGAAAGATCTTTTACATCTAGGGATCTCTACAGTGTGGGGGTGGGATTTTGTAGCTTGTCGGGTCTGTCGAGGGTGTTCACGTCGTGGGGGCACAAGTGCTTGCAGTTCTTCAGAGCATTCACCATTATAATACTTGTAGAACAGGCAGAGGGATGCAACATTGCAACGTTTCGACGATGGGACAGAGGCTGAAGTTTTGATGCCAGTTTAGGGCCTATCAGATTTGCGACTCTCTTTTGAACCCTGTCAAGGAGCGAGAGACTAGTAGCCGATATGTATATTATATATATATATATATATATATATATATATATATATATATATATATACATTTGAGGGGGTGTATTGATATTCATATTGAAAACACTTTTTTTCTATTTTAAGAGAAAATACAACTTATATATGGATCGTGGAATTGCATTAATCTGCCAAAGATATAGCTAATTTGCATATTCTTTTAAACATTCATTTTAATTTATTCTCTATTAGGTTTTTAGGAGGGGTTCAGTTCATCTTTAGTTAACTATTACGTGTAATTATTTTCACGCAGATATACTAAATGATTTATACTTGCGTAATATTTGTGTAAAAAGGTTATAGTAAACACAAAGCTCTTTTATATATATGTGTGTGTATGCGTGTATATAATTGTTTAAAAACATTTGTCTTCCAAACTACTCTATCAGGTCTTTTTCTACAGAGATGAAACTTTATATATAAAGTATTCAAACCGGTGCGAAACTTTTTGGAGATTTAGCCAGGGGAAAATCGGTGCAAACGTGTGAAAATAAAGCAAAAATGGAATTTGCCAGCTGAAAGGTCGAACGAAAATATTATGAATATGCGTGCGTAACATAATAGCTGTTGGTTCATGATTTAATTTTTAGCCTTGCAGCAAATGTGTCTCCATAACTCAGGCATTAATCTCAAAGAAAAAAGTAAATCGTAAGCTAAACGTTTTGGTTTCGATTCGTAGTAGTGGCGTACGAGTGTTTTTTTTTTTTTTTTTACTATATATTGGGCCCAATATAATCTATATATCTATAAAAGTGAACGTATCTGTGTGTGTGTGTGTGTGTGTGTGTGTGTGTCTGTCTGTGTCTGTATACATTTTCCTTCGCAATAACACAAATATTTGTGGTCCGTTTTCGGTCAGAAATTTGGCTGTTAAGGGGTCAAAGTTCAACGATTTGACCTTTGAGAACTCTGCCAAACTCCTCCGACAATTTGGGGTCTAAATACTTGAAATTTTAGATATAGATTCATTGGACATGGATCTAACTTAATAGTTTGATTTGAGCCCAAAACAATAAATGTTAAGGGGTCATAATAGGGGTCAAAGTTAAAAACAATTGACCGTTTTTTGTTGTTGTTTTTTTGTTTTGTTTTTTTTTTGTTTTTTTTGCCCAGCATACACCTCCAAGCACCCGCGCAACGCCGGGCCCCAATGCTAGTATATCTATAAAAGTGAACGTGTCTGTGCATCTGTCTGTCTGTGTATCTGTGTGCTTGTTTGTGTACATTTCCCTACACAATAACTCTGTCAATTTTTAGTCTACAGACTCGAAATTTGATAAACAGAGTACTGAGATTTGGGAAAATATTTGTGATCTGTTTTCGACCAGAAATTTCGCTGTTATTGAGGTCAAAATTCAAGTATTCGACCTTTGAGGACTCTACCAAACTCCTCCGACAATTTTGGGTCTAAACCCATGAAATTTTAGATATAGGTTCATTGGATATGGATCTAACTTAATAAATTGATTTGAGCCCAAAACAATAAATTTTAAATGGGTTATAATAGGGGTCAAAGTTTTAAAAAATTATCCTTTTTCTGTTTTTGTTTTTGCACTGCATACACCTCCAAACACCCGGACAACGCCGGGCACCCATGCTAGTCTATATATCTAAAAAAATGAACGTTTCTGTGTGTCTGTCTTTCTGTCTGTCTGTCTATCTGTCTGTCTGTTTGTGTGCCTGTGTACATTTCTCTACGCAATAACTCTGTCAATATTTAATCTACAGACTCGAAATTTGGTATAAAGGGTACTGAGATTTCGGAAAATCGATGTGATCGGCTTTCGATCAGAAGTTTAGCTGCTAATGGGTCAAAGTTCAACGATTTGACCTTTGAGAACTGTACCAAACTCTTCCGACAATTTGGGGTCTAAATACTTGAAATTTTAGATATAGATTCATTAGACATGGATCTAACTTAATAGTTTGATTTGAGCCCAAAACAATAAATGTTAAGGGGTCATAAAAGGGGTCAAAGTTAAAATATAGACCGTTTTTTTGTTTTTTGTTTTTGTTTTGTTTTTTGTTTTTTTGGCTCAGCATACACTTCCAAACACCCGGGCAACGTCGGGAACCCATGCTAATATATATATAAGTGAAAATGTATGTGTGTGTGTGTGTGTCTGTCTGTGTACATTTCCCTATTAAATAACTCCGTCAAAAACTTGAGATTTGACATTAGGTATATTGAGTTTTGGAAAAATCGTTTTAATCCGTTTTCGGCCAGAAATTTGGCTGTCGAGGGGTCAATGTTCGACGATTTTACCTTTGAAAACTCTACCAAACTCCTCCGTGAATTTGTGGTCTAAACACTTGAAATTTAATATTTTGATTACTTGGACATGGATCTAAATTTGAGATTTGATTTGAACCAAAAAAATAACTGTAAAGTGTTCAAAATTAGGGTCAAAGTTTTAAAAAAAAATTGACTTTTGCGGTATCTTCCAAATTACTCAGCAAATTTCTGGTCTAAACATTTGAAATTTTACATAAAGTGTATTCAGCGAAAGGGCAAGCTTTTCAACCGGTTTGAGTCAAAAATTTGACATAACAACGAGTCAAAGTTCAAAAGATTTGACCTTTGCGGTGTCCAGCAAACTAATCAGTTCTAAACATTAGAAATTGTATCTAACAGGTATTGAGACATTTTAATATGTTTTGGGGAAAGGATCTGGCTACCAGAAGGTCAAAGTTTAAAGAGTTGACTTTTTCAGATTCTACCAAACTACTCCGCCAATTTCTGGTCTAAACACTTGAAATTTCAAATGTAAGTAACTTGGACATGGATCAAACATTTTATTTTGATTTGAAACCAAAACAATAAATGTTAAGAAGTCAAAATTGGGGCCAAAGTTTAAAAAGATTTACCTCTGCTGTCTCTACGAAACTACTGACAATTTCTAGTCTAAACATTTGAAATTTTACATAAAAGTATATTCACACATTTGGAAAGGTATGAACAGTACAAACGGACCTAGCAAAGCCAGTCAGAAATTGAAGTAGTAAATAAGGTTGGTTTTGAGAGTTATAGTAAATTAATAGGAAATAATTTTGGGTTTGAAATTAATAGTGAATAAAGAGTAATTAAGTTTAGAGTTTAGAGTAATAGTAAATAAGTACCAAATAATTTTGGGTTTAAGATTAATAGTGAATTATAAGTAAATAAGTTTGGAGTAAAGAAAAAATAAATTAATAGCAAATAATTTTGGGTTTGAGATTAATAGTAAATTATTAGTAAATACTTTTGGATTGAGAAAATAGTAAATAAATAGCAAATAATATTGTGTTTGAGATTAATAGTGAATTAATAGTAAATAAGTTTGGATTGAGAAGAATAGTAAATTAATAGCAAATAATTTGGGGTTTTAGATTAATAGTGAATTAAGAGTAAATAAGTTTGGAGTTAAGAACAACAGTAAATAAATAGCAAATAATATTGGGTTTGAGATTAATTCGGAATTAATAGTTAATAAGTTTTGTAGTTAAGAACAATGTTAAATTAGTAGCAAATAATTTTGTGTTTAAGATTAATAGTGATTTTTTTTACACAGTGATCACCACTTATCAAGGCCCGGAAGCCACTCAGGGATAAGGGTTATTGCAAGTACATTACGTTAGTGTGGAGATTTGACGAAGTGTTTACTAAAGGGGGCGATTCATTAGGAATTTGTTAACATTGGACTTGAAGACATCCAAGTTGTAGCAGGCAGACGGAACAGAGTTCCACAGGCGTGCAGTTCTAAGAAAGAAGCTTTGTTCATGGAATCCGCGTTTTGATTTAGGCACAGATATAGAGTGGGGGAAATTTTTCACAGTGGATTCAGCTAGACGGGTGTTTTTCGTGAAAGATTGGCGAGGGGGGACCAGAGATTGGAGTTCAGATGAGCACCTGCCATGGAAATAACGATAAAACAAGGATAGGCTCGCAACGTCTCTTCTGTGGGAGAGAGGTTGCAGGTTAGAGAAAAGGGCACCCCCCCCACTAAGCCACGAATTAATGGTAAATAGGTTTTGAGTTGAGAGTAATAGTAATTTAATAGCAAATAATTTGGGGTTTGAGATTAATAGTGAATTATTAGTAAATAAGTTTGGATTTAAGAACAATAAAAATAAATAATAGCGAATAATTTTCTGCTTGAGATCAGTAGTGAATTAATAGTTAATAAGCTGTGATTTAAGAGTAATAGTAAGTTTGTATCAAATAATTTTTGGTTTTAAATTAATAGTGAATTATTCGTAAATAAGTTTGGAGTTGAGAACAATAGGAAATTAATAGCATATATTTTATGGGTTTGAGATTAATAGTGAATTAATATTTAATAAGTGTGGAGTTGAGTACAATAGTAAATTAATAGAAAATAATTTTGGATTTGAGATTAGTAGTGAATTATTAGTAAAATGTTTGGAGTTGAGAAAATAGTAAATTAGTAGAAAATAATTTTGGGTTTGAGTTTAATAGTGAATTAATAGTTAATAGGTTTGGAGTTGAGAGCAATAGTAAATTAATAGCAAATAATTTTGGGTAGAGATTATTAGTGAATTAACAGTAAATAAGTTTGGATTTAAGAATAATAGTAAATTAGTAGCAAATAATTTTGGGTCTGAGATTAATTATGAATTAACCTATCTATTATATTTATTAAAGTAATATTGTCTGTGTGTGTGCACATTTCCCTAGCATACTGTCAATTTTTAGTCTACAGACTCGAAATTTAACAAAAGTGTTATTAAGATTTGGGAAAATCTTTTTAATCGTATTTTGCCCAGAAATTTTGTTGTTAGGGGGTCAAAGTTCAACGATTTGAGATTTGAAAACTTTACCAAACTCAGCCGCCAATTTTTAGTCAAAACACTAGAAATTTTAAATGTAGGTTACCTGTACGTGAGGACAAACTACTTAATATATATATATATATATATATATATATATATATATATATATATATATATATATATATATATATATATGCATACAAAGTTATTAAGAGTACATAGGTACCGGGCAAAGCCGGGTGTAATTGCTAGTATATATATATATATATATATATATATATATATATATATATATATATATATATATATATGATTTTGCTATATTCCGAAGTTTAAGTTTTTATTCGCCTTACTAATTATTTAAAAAAAATAATGATTAAGAAGACGAATGAAACTTTGGACATTAAGAAACGAAAAAATGTATACGTATATATATATATATATATATATATATATATATATATATATATATATATATATATATATATATATATATATATAAGTTTCGTGGTTAAATTTTAAATTCTGAAAAAAACATATAGAGACATATTCGATTTAAGAATTTATTGCTTGACAAAAGGAATATATAGATGGGGTTATTTAATTTCCTTAATCCATGGATTTTTAACAACGGCTCAGATCATCAAAGGAAATGAAATGCAGTTAGCAAAATGTTCAGCTGCGAATGGACGCTATTTTGTTTTTCAGCACAATTATTGAAAATAGTTTTTTGAGTGGTTGTGGAGAAAATTATACGAAAGGAAAAGTTGATACAACCTGTGTAGTCTATTATCGGAAGGAGTATACAGTATTCTGGGTGTGAGATTTGTGTTTTGATTTTATACTGTTTGTTGGAGCGCATATCAAAATGGTATCCCTTCCATCTAATATTAATGAGGAATTTATTGATAGCCTGTGTAAGTTTAACTTATATATTGTTCTATTCATTTACCATAAAATAGATAAATATTTACAAGAGGGAAAGGAGAGGGAAAACGGAATATATATATATATATATATATATATATATATATATATATATATATATACATATATATAATGTATACCGAATTCATTTAACGGGTTAAGACTGTTATGATAAAAACTGAATCATCGTTAATTTCAAGTGAAGCTCAATATATCTATTTTATAGGGGCAGAGCATATATAGTACAAAACTTTGTTGAAATTCAAAGACTTGCATTTTTTTCTTTTTTGTAAATTTTGTTTATTTCATCTTGGATTTCCTCATTACAGCCGTTTCGTTAATGGGATGGCAGTTTTATGATTTTATATATTCATAAAAATGTCCTGTTCTCACTAACTCATCAGATGTTGTTTCCATTCGATGTTACCAACAAAAAGTTGATTTTGTACATGATAAACCTGGTGTTTGGGAAAAAGAAATTCTATCTCCTACGTTGTTACAAGTCGGCCATCTTGGGTGTAATGCTAACCAAAATTTCTGTTTTAACCCTTAATTTCGTATTTTTTATTTTTTATTTTAATTTCTATTTTTTTCCTATTATTTATACATTTATGCGTGTTTGTATATATATATATATATATATATATATATATATATATATATATATATATATATATATATATATTGAAGGAGAAAATCTCGCACAAGAAAGTACAAGTAAGGCAAAATATATCTCACATATGAATATACCAGAGAAAAAAGGAAACATTTGTACAGAGTGCCCAAAACAATTATTGTAGGGTTGGAAATCTTTGACATTTTACTATTCACGATTATTTTTTCTCTATTTCAGATATTTCACAGATAATATCTTGGAAATAATTATGGATAAGTATAGCATTGAACAACCTACGAAAGTTGTGAAATGGTTTTACCAAAATCAGAACTCAAAATTTTGACTCAAAGAGCTCATCGATGGCATTTTCATGTAAAAGATAGCCCAAGTCACAACACAATTTCACACATTGTTCGCCGATTTGAAGACCAAGGAGTTTTATTTGATCTTCCACGAGCTGGCAGACCTTGAAACGCCATCACAAATGAAAATAGGGGAAAAGGTGCGAGAGAGCGTGGAGCAGCATCCTGAAACATCGATTCGACGACGTTCCACATAACTTGGGATATGTCGAAGCTCACTACACAATATTCTGCACAGTTTAAAAGCCTTTCCTTATAAAGTGCAGCTTTTTCAACACTTTAAGCCTGAGAATTTTCAAATAAGGGTTTAATATGCAGTTCAAATGCAACAACTTGTTCAAAATGACCCAATTTTCTGCAAAATTGACTATGTTAGTCAAGCCCATTTTCATTTGAATGGATTCGTTAACAAACAAAATTACAGATTTGGGGTCTCTGAAAATCCAAGGACAATTCATAAAAAGCAGTTGCAGCCCAAAAAGTGTAATGTAGGTTTGCAGTAACGGAGGAAAAGATTATTGGACCTCATCTTTTGGAAGATCAAGACGAAAATGCTATTTTTGGATTATGATTAAAGATTGCCTGTGTCGTAATTCCTTTTTTATCTCCATTATACATGCTGTTTTAAATTCAGTAAGTCTATCCTTTTGCATGGTCTTATCTTATGACTAAAATGCTAGTTTTATTTTGGTGTCTTTAACTTCTCTCCCCCCCCCACATTTTTGTTGATGAGGAGACTATGTTTTTAAAGGACAAAACTTTTATCAAATTGTTGTCAATACTTCTTGTCAATTTACATAAAATGAACATCGTTTCCGAAACAATCGTACAATCGAGTTGATTTTGCTTGTTTTTCCTTTTGAAACTGATTTTTCATTCACAATTATGAATCGCTTTACTCAATATTAATATGGCTCTAGGATATCTATACTTATTGAGCTTATTATATCTCTACAGTACAATGGGGACAGTTTCTTTTAAAAGTATTAATACATATACTAATACATTAAAATAAACTCTACTCTTTAGACTCCAGGTCTAATTTCCTCCAATATATATATATATATATATATATATATATATATATATATATATATATATATATATATATATATATATATATTAAAGAAATCCATCAAAGTGATAAATAATCAGAAAAATCCTTAAATAAGAGCGTATTTATATTTTGTTTACAGAAAGTTTTTGGGTGGAATAATTCATTGGTACCGTCGGTTTCAAACCCGATAATTAGAACTGTTTTAGATACCCATATCAAACTTTCTTCAACCAATACTCATCTCTTGATAAGTATTGGTTGAAGAGAGCTAGATGAGTATTGGCTGAAGAAAACTTGGTATGGGTATTTAAAACGGTCCTAATTATCGGGTTTTAAACTGACGGTACCAATGACTTATCTCATCTAAAACCTTTCTGTAATATATATATATATATATATATATATATATATATATATATATATAATTTCCATGTTTTGTCAGGACTCCAAATGAATTTCGCAGTCGTGAGTCCTTTGAAATCTTGACGAGATATGAAAATGCTAAAACGTTGATCAATTTGCCTAGAATATTTCTATGATATTATTGATGTGGACGCAAAATTAGGATTACGGAAGGAAAATACGGAACACGGATGAGGTGTAAGAAAATATATTTACTAACAAATCTATAAGGATAGGATAAAGGGTAAGCAGAGCTTACAATCCGGTGGTGTCCATTATGGGTAGTCGTACGAGCTGCGCACTACCTATTCTTCTCTGATTCTACGGTATTATAATACTGCTCTGTGAGAGGGTTATTTAACATTGTAATATGGTACTGGAAGAGTTCATAATGCAGGTAAGTTTCGGTCTCACATCACCACTTCCAAAAGTTTTCTTTTTTTAAAGAAAAGGGGGAAAATAAACTGTTTATGTTTCATTCTTTTGAGATTTACGTCAAGCTGTTGCTTAAATTTTCTTTTTCTTTCCCGAGCGTCGCACTTCAGGAGAGACTTTAGGCGAGTCGAGATCGAAGTGATCGAATATTACGTTTATCGGCTCTTCGCAGGTACGATTCCTCTGATTCATTAAAACGCCATCTCCTGGGTTGGTTCATATGGCATTTGTGAATGTTTTTCGGTCCCTGAATGGTATAGACCAGTTCACCAATTATTTATTTAATAGCACCTATTTCCCAGAATGCAATGTTGTTTTATAGGCCAGGAGAGTAATATTTCTTATAGAGCTTGCCTTGGAATTAGTTTATCGAAGACGGACTTGACTTTTCTTGCGAACATTGTTTCTGCAGGCGTACGTCTCATAGACGTACATCTCATAGGCATGTTCGGATTAAAGGTTATCGGATAAACTTGTAGAAACTTGCAATGCTCTTTCTGTCGGTGTTCCTAGTCGAGACTCACTTTTAATGTTGGCCAAAGTCACTGGGATTCTTTTACTGCATTCACGATCATGTTTTTGATTTCACAATTTTTTCTTAGTGTAGCAATCATGGAATCTTCGAAAACTTTCGTATTTTTGGGAATGAGTTACGATAAGCTGTCCGCATGGCAAATATGTTTAGATGTTAGGAACTCAATCTTGAAGTTGTAGTTTAAGAGAATCGTTATCCAACGAAGCAATCTATTTGCAATATTGTCTGGTTGATGTTGCTGTTGCTTCCATAAGCGCGTTCGCGCTCAGTTACGTACCTTTATATGATAAAAAAAATTACCAGAATTAAATAAAACCGGCTCTGAGGTAAATAAAAAAAAACAAGAAAAGAAAAAATTAAAGTTTAGACAAAAACATTAACAAATAAATCCAAATAAAATATAGTATATATAGTATATAATATGTATAGTTTGTTTAACCTGTTAATTTTACTTTTTTCCCGTCAGAAATTTCATTTTATATATTCTTTTTTAATTTGTAAAAAAAAGGAATTCCGACGCATTTTCCTAAATATTTAAAGACAACGTTTTAATGCGTTCAAAGGGAAAACTCAGTTTACGAATGTAGTTTTCTTTCTTTTTTTTTTTTTAGAAATTGCCTGAATCAGTGCCGAAATGTTTCAGATATGTGGACTAATAATAAAGCTTGGAATGTCAACAATATATTACAAAACAAGTTAACTTCAAGCACAGCTAGATCAGATTTCTGTTGAATACTATTTGATATTTGTTGGTGC
>NC_136525.1:480000-545000 GCF_053919585.1 Euprymna scolopes
TGTTGGAAATTGGGAACGGAAAAATGCTGGATGAACCGAGTTCAGGGCGAATTTCGTTGCCTCATAACTTCTGCAATTAAGTTACATCAAAAGAAAAGTTTGTAAAAAATGTTTTCCAGATATTTCCAGGTATTCAAATTAATTATAAGAATTCCAGTTGGCTGATTGAATGAGCTATTATTGCAGCTCAAAACAAAGACGTCCTTGAACTTAACGATATTATTCAGCTTAACTGTCGACACTGTTGTGAAAGCAAACAAAGCGGTTAAATATCCAACAGTTTTTTATCCATTAGATTTACCAGAGATGCCACCACATTTGCTGAAATTGAAAATTGGGGTACTAATTATCATGTTGCGAACTGTCAACCAGTCCAAGCTTTGCAATGGCACGCGATTTGCAGTAGAAATTAATGAACCAGATCATAGAAGCAACAATCTTGGCAAGGCGTGAAGATGCCCTCATTCCATGCACTCCTATTATTCCACCGGATACACCATTTCAATTTAAGAGATTACAATTCCCAATTCAATTGTCGTTTGAAATCACCACATTTACACACTGACTATCTCTCATACTAGCGATACATTATTGAAACCTCCACGTTGTTTAATTTTGCTTGAATTTACAATAAGCGCTGATTCAAGAAGTCTCCGTCGCGGTTTATTTGAAATAAATTTAACTATTTTTGCTTGTTTGAAGTCAAAAGTATGATTATAGTGTAATAAATGAGAGAAAATTGCATTCATAGAATTGCTTTTTTTATATATCATTTATGTTCATTGGGCTTTTTCTCTAAACTACGTTGGTTTTCACCAATGTATATCTCATGGAAATTTAGCAAGGGACAGTGTATATGCTTGCATTGGAAATTGGTTTGTTTTGGAGATGGTTTGTTGCTTTTAATGTTTGTTTCATAGTTTGTGACATGGTTTGTATTATTGGTATTTCTAGTATATATATATATATATATATATATATATATATATATATATATATATATAAAGCCGAATGTGTGTGTGTGTGTGTGTGTGTGTGTGTGTGTGTGTGTGGTCACGAATAGGCTCCTATATGGTTGACTATTTTAAAAAACGGATTACATATTATGATAGAAGATGTATCGAGACACAGGAATGGGTATGTTTGATCTGGCAGAACAGTGGTTCATTAAAATTGTGGGGTCTGCGTTCGCGCCTGGTCAACAAAGTATGGAAATAAAAAATTTAAAAATTAAAAAAAAACGTTTACAAGTGTTTTTGATATAGATGGACATAAGAATACTTTGATAAGTATGTTTTAACTTAAATAGGGATGGTATTATAAAATTGTGGGGTCTGCGTGCGCGCCTGGTCTCCATAGAATGGAAATAGGCACAAACTTTAATAAAGCCTTTTCATATCTATCTGAGTAAGTATACTTTGATAATTATGTTTCAGTTTGAAGAAATGATGGTATAATAAAATTATGGTGTGTTCGTCGCGCCTGACCTCCATAGAATGGAAATATGTCACAAAGTTTAACAAGGTTTTTTTAATATAGATCCACAGAATATTGTGATAAGTGTTTCAGTGTGAACAGGTATGGTATAATAAATTATGGAGTTTATCTATTTTTACTTTCATCATATTTTGCTTCGGTTTTGATACCCCCAAATTCAACTCAAATTTACAACCCTTCCTTTTCATAACCTATATACTTTCATAAATCAGAGTCCATTTTCTGTAGGTTGTTTTTAAACCCAGTCAACGACGGATACTTTTGCTAGTATATATATATATATATATATATATATATATATATATATATATATATATATATATATATATATATATATATATACACAGAGGAAGAGAGCGATATAAGCGCTAAAATACTCACAGTATTTCATACAAAACTCTAAAAGATAAACTCTCCAGATTTAATTTACATTTTTTTTTTTTTTTTTTTTTTTACATTTTCACCCCAAACAAGGCACATTGCCACTTTGGTGTAGGGGGCATCAGGGGAAACATCTACTGGGGTACTATGTAGGGATTAGGGCAGCGAGATGTTGGTTCACGTTGCACTTGAACTTATGCATGTCAGTACAGTTGGGGAAGCAGTGACCCGGAATGGAATTCCAAAGTCTAGCAGTTCTGGGGAAGAAACTACTGGAGTAGAAGGATCTTTTACATCTAGGGATCTCTACAGTGTGGGGGTGGGATTTTGCAGCTTGTCGGGTCTGTCGAGGGTGTTCACGTCGTGGGGGCACAAGTGCTTGCAGTTCTTCAGAGCATTCACCATTATAATACTTGTAGAACAGGCAGAGGGATGCAACGTTTCGACGATGGGACAGAGGCTGAAGTTTTGATGCCAGTTTAGGGCCTATCAGATTTGCGACTCTCTTTTGAACCCTGTCAAGGAGCGAGAGACAAGTAGCCGATGCACCGGCCCAAATATGACAGCAATACTCCATACATGGGCGAATAGTGGCCTTATAGAGGTACAGGATACTTTCGGGTGTTAAAAGTTTTCTAGCACGGTAGAGAGAGCCCACCTTCCTTGCAGCGGCCCTGGCAATGCCCTCGATGTAACTGTTCCAACTCATGTTTCCAGTGAACGTTAGGCCAAGGAGCTTGAGAGACGTACTCTCAGATAAAGAGTCGTTGGCCATTGCTATAGGTGGTAGAGAAGGTTTCTTGTAATTATTGAATGAAACCAGTTTTGTCTTAGTGGCATTGAACGTTACCATCCATTTTTGTCCCCATTTCACTACTGATTGGAGGTCATCCTCTAGTGTTTCTGCCATTACTTTAGATATGTTCGTTTGTTTTCCTGTCGTGCCTGCTATAGAGTGCGGTGTCATCAGCATATATCCCCATCTCAGAGGCAATCTTGTCGGGGAGGTCATTTATGAATATCAGGAACAGCAGAGGTCCAAGGATAGATCCTTGGGGCACTCCCGCATTTATATCATATTGTTTAGATGTACGACCGTCGAGGACAACCTGGATTTTTCTCTTATCTAAGAAGGATTTAATTACGTTAAGTATTCTACCAGTGATACCGTAAGATCTAATCTTCCTGAGGAGACCCTCATGCCATACCCTGTCAAAAGCCTTAGATATATCTAGAGCTACCGCTCTTCCCTCTCCCGCTTTGTCCAGTGAATGGTATATGCGTTCAGAGATTACAGTGAGGATGTCTGCCGTGGAACGGGCTTGTCTAAATCCATATTGACGGTCGGTCAGAAGTTTAGCATCTGTAAGGTGCTGGACTAGAGCATGGTTAATTAAGGTCTCAAATATTTTGGCAAAAAGTGGAAGGAGGCTAATAGGGCGATAATTTAATGGGTCAGTTCTTTCGCCAGAATTCTTGAATACTGGTACTACAGAAGCAGTTTTCCAACAGCTCGGAAAGCAAGATTCATTAAGGCATTTGTTGTAGAGTTTGGAGAGAACTGGAGCTACTTCGGCTGAGCACTTTTTTAATAGCACAGCTGGGATGAGGTCGGGTCCACATGCTTTGGAAGTGTCAAGGTTTTTTATGATAGCATGCACCTGAGCAGGGGCGATTTTCAGGTCGTCTAGCGTGGCGTCTGTCCGCATAGGAAATTGAGGTAGGGGGTGGTTTAGAGGGTCCAGTGTGGAGTTTGAGGCAAACCGACTGGCAAGCATGTTAGCCTTCTCGGTTGCTGAGCAAAGAACCTCCTGATTGTTGGTTAATGGGGGGAATTGTTGATTGCCCATTATTTACTACTGTTGTAGATTTTCCAGAAGTCACGAGTTCCTAGTTTTTGTGCTTCGATGCGTTTTTTCGTGGTTTCCGTAAATTCACTCTTGGCTGTCGCTATTTCTTTCTTAACGTTACTTCTAGCTTCTATGTACTTCTGTCTGTTTGAACTGGACTTATGTCGATTAAACCTGCGGAATGCATGCTGCCTTTGAGCAATGGCAGTTGCGCAAGTCGAAGTAAACCATTGGGGAGAGTGGGGCTTGCTATAGAATTTCCGCATGGGAACATGCGCTTCGATTGCAGTTTTGAACCATTCAGTGGTCTCGGTTGCACACTGTTCAGCAGGAAGAGAAAAAATATTTCCCCATGGGGCGTCTCTGATAAGATCTCTGATAGCTTCCCAGTCAGCCTTTTTATAATATCTCGTTGTTTTGAGCACTGGCTCTTCAGTTTTGGGTCTAGAGTTTAGGTCGATTTCAACCATTATCACCGCATGATCAGCGTTCCCAAGTGGGCTGTCGGCTTTCGTTACACAATCATCAGGAACTGTGGTCAAAAACAGATCTAATAGTGATGCGTGTTGTTCTTCCTGATCAGGGAAGCGGGTTGGAAAAGTAACAATTTGCGCTAGGGAGTGAGATACAGAGAAGCTATGAGTTGCGCTGCCTGCTGCATCTGTGTAAGTAGAGAATCCAAGCCAGTTTTTGTGATGGACATTAAAGTCGCCAAATACATGTACTTGGGCGCTAGTGTCGAAGGAGAGTGCTGTGTCTATGCTGTCAGATACTTTGTTTATTATGGTGCAGTCTTGGGTCGAGGGAGAGCGGTAGAGAAAGTAAAAGTAGCTAATGTTGTGTTGCATGATTAGTCTAAAGCACATAAAGGCTTGATCATCCGTTTCTAGGTTTGTTTCTCTAGTCAAGGGAAGGGTATTACGAATGTAAACTCCAAGTCCGTGCATATGTCTGTCAGAGTCCTTACGGCAGAGTGGGAGATATCCAGGCATGTTAAAGTAGTTAGAGGGGATGGAGGAGTGTAGGTTAGTCTCACTTAGTGCTAAGATATCCGGGGTATTTGTTAGGAGAAATGCTTCAACATCAGCTAAATTAGTTCTAAGCCCACGGGTATTTGTGAATGCAAGCCTCAAGGGAGGAGGCAAGTTGGATTTGTTTGACCCTAAGCCTGGTTTAAGCTTATTTTTAGATTGTACTGTCATCATGTTTTTTTTTAACGAGTTTCAGTTGGGTTAGGGGAAGCCGAACAGGAGGTTATGCAGAATATCACACATGCATCACAAGTAGACCATCAGCTGACCCTCCATCAACTAGGACTGTGGCCTCAGGAAAGCCCACCGGGGATGAGTGCAGGGTCCCTTTCCATGCGCGCCATGGCACTGCAAACATCCCGATATTATTCAACTGTTGATGGAGCAGCCGCTCTAAGCGCTACCAAAGAGTTAGGGCTCCTGTACTACCAGTCGGAAACAGCAGCCAGTAACTGTCAATCCGGTACCCTCAACCCATCGGAGGAAGGTCAACCCAATCTAATTGCTCAGGCATATGTGGTACTCAAGCATTCTCAAGTGCTCAGCTTTAGGGGTGGGGTGTGTCGGGAGTGGGGAAACGGCGTTCATTGCCCTAGACAAGAAACAAGATCTACCACTGGGTGTTTCTGTCGAATCACTGTGATAGTATCTCTGCGCCTGACTAATAGGCAAAGAAGGAATATGGAAGCCGGGCGATAGGCAGGACCTATCTACTCCTTAAGCATTTTAGGTTTGCAAACCGGTAATTTTATTGAGTCACCATCTCTAGGAAGGTTGTCATCCAAGACTGAAGAGGCCTCCCTCCTCTTTGGTTTGGTTTCAGAGTTTTCCTTCTCCTAGACGGATGATCTGGAAAGATCTACTGGGTCCGTCACCACTGAGAGGGTTTGCTCCGCGCCTGGGTTCTAATCCAGGTATTTAAATGCAAACAAGACGATTCCCAAATTAAGCCGTCATTTAATAAAAACTTATTCTTATTGATTAATATTAAGAACAACTCCATCCACACAAGATGAACATAATAGGCTTGCAAATATCCAAATATTTCAAGTAACTTCATCAACAATTATGGATATAGTCTGGAAGTCAAAATCCGATAACACAAATATAGTCAAGGTTGACGTATACTCCATTCGCTATCTAGATTGCGAAAAAACTACATTAACGAAACTCAACGTAACTTGGGTAGGAGACTTTATGAACACAAAAGAGACATAAAAATTAATAACACATTCAATGCCATTTTCTCTCATATTTTGAGTAATGACATCGCTTTGACTTTGAAATCGCAAATCTTATAAAACCCAGAAGTAATAAATCCTTACATCGGTTAAATTATTCGGACACCGATTAATTCTATTTTGTTCACTGTATATATATATATATATATATATATATACATATATATATGTGTGTGTGTGTGTGTGTGTGTGTATATATATATATATATATATATATATATATATATATATACATATATATATGTGTGTGTGTGTGTGTGTGTGTGTATATATATATATATATATATATATATATATATATATATATATATATATATATATATATATATATATTCTAGCAGTTCAGCCCGGTTTTGTTCGGGCCCTATGTACTGTTCATAACTTTATGTTCATATGCATATATATATTTAAAAGTTTGACTCATATCCAGGTAACTCTTTCAACTTTGACCTCTGGACAGCCAAATTTTTTTGCCCAAAAAACTGATTAAAAAGTTTGCTGCATGTCTAAATACTCTTTATGTAAAATTTCAAATGTTTAGACCCAAAGTTAGCTGAATAGTTTGCAAGAGAGACCACAAAGGTCAAATCTTTTTAACTTCGACCCCTTTTCAGCCAAATTTATGGCCAAAGAAACGATTAAAAATCTTGCCCTAAGTCTGTACACACTTTATGTAAAATTTAGAATGTTAAGAAAACATCTGTGTATGAAATGTGAAAACCGATTGATTGAGTGTAAATACAGAAACTCTGCGATTGTCATTTTATATTTATCAGTCATTACCGAAAATCTTTAGACGTGCGTGCGTGTTTTTGTGTGACTTTGTGAGTGGGTGTCTGTGTTCGTGTCTTCGTGTGTGTCTCTGTGTGTATGTCTGTGTGCGTATGTGTTCGTGCGCGTGCGATGTGCGTGTACGTGTGTGATCTGTGTGTATGCATGTGTGTATGTTCATGTGTGTGTGGGTTTCTGCATGTTGTATGTGTGGGGGGTCCGTGCATGTGCGTGTATACACATGTGTGTTGGGTATGTGGAGGCGGCGTCTTTTTCTCGTGTCTTAATCTTATCTTATTGTATCATTCTCATTGTCATTACCGAAAATCTTTAGGCGTGTGCGCAATGTGTGTGTGTGTGTATGTGTGTGTTTCTTCGTGTGCTCTGTGTTTCTTCGTATGTGTTTTTATGGTGCGAGTGTGTCCGTGTCTCTGCGTGCGTATGTATGTGCTCGTGTGTGTGTGTGATGTATGTGTCTTCGTGTTTGTGTGTATTTCTGCATTTTCTGTGCGTTTGTTCGTGTGTGTGTGTGTGTGTGTGTGTGTGTGTGTGTGTGTGTGTGTGTGTGTGTGTGTGTGTGTGTGTGTAGGGTCTGTGAAGGCGGCATCTTTTTCTCATGTCTTAATCTTATATTATTAAATGTCTTATTAACAATTTGACATTCTTTTCGCATCTTTACCCACGTGGACGTTCTCGTACGCCAATACATACGCCCTTAGAATTTCGTCACATATCTAAAATGAAGACAGTTATAACGAGGAACTCTTTCATCTTTATAGATAGACGAGCGGAAGTGGATTTTCTCGCAGAAAGTCGGCTTATGCAAGTACTAAATCAATGTAGTTGTTTTTTCTAGAAATTTAAACTGAATTTTTTAACGTTTCTGATTTTTGAGATGAAGATTGGTTATTCGTATTATTTGTATCTATCGGATTACTGTTTTCATCTTGATTGCGATTTTCACAACGTTTCGGTCGTTGTAAACTCCGACCTTCTTCAGGTGTATCTTGTCGAACTCGGGAATATTTCTGTTGAATTCGGAAATTTAGACAGAATTTTGAACAGAACTCTTTATTTACTTCACGGAGGTAGCATGCTCTTGTTCTGTCAGCCATGACTGTTTAGAGGTCCTAAGTAATTCGCAATTGTATTTTTCCATCACCCACACTGAGAATTGAATCAGGAGAATATCACTTTTACAATTGCTTTTTCCAAGTACTCTAACCACTGCGCCACGGATTCCTACATTTTTTAATTAATATATTTTAGTAACTTTTTATAAAATACTCAAAGCTTCTTTAGACTACGGGGTGGAACGATAAAATCGTCGCCCTAGAAAAGACATGCTTCAATTTCCGTTTAATAAAAACTTGTTATCTTTTTTATTTCAGGCGATCTACTAGTTGTGTACGAATCAAGAGCGATAGGAGCCTTCTATCGTGTCTGAAAATAACGCAATGTTCAACGAGCGAGATCGGAAATGTGCTGCTGTACAACTCATGATCTCTACCGATCCAAGTTATGACAACAGTACCATTGCCAGCACCCTCAAAATGCATCGCTGGACGTGCTCAGGGTGAAGAAAACAAAGTTTCCGATCACGGTTATGATCTTTAGTGTGATTTCAAGTGCCACCTCACATCTTCGAAGTCTGTTTGAAAATCAACACCAAAATGTACCTAGATGTGCTGAAGAGTGTGTCCTGGTGCAATCAGGTGACTGCTGGCTGACCCTGAGTGTTGCAGCAGGACTCGGCTCCGACTCACAAGTCCAAAGAGACCCAAGCTTGGCTTCAGAAAGAGTGCTCCGACTTTATCAACTTCCCTCACTGGTCACTCCTCCCCCGACCTGAACCCACTGGACTACTTCGTTTAGTCATACATCGAGAACATCACCGACAAGACCTCACACAACACCAAAGCCAGCTTGATTCCCGCCATCCACCGAGTATTCGCTGAGCTCCCGCTGGTGCTTGTACAAAAGACATGATCCCAATTCCGGACCCGTATGGATGTGTTGATTGAGGCTGAAAGCAGCTACATTGAATAAATGTAAGGTCTACTACATAACCAAGTTACCTGAATCGAGTTTTTCAATAAAAGTTTTAAAATAAATCTGTTGTGTTGTGTTCTTTAGTGCAACAATTTTATCGTTCAACCCTGTATATATTGGGTTCTTAGATTTGCATGGTTATTTTTTCTTCCTCTTATCTATTTGTTTGTCTGGTACTTGAGCTTTTTTATGCATTTTTATTCTTATTCTATCTGTGTATACCCGACGTTGCCAGGTCGAAAAATATTCGTAGGCAAAAGGTTTAGTCACATACTATTTAAAATACACTGAATATCCTAACTTCTTATGATTTTCCTTGTTTGATTTATGAAAGCGTAAAACACATCAATTTCGCGTATGAAAATTAAACAGAAAATAACTCTCATAGTTTAAAGGGGACATAACTCTCACAGTTTTAATAAATAAATTTACTTTCGTTTTAAAGGCAAGTGGTTTCGGCTAATAATAATTGAAAATAAATTAAATTAAATATAAATTGAATCAAAAATAAATTGAATAAATCAATGTGAAATGATATTTCTAAATAGAAAATTTAAAACAATTCTATAACAACAAGCAATTAATAACATTTATCTAATTATTAAAATAGATTTTCTTTGATGTAATATGCAAATGAGTTTATTTCTTGAATGTAGATTTATTTTGAATAAATAGTATATAGGGAAATCATGCTGGAATAATAAAAAAAAAAGTCCGTTCTTAGTATAACAAGTAAAGCATGCATGGCCCCCCACGCCGTAAATGCACGGGGAACAAGGCATAAAAAAATGACTAAATTCAACATTTGTCCCCCAACCCCCATTTAATCCCAAAAGACCCCAGGAGACGTCAAATCCTGGTGAAAATGAAGAAACTGTTCAGTTTTAGAACATATGTAAATTTGAGTTTTGCACCATGAAAAAAAAGAAATGACTAAGTCCATCATTTGCCCCACCCTCCATTTAGCCCCCAAAGTCCCCAAGGCCTTAACATATTTAAATTTGAATTCAACACCATGCAAAACTGCTATATAGACATACACAGAAAATTTTGGACAAGTATGGTAAAATAGTTCAAAAATGGAGTGTTTTTATTAGCTCTAAAAGAGCCCCTGAGGCACACCCAAGGGTTATCGTGAAGTATAGACAAACAAAATTATATAGAAATCAGTTAGTTACAACTTTTCAGAAAGTTTTATAAAAATCCAAGGCATCAATTGTTGCTTAATAAGCACGAAAGTGTCAATTGTAGCCATTTAAACATGAAAGGCGCCCCTAGGAACACCAATCAACCAACCGTTTGCAATCGTGTTTCTGAATTATTTAGTTGACAATTCATTTAGATCAGTTTCCCAGAGTGGGCTCCATGGAGCCATTGGCGTTCCGTTAGTAAAGCTGAGGATCCGGAAGCCTTTGGTAAAGAGGAACAAATGCTTTATATTAACAAATTAAATAACATTTAATCATTGATCTTTTTTACTGGAAAGAGATTTGATACGTAACTACAAGTGTAAAGAGTTTCATGAAAAAGAAAATGCAACATTTTTTTTGATGAACTAAAAACAAAAAAGAAATGGTTGTAAACACGAAAATATAGTAAGATCACAAACAGGAACAACTAATGAACAAGTATAAGTTAAACTTTGAAATTAATGTTTTGCATATTTATTTTAGAAATTATCTTGATAAAAACCTTTGCCCTGCTCAGCGACTCCATGATGTCCTGGAGTTTCAGAAACTCTGATTTAGATTATTCTTCTTATCTTGCGTATTATTTTACAAAGTTTCCGCCGGTGTAACCTCCGACCTTTTTCGGGTATATCCTGTCGAACTTGAAAGAATTTCTGTTAAACTCGGGAATTTACACAGAATTTCGAACGGAATCCTTTATTTAATCGACAGGTATAGACTGATAAGAAGTACTAAGTAATTCGCAATTGCATTTTGAATGTTGAGCTCACTGAGGATTGAACACAAGGATCCATGGTATAACGGACAAAGTACTTGGCAAAATGTAGTTCTAGGTTACACTCTTTTTAGGTTCAATCCTAAGTGTGGGTAATACTTAAAAAGACAATTGCAAATTACTTAGGAATTCTTTCCGGTCATAGCGAACGGGAACATTTACAATCGGTATAGTTTGTGGTATCAAATAACTGAAAAAGATTGATATGTCGTAAAAGAAAGAAAATCAAATAAACACTAAGAATTATGAATCAATAGATTTTTATTGAAAATCAGTTTACAAGAAAATCGATTAACAAGTGCCCGGATAAGCCATGACGTCATCGATTGCCATGTCACTTCGGAAATGCGAGCCGGTAATACTTTCGAATTCAATCTAGAACGGAAAAAAGATTAAAGAATGAATGAAAATAGGTCTTATATGATATGATATGATATATATATATATAAATATATATATATATATATATAGAGAGAGAGAGAGAGAGAGAGAGAGAGAGAGAAAGAATAAATGACAAAAAGTTATATTTCAAAATTATGATGTTGATCATCTTATAATTTATTCCTTTAATTCAGTTGACTTAGACAATTCTTGACAGTATCTGTTTCGTAGCGCAAAATCAATCACTTAATTATTATATCATTCAGTGAATCTACTATGCCCTTAACTCATCAGAAGAAATAATAAAATTCATATCATTTATTCTCTATATTGCTCTGTAATTACATTGAGCCTCTTAAATAAGGATTGATATACATTATAAGAAAATATATTTCTACAGAAATATATGTATATAAATATATATATATACACACACACATATATATATATATATATTGTATGTAAGAGGTAGATATAAATTATGTATGTATATATAAAAATTAATACAGAAGTAGATAAAGAGATATAGACTGGTATATATATATACATACCGGCCAACGTATTAGTATATATATATATATATATATATATATATATATATATATATATAGAGAGAGAGAGAGAGAGAGAGAGAGAGAGAGAGAGAGAGAGACGGATATATATATACATTACAATCGCATTTCTTAATGTTTGTTTATAATATGTGTCATGTATGACGTCAGAGAAGATGAATCGATTAATAATGAAGTTATATTACGTCATCATTAATCGCTCCATATGCTATGACGTCATGTATGACGTATATTATGAGAAAACAAGCAATAATTTTCTGTTTTCCTTAAATAGTATGTGACTAAACCCTCCACCCGACAATATGTTTCCATTTGGCAACGCTAGGTATATCAAGATTTTAGATTTGAATTTGGATGTTTGGCGTAGCAAGTTTTGACAGCAGTGTGTCGAATTGAATCCCGGAAATAATTATTTAGAAGTGTTCTCATCTTGACTGTGATTTTCATGACGTTTTCGTCGATGTAACCGTCAACCTTCGTCAGGTGTATCTTATCGAAGTCGGTGATGTTTCTGTCGAACTCGGTAATTTAGACGGAATTTCGAACTGGATTCTTTATTTACTTCACGGAGATGGGGTCCGTCAGCCTTGACTGGATTGAGGTCCTAAGTAATTCGGAATTGTATATTTTGATCGCCTACAATTGAGCCCCACTTTTCAAGAAAATGCAACTTTTACAATTGCTTTCCAAGTGCTTTAAGCACTGCGCCACGGGTCCTTACAGACAAATCTAGTATTAATTTTAGGAGCCATAAACCTGTTTTTTTTTAGTTGTAAATATCACTATTCACTACTAATTATTATTACCATATCTATTACTTGATATATATATTAGTGTTTTTACTTATTACTGTATATATTGTCTATTATTTATGAATTCAAAATTTCCGAATTCATAAACATTTCCTGAAGAAGGTCGGAGGTTACATCGGCCGAAACGTGGTGAAAATGACACTCAAGATGAGAACAGTAGCCAATGAATTCAAATAATACAAATAACTACGCCTCATCTCAAAAATTCAGAAACGTCTTAAGAAGGCAATGTTTCAATATATTACGTATTGATCGTTCCCTGCGAAGAGTGCATATGTGCAGAGCTATACCGCTTAAACGAACTCTTGTTTAACGTTTAAAATATTATATCTCTAGTTAAATTTTCTTTCACTGACCTTTGTGTAGTCGGTGGCATGCACATCCACTTTGGCCTGCTTCCATTTACTGCCCTGGTGACCACTAATAGTGAACAACGATATTTTCTTGGTGAGTTCCACCTGGAAGACATTGAGTGAGCCCATGTCGCGACCTTTCATGTGGTACCAGAACGTCAAGCAGTGTTCACCTTTCTTCAGTGATGGCGACTGGACTCTTGCCACTTTGAAATAGTTGTCACTCGCTTCGGTAAAGAGGTAGAATCCTAGGGAGAACACACAAAAGAGATTGCATTATAATACATGCGGACAATGGGGAAAATATTTTGCCAGGTAGAGAGACATAACCTCCCAAAAATGGACTGATGACTTTAAAATAGTAATGTCTTTGATACAAGATTTCAGGGTGTGATTGTAAGTGAATCTTGAAAAATTAATGTACCCTTCTTCCCTGCCTAAATAGGTGTTACACCCTGGACAGGGAGTTGTTTATAGCCATAGATAAATAGCTTAGCTTTTTCAAATGAGCGGAATATATGGTTTACCCAAAATGACACGAGAATAGGAGTTCAGTTGAGTTTCTGTGTGCCTTAAAGACAGCTACGCCTTTGAACCCGATGATGATTGTATTTGGTTGAACTTCTTCGTTTAGTCGAGTTCAAAGTTCTGATTGCAAGTCTGTCGTTTGGAAGAGAAGTATTCTAGTAAGTTCGCAAAATAATCATGGTCACTCGTTATAAAACTTACAAATAAAACTTTTTTTTTTTCATTTTTTACTTGTAAACATGCAAAATACTATATGTTTAGATGGTGCATAGGTGCATGCTGCGGACGGTGGACAGGTAACGTGTACAGGGTGGAACGATGAAATTGTCGCATTAAAAAAAAACGACGTGATTTCATTTCTTTTCATGAAACCCTTTTGTTTTTTTTGCTTTTTTATTGTTGTTGTTGAAGACCATCTACTAGTTGATCAGTTGTGTACAAATCCAAAGAGCGATAGGAGCTTTCTATCATGTCTGAAAGTGACATAAGCGAGATCGGAGATGCGCCGCTCATGCTCTCTATCGATCAAGGTTATGACAACATGATCATTGCCAGCACCTTCCAAATGCAAATCTGGACGGTTCAACGCTTGATGGCACAGCTCAATGAAGTTACCGATCACGGTTATGGTTTTTGGTGTGATTTCAAGTGAGAGTCACATCATGTCACCTCACATCTTCGAGGTCGGCTTGAAATGCGACATCAAAGGGTAACTAGGTGTGCTGAAAAGTGTAGTGGTCTCCTGGTGCAATCAGGTTGCTGCTGGTAGACTTTGAGTGTGACAGCAGGTTTCGGTGCCGGCCCACAAGTTCAGAGACCAAGGCTTGGCTTCAGAAGGAGTGCTATGATTTTGTATCCTTCCCTTATTTCCCCCTCCTTCCTCAACCTGAAAGCGCTGGACTACTTCGTTTCGTCATATGCTGAGAACATCACCAACATGACCTCTCACAATACCAAAGCCAGTCTGATCGCCACCATCGGTCGAGTATTCGCCGAGCTCCAGCTGACGCTTGTCAAATAGGCATACTCCAAGTTCCGGACCCGTATCGAGGTAAAGGCACGTTAGTTGTTGTTTGGAATTAAGCATGTTGGTTTGTTTGTTGTTGAACCAACCAATCGTTCAAATACGAAACAATAACCATAAAATAAAAACTAACTATAAAAATACGAAAATATCTACGGAGCCAGTAAATTTTCTCTTTCCTTTCACGCCTGAAGACAGCCGAAGACCAATCTGACCCAAACGGTGCTCAAATAACACTCAAGATGAGAACAATAGTCCTATCAACACACGTAATATAAACAATCAGTACAAATAATATAAGGCTGTAGTGTTGTTTTCTTTCTCCCTCACCTTTCTCTCTTTTCCCCTCTCTCTCACTCTCTCTCTCTCTCTCTCTCTCTCTCTATATATATATATATATATATATATATATATATATATATATATATATATATATACACACACACACAAAGTAAACATACTATGATTATGCTCTGCTTGTTGTTCTTTAATAAACTCTGGAGTTTCAGTAGATTTACATCTAGAAAACATATATATATATATATATATATATATATATATATATATATATATATATATATATATATATATATGGTAAAACTGGTAATTAGTAAAAAAAAAAAAAAAAAAAAACACTTCTGCGAGGCCTGACAAAGCTGTCGGATCGTAAATATGGACCAACATCGGAAACATATATAGCCAAACAGATAAAACGGTAATAAAAAATAATATATATATATATATATATATATATATATATATATATATATACTTTTTGTGGGGTTCAAAATTATAATACAATGATGAAGGGAAGACAAGTTTTGATATTCATGGTGAAAAGTATACAAAAATGGGAGGGCAGTGATCGATTTCGCCCTCATTCTTCTACAGTTCGATCGAGAGATTTGTATTTATAAAAACAAGAGAAGCCCACAAATGAAAATAATGTTTAAAATAAAGTGTCATCTTGTTGTATTAACAGGGAGAACTTTATTTTAAACATGTATTTTTCCTTTGTGGGGTTCTCTCGCTTTTATAAATAAAAGATCTCTCGAGCCATCTCTAGAAGAGTGAGAGCGAAACCGACCAGCTGGCCTCCCATTTTCTTTTCCGCCCTTTTAATCATGAATATCAAAACATGTCTTCCCTTTATAATTGCAATACACACACACACACACACACACACACACACATACACACACACATATATATTTATATATTATTATTATTATTATTATTATTATTATTATTATTATTATTCAATACCTACAGACACTACTGTTTCATCCTTTCGGGAATCATCAGTACAGGGAGTCAATTTACACCAGTCGATAGATTTGGACCTGGTGACAGAAACCATCCTCTATCTCTCTCTCTCTCTCTCTCTCTCTCTATATATATATATATATATATATATATATATATACATATATACATATATATATATATATATATATATATATATATATATATATATATATAGTGTAAGAGGCTATTGGAGGTTTATCTGATTATCATATTTAAAGTGCCTTTCTTTTCATTTTTCTTCATCACTTGAAATCACGCTATTAGTTTCCTCCTTCGAATTACTAGATTTTGGAATACTATCCATGTTTCCTGCTCCCTTGACTGTACTGACATGCAGAAGTTTAAATACAATGTGAGTAGACATTTCGCTATTCAACTCCTCACGATACCCTATTAAATATGATCCCAAATATATGACCAAGTGGCAATACGCCTTGTTTGTGATGAAAAAGAGCAAAAGTGTTTATAGGGAAAAGGCGTTATTCTAAGACAAAGAAAAATTAACAATGTGCGTTCATACTTTGTTTTAATGTGTCGCACGTTCAAGTCACGCCAAGTACGGTGTCGTACTAAATCCGTTCCTTTCAACAGTAGGGCTAATTGATTTTTGCTTAATTTACAGATATTCAATACTGCAGTTACTAACCTTCAAATGTTCCGAACGTGTGGTCGGCATCAGGTCCGGTAAGCCTACTATTGGTACTGGCACGGGCTCGAATCCAGGTGTTGTTATTCGGTTTGGGTACCAGGATATTCTTCCACCCACACATACCACTGTCAAATGTGCAATTCACAGAGACAACACCCGCTGAAGGGAAAAGAGACAAAGATTGCTTTCATATATATATGTGTGTGTGTGTGTGTGTGTGTGTGTGTGTGTGTGCGTGCGTGCGTGCGTGCGTGCGTGCGTGCGTGCGTGCGTGCGTGCGTGCGTGCGTGCGTGCGTGCGTGCGTGTGTGTGTGTGTGTGTGTGTGTGTGTGTGTGTGTGTGTGTGTGTGTGTGTGTGTGTGTGTGTGTGTGTGTGTGTGTGTGTGTGTGTGTGTGAATGAGATTTTTCAGATTCAAACAATATAACTAGGACTCAGCGGACTACATTTTCCCTAGTTTACAGATTGATAGATAGATAGAGAGAGAGAGTGAGAGAAAGAGAGAGAGAGAGATGAAAGCTGACAGATAGATATACATACATATAGATTGATAGATAGACAGACACACTGAGAGATAGATAGATAGATAGATAGATAGATAGATAGATAGATAGATAGATAGAAACTGGCAAATATATAGATAGAGAGACAGATAGATAGATACAACTGAGATAGACCGGTAGATAGATGGATAGATACACTACACTAGAATAGATATATAAATGAAACTGATAGATCGATAGATACCTAGAAGGATAAAGAGATAGAAGCTGATAGATAGATAGATAGATAGATAGATAGATAGATAGATAGATAGATAAATAGATAGATAGATAGATAGATAGATAGATAGATAGATTGGTAGATATATACAATTGAGATAGATAGATAGATTTAATGAAAGCTTATAGATAGATAGATAGATAGATAGATAGATAGATAGATAGATAGATAGATAGATAGTCTTACGTCGTTGCACTTTGAGAAGTTGTCGTTCCTTGCAACCGTATAAACGTTGCAGTTGGACAACATCCAACTGACTCATGCCGTATCGTTGCCCGATCGTGACCTCCTTACGCAGGGGAACCAGCGTCGGCTTCTCCCGGTCGATCCCAAAGCTGAAGCCATCGTAGTGCATGACAGAATTATAGTCATAGTCCAAGCCTTGGGTGTCGATGACGGGTGGGTATAATTTGTCAAAGTTTTTTTTGTGCTCTGAAAAAAAAAATTGTCTTTTTGCATTTTTTAACTTATTTCAAAATGTGAAAATTATAACGATATAGTATGCTTAGCATTTTTTTTTACAAGAGTTACTACCTATCAAGGCCTGAATGCCATTCGAGGATAAAGGGCGAAAATTAAGTAGAATTTGATTATTTACGATGGTGATTCACAAAGAACTTGTTTACATTGGATTTAAAAACGACCATGTTGTAGACAGCTGGAAAGAAGTCCCGCGCTAAAGAGTACCACAGGCAAGCATTTCTAGAAAAAAACTTTGTTCATGGAATTGACGTCTAGTTTCAGGTAGAGGTTGACAGTGGTTGTGGCTAGAGGAATATTAAAGTCAAGTATTATGGTTCATTTGTGCTCTAAACAGAAACATTCATTTCCAACGCGTTCCTGTCTCGTCAAAGAACCAACTGTTAATTTCACGAAATTATTTTTACATAATCGCTTGAAGTAAAGTAAAATGTAGAAAATGCAAGTATCATGGTCCAATTTTGCTCTAAAAAGAAACATTCATTTCAAACGCGCTCCTGTTTTATAAAAGAATCAACAATTGAGTTCATGAGTTGAGCTTTTCTGCTTGTGCGGTGATAAAACTTCTCAAATGCACTTGTGATGTTAGATTTTATAAAAATATTAACTTTGGACAAAATCAGACCACCCTCTTCAATCAGATTTTTTCGATTATCGATTTTCATTATTATCAGGCGCATTCCGATACAAAACCTACATGAGAACACTTCCAGCCACATAAATTAGCTTGGTGTGAAATTTCAAAAAAAACATCCACACACACACACACACACACACACACACACACACACACATATATATATATATATATACATATATATATATATATATATATATACACGCACATATATACACACACACATTCACACACATATACACACAAATACGCATACACACACATACGCACACATATATACTCACACATACACACACATATACATGCACATATACACGCACACATATACACACATACACATATACACATATACACGCATACACACACATATACACATACACATATATACACACATATACACATGCATATACACACACATACACGCACATATACACACACATATACACACACATGTACACACACATATACACACACATATACACATACATGCACACACACACACACACACACAGACAAACATACACACACAAATAGTTCTTTTTATAGAATATTAGAGATAGAGATATATCGTTTCATTTTACTGCAGTCGAAGTTCTCAGAAATCAATGCCCCCCCTTTCTCTCTCTATGAGATACATAGATATTCGAATTTTCCATTAAAGTTGTCTGTGCTTATGCACTTATGTTACCATTCTATTTTTTAAATAGTATTTTTATGTTTTTTTTTTTTATTAATTTGTTAGGTGGAAGTACAGAATAATTACAAAACACCCTCCCTTCCTCATGTTAAAAATGACTTTCTAAATAATAATGTTATTATTTCATCACAGTACCGTAAGTGCATAAATACCGAATTCTCTTTGACATCTCAAACAGAGTCAGTAAAGAAGGTGAGAACATAATTTTCCTCTTCCCTAATTGACGATTTAAATATGTTATAGTATATCTATCTTGTGGTCTCTTGGTCTTACTGGATTACAGGATAAGAATTCGTCTTGTCTGGTGGAATATCCAGCTTCGTTCTGTTACTTGAAGTAACAGTATTTGGAGAAGGTGCACCATTCCTCATAAAGGTCAGTGTGGCTTAGCAATACCAAGGAGATCTTATTTGGGCCGCGAATATTTATGATTTTTAATGTTTAGTCAGGGTTTACTTGTAGAGGAAATTGTCTTCATGCTAGGTTGTCCTGACAAACCTCATTATAGAGAGACCTTAGACACACGAGGATAGTGTCTCGTGGGCATTCAAGTTTTCTCTATATATATTTATTGTTGAATGTGAGAGGGCAAACATGAAAAGGGATAGTAGAGGATGAGGGCAACGTGAGTAGTGAAATGGAGAGAGAAGAGAGATAAAGAGGAGGAAGGGGGAAAATAGAGAAGGGGGAAGGTGGGAAAAGAAAAGAGGGAGAAAAAAAGAGATAATGTGAGAAGAAGTGAGGAGTAGAGGAGATTGAAAGAGCAATGAGAGGAGGAAGGAGAGATGGTAACAGGTGGGGATGGGAGGGAGAGAGATGGGGGCGAGAGGAGAAAGTTTGAGAGAGGCAGGAAAAGGGGAAGGAAGTTGAGATAGCAGAAGAGGGTGAGCGGAGAGATGAGGTAAATAGGTAAGAGAGAGGAGAAAGGAGAAAAGAGGGAGGAGAGTAAATGGAGAAAGAAAGCAGGATGTGGAAGGGGTGGAAAATGGGATGATATTGAGAGGTAGACAGGAGAATATGAATGCAGATG
The DNA here is from genome assembly GCF_053919585.1 of Euprymna scolopes. Taxonomy (NCBI): domain Eukaryota; kingdom Metazoa; phylum Mollusca; class Cephalopoda; order Sepiida; family Sepiolidae; genus Euprymna; species Euprymna scolopes. Next base: position 500,042 of record NC_136525.1, read on the forward strand.
GAGGGTAGAGGGAGCAGAATGAGGGGAGATAGCAGGTGGAAAGAGGAGACAAGGAGACAATGTGGAGAGGAAAGAGACAAAATAGAGAGGGGAGAAAAACTAGGAAAGGATGAGGTGAAGGTGGAGTAAGAAGGAACTAGAGGGAGAAGGAGGAGAGAATGAGAGGAGAAGTTGGAAAGGGAAGAAAAGAGACAAGGTGGGGAGGGGAAGAATAAAATGGAGAGGGGAAAATACGAGGAAAGAAAGAGAGGGATAAGAGGAGAAGTGGAGAGAGAGGGAGACAGGGAAAGGGGGAGGTGAAAAGAAAGAGGAGAATAAGGAAAGAAAGAAGGTAGAAAGGGGGGACGAGATGATGCCGGGAGAGACAAAATTGCAAGAAGAGAACAACTAGAAACAGGAGAGGAGGTTAGGTGTAGACGGTGTGGAAGGGCAAAAAGGGGGAAGGAGGATTTGGAAATGAAGGGAGAGAGAAGATAGAAAGAAAAGACAACGTATCATCTGGAGAAGGGTCAAATGGAGAGGGGAGAAAAACGAGAAAGGAAAATGGGAATAGGGAAAGAAAGCGAAGAAAAAAAGAAAAGAAGTAGTGTAACAGAACGCGTATGAATGCGTGAGAAAATATCAGCAGGAGCTGTAGGATAGCTGACTTGCAAAGATATTAACAGCAGTAGCAAAAAAAAAGCACATATGCAAATTAACAAGTGTGTGTGAGCTTATGCGACAAGAAAAATAAAGGACACAACGTTGTTGTGAGAAGAAAAGTGCACATTGAAAAAAAATGTACGTGGAAAGTCAAAGGCGAGAAACAGCTGGGAGAAAAAGAAAAACACAAGCAAGCTAACATGAATATGTAGCCCCCACAGTGAAAGCGAGAAACTTTTAAACTGGTAGCGAGGCGATGGGGTTTATCAATATCATGGAAGACGAAATGAACTGTTAGAAAAAAAGAAGCAGGTATTGTTTGGAAAGTAACGGTAATGAATGCCTTTTGCTAAAACAGAAAGAAAAGCCGAGTCAGATTTATTTATTTTTGTTTCGTCGTTCCTTTTAGCTTGTACGAGACGGCATAGGGGTCTGAGAGAAGTTTGAACTGTAATGCGCTCTGTTACATATCTTCCCTTCCAAAAAAATCTTTACAAAAATTTAATTAAACCTGCCTGAAATAATAAAAAACGGTACCAAAGGGCGTGGGTGTTCGAGAGAGGTTTGAATTGAAACGAACACGGTTTGAGCGTAACGGCCACATTAAAGTAGAAACGGGATATGAAAAGCGATAGGAAAAAAGGTGGGATCGGGAGAGAAAGTTATAAATTAATGATTCGCTCACTTTCTTCAATATTCTCCATGATGACTTTTACAAATTGGTCTCTGTCTGGCCGACTCTGTTCGTGGTAAAATCCGAGCGCATGCAGCGTTTCGTGTATCACCGTCCCTTTGCTGCGACAGCCAACACCAAGGCTAATCCCTTGGGTCTTGCCGGTGAACCCCAATTTGCTATAACACCTGAAAAAGAGGATCAAAGGAGGGAGAAAGGTGGATGTAATTAGAATGCATTGAAAATATATTGATAAAACCATCTCTCTCTCTCTCTCTCTCTCTCTCTCTCTCTTTCTTTCTCTCTCTCTCTCTCTCGTTTCTCTCTCTCTCTTTCCTTCTCCTCCTCTACAGGGTGGAACGATAAAGTTGACACCTAAAAAAATAACATAACAGCTTTACTTTAAAACTTTTATTAAAAAATCAATTCAGATCACTTGATTATGTAGTAGAGCTCGGTGTATACAGCGGATGGTGGTGATCAGGCAGGCTTTGGTGTTGTGGAAGGTCATGTTGGTGATGAGCAAACGAAGTAGTCCAGCGGGGGGAGGAGGAGGCCAGTGAGACAAGAGTATAAAGTCGTAGCACTCCTTCTGAAGCCAAGCCTGGATCTCTTTGGAGTTGTGGGCCGGCGCCGAGTCCTGCTGTCACACTCAGCGTCTGCTAGCAGCTGCCTGATTGCGCCAGGGGATCACCACATTCTTCAACACATCTAGGTACACTTTGATGTTGACTTTCAAGACAACTTCGGAGATGAGGTGGCATGATGTGGCCTTCACTTGAAACTACACCAAAGACCATAACCAAAACTGGAAACTTTGTTTTAATTATCTTTGGCACGTTCCTGTTATTCGTGGCAATCCAGCAATGCATTTTGCGGGTGCTGGCAATGGTCCTGTTGTCATAACTTGGATCAGTAAAGAGCATGAGTTGTACAGCGGCGCATCTCCGATCTTGCTCGTTGAACATTGTGTCATTTTCAAACGTGATAGAAGGCTCCTACTGCTCTTGGGGTTTGTACACAACTGGCCAACTAGTAGATCATCTGCAACAAAAAAAGCCGTTTCATCAAACAGAAATTGAATTATATTGTCTTTTCTAGGGCGACAATTTTATTGTTCCATTTTGTACAGTAGAACCCTTGTATATGGCATTAAAAATTAGTAACAAAATACACTACAGTATATAATGCACGTGTATATCTCTATATAAATAAAATGAACTCATTTTTCTCGTCTGATTTTGACCTTAATAGGATTAAAAATCAAGATATTTCATGCAAATATAATATGCACAAACGGCAGAACAATATCTGAGGTGTGTTATAGGCTTATTATTTCTCAAATTCCTCGATAATCTTAGATTTCTATACTTTTTCTGCTGAGAAGTCACGGCCAAAATCGGTTAAGATCAATGGAAGTGGTAAAATATTTTCTCTCTAATAAATTCCTCCACCCCTGCCACCACTTAACACCGTTTGGGGATCGTTCACAAGGAACAGTTGAGAAGAGAACACCGGTTTGGCTTCGTAGTTCTTTCATGTGAAGTTATTTAAAATCACTAAACTAAGCTGCAGTGCTCTGTGGCGTAGTGGTTAGCATGCTGGCCATTTACATTATATTTTCACGTTCGCACCGACCTACCGTAGTCGTTTTTTTTTGTTTTTTTTTTCTAAACAACTGGAATGGACTTTTCTTGGTGGCCGAACTGTTAACGTTGCAGATGTTTTTTTTTTGTTTTTTTTTTCACACTTTATTTTCCTACTTTTACTCATGACTCCTACTTACCTACCATAACATTTTTTAAAACTCCCCCCCTTCCCGGAAACAAACAACGCCGGGTACCCCCGCTAGTAATAAAACAACATTATAAATAACACTGTAAGGCGAGGCAAATACTGTAACCAGGGGCCTGTATATATCATTTTCTCTTTTTTTTTGCCTTCTCTCTTTCTCTCTCTCTCTCTCTCTCTCTGTCACTCTCTCTCTCTCTCTCTCTCTCTCTCTCTCTCTCTCTCTCTCTCTCTCTCTCTCTATCTCTATCTATCTCTCTCTATCTATCTATCTATCTTTTCCTCTTCCCGCTTTGATTTTATTTTTGGAAAAAAAGACACTAATCCAAAAAGTGTATTTCATTTTTTAATCTATCTCAGTATTTGTATCCCCCTAACCCAACCAATCGAAAAATTAGAAAGCGTTTTTAAAAATGGCTCTTCATTAAAAAAGAAAAAAAACAAAAACCAGCCAACAATCAAAAAGTATTTTTTTAAAAAAAACTTGTTTGGGATTAAAATATGTATATTTTTGCAGTCCTCTACCCAACTCCACTTTAAAAATGAATCAATTAATAATTGTGCAGTATGATTAACAGCCAAGAAATAAATAAGAAATACATACAACAAATAGCGTTTACGAATAAAATTTAATATTTAATTTTCCCCCAACCTACAGGGTGGTCAAAAAGTCAGGTAACATTTTAAAGAAAAACGATATTAGCAATACACGTATATTTAAGTACCATACATTGAAATATAAAATGAAACAAACATGAAATATGTTTATTTTGTTAATTGTCGTCCATTTCTCTCTATCAATCGCTGGAAGCGATTAACCACTGATTGTGTAACACGTGTAATCATGTCAGCTGATATCCGCGCAATCTCCTCTTCAATAAATAACTTTAAAGACGCTATTGTATCAGGCTTCTTGCCATAAACGCTATCCTTTACATAGCCCCAAAGCGAGAAATCAGGAGGGGTAGTTTATATATTACACTCAAATATTTAAACAAATAATATTAAACGAATAGAGATTATAATGGATCATATTGTTTTTTCTACCTTTAACATGTTACCTGACTTTTTGACCACGCTGTATATAGATTTTAAGTTCTTGAATTATTTGTAAGCTGTTGCTTTTAATTTCAGAACATCAAGAACTGTGGGATATGAATTGATCAGCTCAACCATCTCTCTGTTGTCATGATAACGTTTTTCGTTCTGATCTGCTCTGGGTTATCTTGGAACAAACTTTGCGCAAATCTTCTGCATCTTCAGTTTCTTGCGATTAATTGTGACTGACATCAAAATAAACACTTATTGTCTCTGTAGACATACAACGGTTCTTATCTATGAAATTCTTTATTTGGCCAATCAACTCTGGTGTTTTGACTCCCTTACTCCTCCCATATCTCTCAACATCCCTCAAAGACTCCCTGCCTTCCTTGAATCTCTTATGCCACTTAAAAACTAATGCTCAAGTCATGCAAGATGGTCCAAAAGCAGTCTGAAACATTCCACACATTACTGTGGCATTTTTTCCAAGTTTAAAACAGAATCTTATTGCATATCGTCCTTCTAAAGTGTCCTCAAGTCCAGATTGCCTTTTTGAAATTCACTAGCTGTGACAATCAGGCTTTAGTGGGATGTATTCCAATTACTACTTTAGCTGTTCATTTGAACCTGAAATCATAAAAATTGGTCAGTAATCTCATCAGTAATAATATAATTAATTTTGAAGAGTTTACGACAATTTGAAATGCCTGCACAAGAAAGTCTAAAAACTTATTAAAGGCACCTCGTATTCGTAATATATATTGTGGGTGATTATGCACTTTTGTTACCGCGCTATTTTTTGGTCCCCCGACAAAAGAGGGTGAACCTGTAAATTCACCATTGTCCGTTCGTCCGTTCGTCTGTTCGTCTCTCTGCACTATTCTAAATAACTACGTCTTGGAATTCTTTGAAATTTTGCATAAACATTAAACATGAGTTAAAAAGTAACAGAACGGATTTTCCAGGAAAACTCCGGTTTCCACCCCAGGGGTGCCTTTCGGGTTAAAATGGCTAAAATTGACACTTTTGTGCTTATTAAAAAAAAATTGATGCCTTGGATTTTTATAAAACTTTCTTAAAAGTTGTAACTAATTTCTATATAATTTTGTTTGTCTATACTCCGCGATAACTCTTGGGTGTGCCCCAGAGGCTCTTTTAGGGCTAATAAAAACACTCCATTTTGGGGACTATTTTACCATATTTGTCCAAAATTTTCTGTGTATGTCTATTTAGTAGCTTTGCATGGAACTGAACTCAGATTTAAATGTGTTAAGGCTTTGGTGACTTCCGGGACTATATGAGGGGGGGGGGGCAAATGATGGACAGTCATTTTTTTTTTTTTTTTTTTGCATGGTGCAGAACTCAAATTTACATATGTTACGACCTAAAACGTTTGTTCATTTTCACCAGGATTTGACGTCCCTTGGGGACTTTTGGAGCTAAATGGGGGTGGGGGGGTACTAAACTTAGTCATTTTTTATGCCTCGTTCACTGTGCACTCATGAGAGACCATGCATGCTTCACTTGTTAAATAGTATTTTAAAGTTAAATTTAAGTTTTACAATATTTTATATTAAAGTGTTACATAGATGGCTGGTCACTTTTAATGCATCCAAAACCAAGCTTCTATCTTTACATCATCAACGCTCTGATCCCCATTTGGCATCAATTGAAATGGATGGCTCTCGTCTTGGGGAGGCTCCATGTTTTGACAAGCTTCTGGGTTTGACCTTTACTCCTGATCTAAAATGGAACACGTACATCAAATCTGTTGCCAGGGACGCTGGGAAAATGGTGGGATCCTTCTACCGCTCCTGAAGATATCTCACTAATGAAGCAATTCTCTATCTTTATAAAAGCCAAGTACGTCCAAGGATGGAGTACTGCTGCCACATCTGGGCAGGAGCTGCTAAAAACAGCCTATCCTGCCTTGACAGGGTACAAAATAGGCTTCGTGGTTTAGTGGGGGATGCCCTTTTCTCTTCCCTGCAACATTCTCCCACAGAAGAGACGTTGCAAGCCTGTCTTTGCTTTATCGCTATTCCATGGCAGGTGCTCGTCTGAGCTCCAATCCCTCGTCCCCCCTCGCCAATCTTTCACAAGAAACACCCGTCTGGCTGAAACTACTGTCAATAATTTTCCCTACTTTATATCTGTGCCTAAATCCAAACATAGATTCCATCAGCAAAGCTTCTTTCTTAGAACTGCACGCCAGTGGAACTCTCTGCCGCTTGCCTGCTTCCCACCTGACTACAACTTGGACGTCTTTAAGTCCAACATAAACAAACTCCTGACAAACCGCCCCCTTAAGTAAGACACTCTATCAAAAACCCCAATACTAATGATTACTGCAATACTATCTCATTGATTACTGTGCACGCAATAACCCTTATCCCTGAGTGGCCTTCGGACCTTGATAAGTGGTGACCCTCATGTAAAAAAACAAAAAAATTACAAAACACTCCCCTCTCCATGTTAAGAAAGGCTTTCTAAATAATAACGTTATTATTTCTGCACTGTAATAAAAGTGCGTAAGTACCTATTTTGTTTAAATTCTCGATTGTTAACTATACTCTATGATTGACGTCCATTTTTTTTTTTTTAATTTCTAACAAATACCGACTTACCCTGTTCCGGTGGCGTAAAAAAGGTATGTGCTTTCGGTTGTTTTGTTAATAAACGTCACACAATTTTCCCCATCGATTTGCGTGCTTTCTTCAATTTCTTTCACAGCGCTGTGGATCATTTTCTTTTCATATGGTGCTGATTGAAAAATTATAAAAAAAAAATAAAACAAATAAAAATGCATCATTCAAATCTTAAGTATCATTTCTATTCTTCCGTCTACTGTTTTCATCTTGAATGTTATTTTCACGTTTCGGTCGATGTAACCTCCAACCTTCTTCAGGTATATCTTGTCAATTTGGGGAATATTTCTGTGGCGTATTGAATAAAGTACTAAATAAAATTATGTTGTAAGTCACACTATTCTGGAGGTTGAAGGTTCAATCCTCGATTCAGGTGACAATCAAAAATACAATTGCGAATTCTTCTTATTCTTCTTCTTCTTCTTCTTCTTCTTCTTCTTCTGGTCTGGTCTTGCAGATATCAGCAATCATGGCTCTCCATTCTTCCGTATTCTTGGTTTTTCTCATGAGCTCATTATTGGTGTTCTCTTTATTCGTTACAAATTTGTTTAAACTGTCTGTGCATTTTGTGTGTTGCCTTCCTCTGCTCTTGTTTCCGCATATTTTCCCACTCCAAATGTTTCTCTAGTCCGTCAGCCCTGATTATATGACCGAAAAATTTGAGCTGCCTTTCTCTGATGGTATTGAGAAGGGATCTCTTGTATCCAGCCATGTCCATTACTTCTGCATTTGTTTTTCTTTTTGTCCATAAGACTTTCATGATTCTTCTAGTCGGTGTTCTTTGTCTTTGGTTAGGGTCCAGCATTCACGTCTGTATAGAAGAATGAACCACATGTAGGCTCTCATAAAATCTATCTTTATTTTGAGGCTTATCTTACTGTTAGTAAAAATGCATTTTATTCTGTTAAAAGTTGTCTTAGATTGTCCAATTTTCTTCTTGATTTCTGTGTCACACTTCCCATCCGGGATGATAGTACAACCAAGGTATTTAAAAGTGTTTACTTGTCTGATTCTGTCTCCCTTACAGATTATATTGCATTATGGTAAAATAGCTTTCTTCGAGATCACTATGCATTGCGAATTACTTAGAACGTATGCCCAATCACGGCTGACGGAACGATGGCATGCTACTCCTATGGATTAATAAAGAGTTACGTGCTAAATTCCATGAAGATTCCCGATGTTTAACAAAAAATTCCTGAGTTGGACACGATACACCTGAAGAAAGTTGGATGGTTACATTGGTCGAAACGTTGTGAAAATAACATTCCAGATAAGTAAAACCTCATCTGAAAAATTCAGACACATCTAAAACTAAGACCTTTTATCTCTGTTATAAAGCAAAATTATTTTATCTGTGAAAAAAAAAACAAATAAAACTTTGATTGATGTACGTATGTAGCTGTGGTAGAAAGAAACTATTGTACACCAAAATCACATGAACTTATCAAGTAGCTGTATTTTTATGAATAAAATATTTTTTAGTGATTAATGGGAATCCGTAGTCATTACGACAAAAATTAATTATGTGAAAATTTATTGAATAAAAACAAAATTAAGGAAATTCTAATGACACAAAATAAAACATTAATTATTTTAACATTTATTGAATTAAAATAAAATAAAGAAAATTCTAATGACACAAAAACGTAATTATCTTAACATTTATTGAATTAAAATAAAATAAAGAAAATTCTAATGACACAAAAACGTAATTATCTTAACATTTATTGAATTAAAATAAAATAAAGAAAATTCTAATGACGCAAAAACATAATTATCTTAACATTTATTGAATTAAAATCAAATTAGAAAATTCTAAGGACACAAAATTAAACATTAATTGTCTTAACATGTATTGAATTCCAATAAAATTAAGAAAATTCTAAAAGCACAAAATAAAATATAAATTATCTAAACATTTATTGAATTAAAATAAAATAAAGAAAATTCTAAAAACACAAAATAAAATATAAATTATCTAAACATTTATTGGATTAAAATAAAATTAAGAAAATTCTAATAGCACAAAATAAAACATTAATAATCTGAGTATTTATTGAATTAAAATAAGATTTAAAAAATTATAATAGCACAAAATAAATCTTTAATCATTTGAACAGTAAGAAAACGAATGAAAGTTGCAATTATATTAAATTCATTTTATTTCAAAGATTTTTTTTTTCAAAATATAAATTTTCGTAACAAAGTCAAAATTATTAAATGAATTTGTTTTCTCAAAACAAAACAAAAAACTGAATTTTTGTTCGAAATTAAATTGCCCTCCCACCCTGTTCATAGAGCTGTGTAATCTTTAGAAGTAAAACAAAAAATGTCCCCAAAACCATAATATGCAAGTGCTCCTATCATAAAGATTTTTCTCTATTTTTTGTTTTTCTAGGGGTGGCGGCATGAACAAGTGTCGTGTGTATCTATGTGTGTCGCGATATTAGAGTTAAACAGTTGATTTAAACGCCAAACTAACTGTAGATTTGGAATCAGCACTTTCGCTCCAATGTTTTTACCGATGTCAGAAGTTCTTGAACCTTTTTTAAAGTTCGTTATTCAAAATTAAAATATATGTAAAAGAAAAAACTAACTGCACACCTGGTGTTGCCCGGTCATACAATACGCTTAAATATGATATTTTAATTTATGCAAATTCCGTATGTATTATTATAGAATCAATCCTCTATTGATTATTATATATTACGAGGAATAATTTACCCGGTGCACTAATTCGAAAAAACAAATTAAATAAAATAAAATAATAATGATAATGTTGTTCAACAAATTCTGTCTGTGTTTGTTTATAATATCACGTCAGCTGATATTTTGACTTGTCGATGAATGATCTGGAAAAGTCACTTCTGATTAATGTTTAGTTTTAAAATATGCAAACGAAGAAATGATTTGCGATGATTTTAAATGGTATCTCTTCTTTTGTCGTAAATTGAACTCATCAATAAGAAAAAATTAAAATAAAATGCTGAGGTACACCACGAGCTTGAACAGAGGATCATTCGATCATTAGTCGAATGATCTACCACTGAGCTATATCTGCAGATGACAATATATCCAGGAGAGTCTAAGAAGAAATGATTTGCTGAAATTTTATTATTTTCCTTGGTCAGTGTAACATAAAATATTCCCTGTAAAAATTCTTCTTTATTTTTATTTATTTTTTTTTACACAGTGGTCACCACTTATCAAGGCCCGGAAGCCACTCAGGGATAAGGTTTATTGCAAGTACATTACGTTAGTGTGAAGATTTGATGAAGTGTTTACTTAAGGGGGCGGTTCATTAGGAATTTGTTAACGTTGGACTTGAACACATCCAAGTTGTAGTCAGGTGGGAAGCAGGCAGACGGAACAGAGTTCCACATGCGTGCAGTTCTAAGAAAGAAGCTTTTTTCATGGAATTCACATTTTGATTTAGGCACAGATAAAGAGTGGGGGAAATTTTTTTATTATCTGTAAGAGAGAAAGGACTATTTTTAAGATAAATTTTTTTCGATTTTCGCTACTTATCGGATGAGTTTTTGTACAAAACAAATCTAAGGAAACTGCCAGACATATGAATTAGCTTTGTATGAAATTTGCAAAAGATAGGCTCAGCCGTTTCAGAACTTATGAGGAAGGAATTTACACATGCGCGCGCACACTCACACACATACACGCACACACACACACACAAAGTAACTTTTATATTAGAGTGGAGATAAGGTTAGAAACAAATGTTCCGAGATTTGTAACGTTTAATTTTAGCCACCAGTACAACTACTTTACACCTGAAATCATTGTACATATTTGACATACACTAGAAACACATTTACAGTTTCAGAAAACTAATTCTTCATAACGCACTTACGGACTGTTAATTAGTCCGCTGTTGTTCTAAATTTATCATTAGTTTATTGAATAAGAACATTTTAAAAGCATTATTAAAACTCACAGAAATAAGAGTGGATCACGTAAGGAATTTGTCTGTTAGGCCATCTTTTGTGTTTATCTCCAACTGCATTGCGACTCTGTCGGAAGAAAATTAAAACCAATAATGGATATATCATATATACTTCTAAAATAACACGGTACAACAAAGAATTTCAGGATTTTACAAACCAGCGCCGTGTAACATGATTGTATATAAAAGTCTCGCAAAGAAACAAAGAAAAAGAAATTCGGCAGTAGTTTTTTTTCTGTTGAAAGAAAAAGTGTTTATAGCCGGTCATTTCAACACAAGGTCGCTGACACGTATTTTCAAATCCAACAGAATATGGTCGCATTTTTTTATTTACCCTCTCCGAGTCAATTAACAGTTCTTATTTACCCTTTCCGAGTCAATTAACAGTGTCTGCAGATATAGCCAGCTGTTATGTGTGTAATTCGTCTGACGATTCATGGTCATCTGGCATCTTGCAAAAGTTCGGAGCATTGACGAGTTCTCCACCTTATACAGAGTACCTTCGCATCAACACGTGCTTTCTATCTTCTTTTTTCTCCTCTTCCTCCGCTCCTGATATTTATATATCCATTCATTTCTGTGATGTCACGCTCGTGCCATGGCTTGGTCATTTGTATACATGTCAGTGGCTTTATTACAGCCCTTTCACCAACCACATGTCTTAATGTCAAGTGTGAGATTTTTAAGGTGTGATCATACCATATAAAATACTAGTTTGCACATCAATCAAGGAACACCCGTAGAAAATCGCCTTTTTTTCTAAGAACATCAGTGAGTGTGAACGCATTCCCATAAGTAATTAATATACAACACCCTAACTGTCATGACATAATTCCAAATATTTCTATGTGTTCGGTGCGGTCGGTCGTTCAAAATGCGTTTTCCAGTCTATATAATTGTTAAACCTACTTTTGTCACTGGCCCAAAGTACATACACACTGACAGCGAGTAAACACAACACAGTTGATCTATAAAATAATATTTTGTTTTTATCTCACACCGACAAATCAGGTTTGGATTATAAGCTATTACTGGTGTTTTGACATCTGAGAAGTCGCGTGAGGTGGGTGTGGATGTTGGCGGCGAAGAAATGTGTCAGGCTTACTTCTCTCTGGCCGACTACCCCGCTCTCTATTTATAACGATTTATATAAACATTCATTTCTCATTGGAATGTTTAATATTTCCTATTGTCTATTGTTTCAATTCTTTGACTGATATTCTCTCATATTTTTCGGGGTCAAATTATACATTTAAATAGACAATGGTGGAAAGTCCCGCTTTCATCACATGGAATCTATCTGCCTGTGTGCGTTAGTTCGTTACCTATGGACTCCTAAATGGCTGAGCGTTTTGTTTTTTTTAAATTTCAGACAAATGTACTTTATGTGCATGGCAGTGTTTTTAGATATGTTCTGTATCGAAATGTCTTCGATAAGTATCGATAATCGATAATCCGAAAGAAGGAACAGACGATTTTGACTTAAGTTAACGCCTCATACAGCCTAACACCACAAGTGCATTAGAGAAGTTTTATTACCGCACAATCAGAAAGGCCCGGCATATGACATCATCAACAGTAGGCTCTTTGATGTGACAGTGGCGTTCGAAATGAATGTTTCTGTTTACAGCACAATTTAACCATGATACTTGACTTTTGCATTTTAATCTTTAATTCAAGCCATTATAACTGCACAAGTAGAAAGACCCCGCATATAAAATATACAGTGGGTTCTTTGATATGATAGGCGCGTATTCAAAATGAATATTTCTGTTTATAGCATAATTGAGCCATGATACTTGATATTTGCGTTTTAAAGTTTAATTCAAGCCATTATGTAAAAATAATTTTATGTAATCAGAAGCAGGTTCTCCATAGTACAATGTAGACTAGAATATATTTTGGACCAAGTAACTGTGGGGAGGATTGAAAAATGGGCGATTTTACCGATTTCGATGACAATAAACTATGGGAGGGTGAAATAGTCGTTGATCTTCATTCATTCCCGAGCAACGTCGGGTCTCCCTGCTAGTATATATATATATATATATATATATATATATATATATATATATATATATATATATATATATATAATTAGTTTTCTTCTTTGGTCTAACGAGGTGGGTCTCTTTAAATAGGGACTCTACCTAAACATGTATGCACATATGTAACCGATAATGTTTGTATAATTAACAGACTATATATATATATATATATATATATATATATATATATATATATATATATATATATTTAAAATTAAAATTACAATTGAATTTACCAAAATGATCCAAGATGGTAAAACTAAAGTATATTATAAATATTAAAGAATTAATATTTATAAAGTAATCTCAACTAGATGTAAAAGCTCCATAAAACCAAATAGGAGATAGAGCTTATAATAATGTTCTTTATAATATATGTTCCTATATATATATATATATATAATATTTTTATTTATTTATTTTTAAAACAGTAATCTACGTGCATGCATGTTTCGGGTGAAAATATATATATATATATATATATATATATATATATATATATATATATATATATATATATATATATATATATTATTACATTTTCACCCCAAACAAGGCACATTGCCACTTTCTTGTAGGGGTCTACTATCAGGGACATAAGCATCAGGGGTACTGTGTAGGAAGTTGAGCAGCAAGATATCGGTCCACATTGCACTTGAACTTCTGCATGTCACTACCGTCGGGGAAGCAGGGACCCAGAAGGGAATTCCAAAGTCTAGCTGTTCTGGGGAAGAAACTACTGGAGTAGAAGGCTCTCTTGCATCTAGGGGATCTCTACTGTGAAGGGGTGGGATTTAGTTGCTTGTCGGGTTTGTCGGGGGTATTTGCGTCGAGGGGGTACAAGTGCTTGCAGTTCGTCAGAGCATTCAACGTTAAAGTACTTGTAGAACAGGCAGAGGGCTGCAACATTTCGTCAATGTGACAGAGGCTGAAGTTTAGCTGACAGTTCAGGACCTATCAGGTTGGCGACTCTCTTTTGAACCTTGTCTAGGAGTGAGAGACTAGTAGCAGATGCACCAGTCCAAATATGACAACAATACTCCATACATGGGCGAATTGTGGCCTTATAGAGGTATAGGATACTATCAGGCGTTAATAGCTTTCTAGCACGTTAGAGAGAACCCACCTTCTTCGCAGCGGTCCTGGCAATGTTCTCAATGTAATTGTTCCATCTTATATTTCCTGTGAGCGTTAGGCCAAGGAGTTTAAAAGATGTACTTTCAGATAAAGAGTCATTGGCCATTGCTATTGATGGTTGAGAAGGTTTCTTGTAATTATTGAAGGAAACAAGTTTAGTCTTGGCAGCATTGAAGATGACCATCCATTTTTGTCCCCATTCCACTATGGATCGGAGGTCTTCCTCTAGTGTTTCTGCCATTTCTTTGGATATGTGTTCATTTGTTTTCCCATCGCGTCTGTTATAGAGTGTGGTGTCGTCAGCATACATACCCATCTCACAGACAATTTTGTCAGGGAGGTCATTTATGAATATTAGGAATAACAGAAGTCCAAGGATAGACCCCTGAGGCACTCCCGCATTTATATCATATTGTTTAGATGTACGACCGTCAAGGACAACCTGGATTTTTCTCTTATCTAAGAAGGATCTAATTATGTTATGTATTCTTCCAGTGATGCTATATGATCTGATTTTCTTGAGAAGACCCTCATGCCATACCCTGTCAGAAGCCTTAGATATATCTAGAGCTACCGCTCTACCCTCCCCCGCTTTGTCCAGTGACTGGTATATATGTTCTGAGATTACAGTTAGGATATCTGCTGTGGAATGGGCTTACCTAAATCCATATTTTTGGTCAGTCTGAAGTTAAGCATCTATAAGGCGATGGACTAGAGCTTGGTTAATTATGGTCTCAAATATTTTGGCAAAAAGTGGGAGGAGGCTAATGGGGCGATAATTTACTGGGTCAGTTCTTTCACCAGAATTCTTGAAAACTGGCACTACAGAAGCAGTTTTCCAGCGGGCAGAAAAGAAAGATTCATGAAGGCATTTGTTGTAAAGTTTGGAAAAACTGGAGCTACTTCGGCGGCGCACTTTTTTAATAGCACAGCCGGGATGAGATCAGGTCTACATGCTTTTGCAGTGTCAAGCTTTCTTATGATAGCATGCACCTGAGCAGGGATGATTTTCAGATCGTCTAATGTGGCGTCTGTCTGCAAAGGAAAGTCAGGAAGGTGGTGGTTAGCAGAGTCCAGTGTGGAGTTGGAGGCAAACCGTCTGGCAAGCATGTTAGCCTTCTCAATTGCTGAGCAAACAACTTCCTGATTATTGGTTAGCGGGGGATTGTTGATTGCCCATTATTTACTACACTGTTGTAGATTTTCCAGAAGTCTTGGGTTCCTAATTTCTGTGCTTCCATGCGTTTTTGAGTGGTTTCAATAAGTTTTCTCTTAGCTGTCGCTATTTCTTTCTTACAGTTATTCCTGGCTTCTATGTACTTCTGTCTGTTTGAACTGGACTTATGATGGTTAAATTTGCGGAACGCATGCTGCCTTTTCACTATGGCAGCTGCACAAGTTGAAATGAACCATTTGCTCAGCACTCCTTACCTAAACTGAAACTCTTAAAAATAAAAATGACAGTACATTCAAAAATTACGCTAAAACCAGGCCAAAACTCAAACAAAAACAACCTGCTTTCTCCCTTGAGGCTCGCATTTACAAACATCCGTGGGCTTAGATCTAATTTAAATGATGTTGAAGCATTTCTCCTAACAAACACCCCGGATATCTTAGCACTAAGTGAGACTAACCTACACTCTTCCATCCCCTCTAACTACTTTAACATGCCTGGATACCTCCCACTCTGCCGTAAGGACTCTGATAGACATATGCATGGGTCTACATTCGAAACACCCTCTCCTTGACTAGAGAAACTAAACTAGAATCGGACGATCAAGCCTTAATGTGCTTTAGACTTAACATACAACATAACATTAGCTACTTTTAATTTCCCTACCGCTCTCCCTCGACCCAGGACTGTACCCTAATAAAAAAAAGTCTCTGACACCATAGATACAGCACTTTATCTCGATACTAGCGCACAAGTGCATGTATTTGGTGACTTCAATGTCCATCACAGCAACTGGCTTGGATTTTCTATTTACACAGCCGCAGCTGATACCACAACACGTAACTTCTCTATATCTCACTCCCTATCACAGATGGTTACGTTTCCAACCCGTTTCCCAGACCAGCAAGAACAACATGCATCACTTCTAGATCTGTTTCTGACCACAGTTCTCGATGACTGTGTAACGAATGGCCACAGCCCTCTTGGGGACGCTGATCATGCAGTGGTAATGGTTGAAATCGCCCTAAACTCTAGAGCCAAAACTGAAGAGCCACTGCCCAAAACAACGAGATATTATAAAAAGGCTGACTGGGAAGCAATCAGGGACCTCATCAGGGACGCTCCATGGCAAAATATCTTTTCACTTCCTGTTGAACATTGCGCAAATGAGACCACTGAATTGTTCAAAACGGCAATTGAAGCACATGTTCTCACACGCAAATTCTATAGCAAACCCCACTCTCCCCAATGGTTTACTTTAACTTGTGCAGCTGCCATAGCGCAAAGGCAGCATGCGTACCACAAATATATATATATATATATATATATATATATATATATATATATCCCTAACTGACAAAGAACAAATATGAAAACTTACAAATAGGTTTCCTTCGGGTAACACGATGTCCCCTTCAAAAAGTCCTGAAAACGGATTAAAACAAAAAATAAATAAAACCCAAAAGAAATTGAATTTTGATAAAAGAAGAAAATCAATCATTTTTTTTTTAAATGATCGCTTTTCAGCAAATATAACCTTTGACTTTAAAAAGGGTAATAATGTATAAAGTGGGCATGGAATCGGTGTGACAATACGAACTTCTTACAGATCTTATTCAAAATTAATTTTAGAATCTCAAACGAAAAGCAAACACACAAAGAATCTACTAGCCCTGGTTATGGGGAATTTGGTCAGAATCCAAAACCAAACTTACCTCCAACCATTCAAATGAGACCAACCCGATCAGGTGATCAAAGTGCGCCAGTTTGATCACTACATGGTACGCATTGATGGGATCGAATAGGGTGACTCTCGGAAAGAGAAAATTTCTCCGGAAGTACATCCCCCATCTACGCTCCCAAAGACAAACTCACAATTGACAGCGACCCATCAACCCAAGCCACGCCCACGTCTAGTCACCGTGCTATCACAACAACCAAACAACCACATGATATCATGCTACCTAATGATAAACAACACACCCCTGCTGTCACCATGCTAACACCGGTGCATGATATGCATCCTGAGAGAGGCGAACTAGATCTAGAGAGGTCAGTGTTCGCAACTAGCAGTGACATCAACGATCAGCCAATGACCTCGCTATTACTACAACAAGCGTCGCGTTTGTCATCACCATCTAGAATCCCGTCAACTCCGATAACCCCCAACCAACAACAAGCAGAGGCGTCTGTGCCTGCCAGCAGACACCAAGGCGCTCGAATCGAAAGAAATTGAAGCCGCTATGGCTGAAAGACTATGTTCAAACAGTTGGGGCAGAATAATCCCGGGGTAGAGGTCAGTCTACCCAGTGAAAGCCCATGATGTGTTTTTGTTTATTTCTCTTTCACTATTTCTCCATCAGACAGTGTGAAACTTTTGTGTGTTCATCTATGTACATTCACAGTCATCTACAATCAGTCCTTGTCCCATCCATCGGAGGATGTACCAATGATTTGGGGGAAGATAGAGAAATATGTACCGTAACTATACTTGTTATGTTATTAGGTACGTGCAAAATGAATGCCGATACTCAAAATATATAAACATTTTAACCCCTCCCTTTACTTAAAAATTCACCAAAACTCAGTAAATAATGTAATTTTAATGACATTTTCAGTATTTATCTAACAATAATCACGGAATACAATAAACACATTACTTTTATTTAAATCTTAGTGGAAATGTATTGTTTCGGTTAAACAAAAAATACCTTTACTAAAGTTATTGTTTTCAATAGTAAAAAAAAATGAATGAATTTATTTTTGCTTTTTTATGAAAATAAAACATCGTAAATTACATTAAAAATATAAATTTAATTTTTACAGGAACATTACGAAAAAAGTCACTAGAGTCCGCATTAATAAATTTGATATGACTCGAAGTAAAAGTTATTTCTCGAACTATCGATATTATTATTGAATTAAGCATTGTTTATTTAATATTTTCACACAAAAAATTATAATTACAAAAATATTTCTACTTTTTTTAATTACAGTTTTCGCATGATTTTTATACGTAAGTTTTTAATATTTTCCTTGCTTGCATGAATGTGAAAGTTTCGGCGTAACATAAATTTTACATAATCTTGAAAAATAATTTTTTTTAATTTAATTTAAAAACAGAAAAATAATTAAATTAAAAATGTTAAAAATGACAGAACAGAAAAATAATTAAATTAAAAATGGTAAAAATGATACAAACGTTC
The DNA here is from genome assembly GCF_053919585.1 of Euprymna scolopes. Lineage (NCBI taxonomy): Eukaryota > Metazoa > Mollusca > Cephalopoda > Sepiida > Sepiolidae > Euprymna > Euprymna scolopes. Next base: position 518,366 of record NC_136525.1, read on the forward strand.
AGGATAGGAATGTATGGATGCATATCTGAAGAAAAGAAAACCAGCACTCCCTAGCCCTTTTAACTACATGGCGTCATTTTTAGACAGCCTTTCGACTGTCTGAAATTTTAGGCTTCTGTATAATCCATGTTTACAAAACTTCCGTTTGTTGCGATTTTGCGAAGGGAAGAATCCTTCGCTTTTTTTAGCTAATTAAGCTATATTTAGTACGAACAAGGTGTTTTTTTTTTTTTAATTCAATACCTTAAAAAAATTATATGCATTTTATATAAATAAAATACGTATACGGTGCACTTGAAAGCCAAAATACAACGCAATATTATGAAAATAAACAAATATTTTACTTGTTTGAAATTTATAATTTAAATATATTTCGGAGTCAAGCTCCATCCTCAGTATTTTGTACATCTTTATTGCTGCTATGGTTTCAAATGAACTGAAATAATAGAAGGGGAGACTTGATTTCATATATTTATCATATATTATATCTCCCTTCTTTGGTTTTTATACATAAAGTAAAATTCACAGTGTATAAGGATTATTTTATACAGTAGATATTTATAATCGTACCCTACTTCCAAAAGAGAGAAGATATAACATATGAGTAATATTTGAAATCTAGTCTTCCCTTGTTATTTTAGGTCATTTGAGAGCATAGCAGCAAATTTTAGTCTCCCCTCCATCAAGACCAGAGGTTTGATGGACTGGTAATCAAATTGAATATTGAAGCGCTTATATCTATGGGACGAAATTATATGAAAATTTTCAGGCTTTTTGAAGATTATAATACTATTCTATGGTTAGAATTTTATAACAATTGGTAAAAAAGAACCTACATTTTAAAACTAATAAAATATGCCCATATTTGCCTACATTTTGTATATAGAGTGTCCTGCAGGTCAGCTTCAGTTTTGCTGCTTCGGTTGACCCCCCCGGTGGCCTTGCCAAGCCATTTAGTAAGTTATGAAAATGGATATGGCAATTAAGCTACACAGAATATTCCGCGTTTCATTCTCGTGAGAATTCGTCAGGCTTATTTATAGTTTCAAAAAGTGAGGAATCACTATGACAAAACTATAATTAAGCCTAACAAATTTTCACGAGAATGAAATGCAGAATATTCTGTGTAGCTTAATTGCCATATATATTTTCATAACTTACTACCTAGCTCTACTTATGTATTAAGCACTGTTGAAGTAAATACTGAAAATTTATGCATAAAATTATATTTTGTATATTAATTTATGTGATTAAATGAAGTAGTCATCTATATATATATATATATATATATATATATATATATATATATATATATATATATATATATATATATATATATGAGATCACGTATTGTATATACAACTAGCAGTTCAGCCCAGTTCTGCTCGGGCCCTATGTACTGTTCATAACTTTATGTGCATATGTATAAATATTAAAAAGTTTGACTCATGTCCAGGTAACTTACATCTAAAATTTCAAGTATCTAGACCCAAAATTGGCGGAGGAGTTTGGTAGAGTCTACAAAGATCAACTCTTTCAACTTTGACCTCTTGGCAGCCAAATTCTCGCCCAAAAACTGATTAAAAAGTTTGCTGCATGTCTGAAAACCCTTTATGTAAAATTTCAAATGTGTAGACCCAAAATTGGCTGAATAGTTTGCTAGAGACCGCAAAAGTCAAATCTTTTGAACTTTGACCACTTGGTAGCCAGATTTTAGGCCAAAAACCGATTGAACCCTTTCCCTATGTCTGAATACACTTTATGTAAAATTTCAAATGTTTAGACCAAAAATTGGCTGAGAGGTGAAATTGTTTTAACTTTGACCCAAATTTTGACCCCTTAACATTTCTTGTTTTGGGCTCAAATCAAGTTTAAAGGTTTGATCCATGTCCAAGGAATCTAATCTAAAGTTTCAAGTGTTTAGACCCCAAATTGGTGGAAGAATTTTGTAGAGTTTTAAAAGGTCAAATCATTGAACTTTGACTCCTTGACTGCCAAATTTCTGGCCGAAAACCGATTAAAAAGATTTCCCCAAATCTCAATACCCCTTATGTCAAATCTCGAGTCTGTAGACTGAAAATTGACAGAGTAATTTGTTAGGGAAATGTACACACACAGACAGACACACACAGATACAATTTCACTTTTATAGATATATAGATTTATATACAAAGGTAATCTATGGGAATTGAAAAGATTTTCCACCTACAGCGTGGTCAAAAAGTCAGGTAACATTTTAAAGAAAAACGATATTAGCAATACACGTATATTTAAGTACCATACATTGAAATATAAAATGAAACAAACATGAAATATGTTTATTTTGTTAATTGTCGTCCATTTCTCTCTATCAATCACTGGAAGCGATTAACCACTGATTGTGTAACACGTGTAATCATGTCAGCTGATATCCGCGCAATCTCCTCTTCAATAAATAACTTTAAAGACGCTATTGTATCAGGCTTCTTGCCATAAACGCTATCCTTTACATAGCCCCAAAGCCAGAAATCAGGAGGGGTAGTTTATATATTACACTCAAATATTTAAACAAATAATATTAAACGAATAGAGATTATAATGGATCATATTGTTTTTTCTACCTTTAACATGTTACCTGACTTTTTGACCACCCTGTAGACTAACTCGTGTCTCATTTGAATCACATCATATTACAAACCTGCTGTGACTTTTCCATTCACTTGTATCAGTTTTATACCGTGAACACGGACACATTTATATGCCATGTCTGTTCAAAGTCATATAAAGAAAAACTCATTGAAGACAACTTACCTGGAACTTCTTCAGGATATCGAGGATCGAAACCTGTAAAATAAAAACGATAATCCAGTTATGATTCAATGAAGAGCAAAACTATCCTATATATTTGAACACATTTCCACGAGCGCGCGCGCGCGCGTGTGTGTGTGTGTGTGTGTGTGTGTGTGTGTGTACAAATGTATAGGATAGTTTTGCTCTTGTGTGTGTGAGTGTGTTTATGGGGGAAAATATCAGATAAAAATAAGTTTCCAGATTTTTTTTTTTATACAGTCACGTAAAATTGTCGTAGACCCTTGAAAATTCAGTATGCTATTGTTATACATCTTGTGAGATTATTGGCCAAGTTTTTATGATTTCAAGTTGAAATGAACACCTACAGAAGGAATTGGAATACACCCTACTAAAGCCTGATTGTCACAGCTGGTGAATTACAAAAATCCAATCTAGACGTAAGGACACTTTACAAAAACGATATGCAATAAAATTCTGTCTTAAACTTGGAAAAAATGCCACAGAAACGTATGGAATGCTTCAAACTGTTTTTGGACCGTCTTGCTTGAATCGAGCAACAGTTTTTGAGTAGCATAAAAGATTGAAGGAAGGCAGGGAGTCTGTAAGGGAGGATGAACGATGTGGGAGGAGTAAAAAGTCAGAGCATCAGAGTTGATTGGCCAAATAAAGAATTTCATGGATAAGGACCGTCGTGTGTTTATAGAGATAATAAGTGCACAGTTTGCTCTCAGTATGGGAACTGTGCACACAATTATTCGTGAGGAACTGAAGATACGAAAGATTTGGCAACGTTTGTCCCAAGGGTGCTCAGAAAAGATCATCCTTGTCCCAGACTATTTGACCAAGATGGACATCAAAACAGTTCCTTACCCTCCCTGCAGTCGAGACCTTGCCCCCTATGATTTTTCGTTATTTCCCTAAGCTCAAGGAAAACCTTAGAGGCTGTCGTCATGTGAAAATGTGACAATTGAGAAGATGAAAGATGCTGTGAGAAGATCATTGGCAAACTCACACAAGATGACTTTGATGAGGCCTTCTAGAAGTTGTTGGAATGGTAAACCAAGTGCATTGCAGCCGGAGGAGATTACTTCGAAGGTGATTATATTTTCATGCGTGTAATATCAATAAAAGTCGCCATAGGAAAAAAAAATCTGGAAACTTGTGCACGTGTATATATATATATATGTCAATATTCCATGTGCAGATGGATACGTGTGAGTACATACATGTGGGTGAGTATGTTTACATATGTATGTGTTTGTGTTTGAGTGCGTGAATGTATACATGTATATGAATGTTTATGTGTGTGTGTGTGTTTGTGTGTGTGCGTGTGTGCGTGAACAAGAGTATTAGTATAAAGCGTGTGGGTGTTATTCAGTGTACATGTGTGAGTGTGTGTATATGTGTGTGTTTGTGTTTGAGTGCGTGAATGTATACATATATATGAATGTTTATGTGTGTGTGTGTGTGTGTGTGTGTGTGTGTGTGTGTGTGTGTGTGTGTGTGTGTGTGTGTGTGTGTGTGTGTGTGTGTGTGTGTGTGAACAAGAGTATTAGTATAAAGCGTGTGGGTGTTATTCAGTGTACATGTTTTAGTGTGTGTAAATGTATATACATATCATGTACGTATGTGTGGCCATTTGATTGCGTGAGTGTGTTTGTTTATGTGAGCGTTTGCATATACATGAGAGAGTGTGTGCGTGTGCGTGTGTGTGTGTGTGTGAGAGAGAGAGTGCGTGTGTGCGTGTGTGCGTGAGTGCTTAACTGTAAGTTAAAGCGATTACTTACCTGGTGGATTTGGAGGCTGAAAAAGAAACATATTGAATTGTTACTGCGAATAATTAATTCATTATTGTAAAGTAATAGTAATTGTAGAACACTTCTATCATATTCTTCAATTTACAAGTAGTTATATCTTCTTGCTAATTTTTATTTTTATATGGTTATTTAAAAACGTTTCATATTAACAATCCAGTATGTTGTTCGTTACTATATTGCCAATAACATAGTTCAGCAATAACAAATAAAAATTGACTCACCAGAAGCCAAGGTTGATTTGTCGGTTTCAATTCTACGACTTTGAAAATCAGGCATCGTAATGATCTGGGTGTACTAAGCCTGTACAAATTCATACCACCATTGGATTTACAGATATTACTCATATTACATATTTTAAATGTCCTACAGGGGAATGTGTCTCCAAAAACAACTCGTACATCAGCATGACTAGAACCAGTATTACTCGCCGGCTTACATGTCACCTGTCTTCCCCTTACAGCTCCATCTACCAACACTTTATAGCACACTAGCAGGGGGTACCCGTCGTTGCCCGAGTGTTTGGAGGTGTGTGTACTCGGGCGGGGGTGGGGGTGTTAATCAAAACATAAGAATAAGCGAAGTAAAAAAAACTAAACTAAAAAAAACAAAAAAGAAAACAGAAAAACGAACGTTAAAACTTCTTTAAAAAATCTGAAAAATAAAGTGGGGGTACCCGGCGTTGCCCGGGTGTTTAGAGGTGTGTCTGCTCGGGTGGTGGTGGAGGGGGAGGTAATCAAAACATAAGAATAAGTGAAGTAAATATTTTTAAATATTATATAAAAAAAGTTAAAACTTTAAAAAAATCGAAAAAAAAACACAAAAAAACTAACGTAAGGAAAACGAACGATGTTAAATGTAAAAATCGGAAAAATAAAAACAAAAAAGAAAACACAAAAACGAACGTTAAAACTTCTTTTAAAAATCTGAAAAATACCCCCCCCCCCCCAAAAAAAAAAAACACGTGAAAAATGGCTTAAATAAGCCTGTTGCAATATTAAAATTTAAAAAACCGGTGGGTTACCCGGCGTTGCCTGGGTGTTTTGGGGGGTGTGGTCGGAGGTGGGGGATTTAATGAAAACCTAAGAATAAGCGAAGTAAAAAAAAAAACAGAAAAACAAACGTTACGTGAAAAATGACTTAAATAATCCTGCTTCAATATTAAAATTTAAAAAATCGAAAAAAGAAAGACATCTCACACCACGATTCGAACCCAAAACCTTTAGACAATGAGCCAGCGTTCTAACAAACTGAGCTAAGACGACGTACACGAAACTACGGCATTTTTTTTTTATCTTTAAACTAAATCAGGTTACAACGTCGTATGACGCATGCGTAGAAGTGACATTGTCATGAGAGGACGGTTTTTGATGACCCCCCCCCCGTAGAAAACTGATCCTTTTAGGGTGAAGAAATTAACGTTTTGGGACTATTTTTCGATATTTGTCGGGCGAAGGATCAAGCTTTAAAATGATACCGATCTGGCGAAAATCCTTGACCGTGGAGAAAGTTTTTGCGAGACATACAAACACACACACACATACATACATAAATACATACATGATGATCGCAACGTCTTGTCAGACGAGTGCCACTCCCTCAGAAACTGAAAGTTCATGAGCCCGAAAATGACATATAGTCCTGCCGGCGAATTCACATACTCAAGCAGACATGACACTAAAGACAGTCATTGGTATACATACATATATATACACACACACGAACACATACATATGTACACATATCACACACATACATGCATACATACACAATAGACATTACGCACACATACATATACATACACACACATGCAAACATACACAAGACGGTCATTGGTACACATACATATGAATATATACATGCATACATACATACATATCTATAAGCATACGCTCATATATACCCATATACATACACAATGCATAATACACAAACATACATATACATACCCACATGCATGCATACACATATACATACATATACATCCGCATATACACACATATATAAATGCATACACACATATACTTACACATACATATACGTACACATATGCACATATATATACATACACTTACCTACATATGCATACACATACATATATATGCATTCATACACATACACACATACATGCACACATGCATATACATACACACATGCATACATACACATACACATATACACAGATACATGCATACAAACATATATAAATGTATATACATACACATACAAACATATATACACACAGACACATATACATACATATACACATAGATATAAATACATATAAACACACATGTACATATATAAATACACACACACATACATATGTAAATATACATACATATATACATACATAGATACATATAATGATAGCAGATTAATTGTTACATGCATCCAGCATTTCAGGCGTACACACGTCACAGCTTTTTTATCGCCACAGGACTTTTTTTTTTAATAGACAAATGCCTGAGGGAGTATCTATACAAAGATGATGTTACAGAGTTTTAGCTTTGTACGACAGCTAAATCTCTCTCTATCGGTTCAAAATGTTAACATCCAGCAACAAGCAAGAGCTAAATAGCTAGCAACAAGTCAAACTGCAGACCAGCTTAATGCGGGTACTGGTCTCCGCTATGTTGTTTTTTTTTTAAATCAGGGATCCGCATTTCCCAGAGGGGCTGCCCTCACCACGCCCCACGGGAGCCCTTTCTATCCCACACACACATGGAAATGAATACATGCATACATACAGATGTATGCCAACATACATATGCATGTGCACACACATGCAAACATACACACATAGTAGCACACAAATACGCATATACATACACATGCACATACATACGTACACATAATACACATGAAGGAACATTCCAAAAGTCTTAAATACTCAATGATCAGGACGATGATGATGGTGATGGGCACGATTAAAAAAAATGGCACGGATTTACATCTTGTTCTTATTTTTACAAAATGTTTCGTTATAAGACTATCACTTTTGGTGTTGCAAATGATGATGATATGGAAAAATTCACAAATAAAATCGTCGATTTACATACATACATGCATACATACATATATACATACATCGTCGATTTACATACATACATACATACATACATACATACATACATACATACATGCTTACATACATACATTTTCGCTTTTATATTTATAGATGACATCACCAAAAACGAATTTAGAAACATATTGATAAAAAATACCGCTACTTTAGCCGTTTCACATTCTCACCTGCGCCTCCCACGCTGAAACTTTTGTGTTTATTTTAATGAACAGAACGTGTGTTCTTTTGTCTAGTAGAGCAAGAGTATTTCTAATATGCGCAGTCCAATAACATATTTTTTATTTAAAAAAGGGGGGGTAAGAAAAAGGGCCATTTTTATGTAGATTTTTTCGAGTGATAAAAAGAGAAAGAAAAAGGGAATAATTAAAGTACTACAAAATGGATGGAGAAAGAACGGGAAGAGGTGGAAATATGGGGAGATGGAAAAAGCAGGGGGGTCACTGGCCAATGAACTCAGCACATATACCCGTTTTCTAATGCGCATATCAGAAGTACTCTTGCTTTACTAGCCTGATGACATAGGATCTCCAACTAAAGATCGCTACAGAAACATGTATGCACATATGAATCTAATAATGTTTGTATAAATATATATATATATATATATATATATATATATATATATATATAGTAAGTTATAAAATATATATATGGCAGTTAAGCTACACTGAATATTCCGCGTTTCATCCACTCTAGGACTTTTCAGGCTTATGCGAAGAGTCCTAGAGTGGATGAAACGTGGAATATTCAGTGTAGCTTAACCGCCATATATATTTTATAACTTACTAACTAGCTCTACCTACGTATTGAGCACTTTTGAAGTAAATACTTAAAGTTTACGCACAAATTTATACTTTCGTATATTAATTTTATGTGAGTAAATGAAGTACTTATATATATATATATATATATATATATATATATATATATAGAGAGAGAGAGAGAGAGAGAGAGAGAGAGAGAGAGAGAGAGAGGGAGAAAGAGAGAGAGAGAGAGAGTCTTGGAATTTTTTTTAACTTTTAAAATTATTAAAAAAAAAGTCCTTCGTTGGAAAATTATTTTGTCAGTAAGTCAATTAATTTCCTGTATCGCTGAATCGTCCTATTTACATGAACAAACAGAAGTACTAACGTTTTTCAAGGGATCACCAGTTGTTTACCATGAAACACTTTTTCGGGGATTAAAAAACAAAACAGTATATTAAGTTAGGGCTCCCAGCAGTGTTGATCAAACACCACCTCCCTCAAAACATATGAATAAAAATATTTGTGATACTAGATGCAGTTTTTTTTCCTCCAGATAAATTAAGCAAACCAGTTCATAGCTTTTAAAAAAGTATTTCTTATCTGTGTCATCCGTCCCTTTCTTCACAAATGTTCCTATTTACAAACTAATGTTTTTCATAATGTTTGGTTGAATCCATTTTACTACTTCTCATCCCCTTCTTTGCTATTAGCATTATTTTCGTATATTTACATTCTTATTTACTCGTACTATCTCTGCAATTATTAGTTATTAAAAATGTTGAAGAAATATATAAAAATATGTATAAAATTAAAAAATAATATAAATATATCCATTTTTTACATCATCCTATATGTATTGTTCAGATATATTATACATTTTTTAAAATATATTATACATTACTATTTCTTTATTGCTTTTTCCCCCTCTTTTCTTTCCCCCTTTTACCTTCTCTTCTTTATCTCCCTTATTTCTACTCTCTTGGTATTTAATATCCATATATAATCACAAAAAAAACGATATCTTCCTTTTTTATTTTTATTTCACCTTGAATCGCCTGGCGTTATCAGCGGATAATTTTTATCCTGTCTATTGAAACAATTTGTAATAAATTAAGTTGATACACTTGATTGTAATAATAAAACACACACACACACACACACACACATTCAACAGCGTTTCTTGCGGTTAACGGTAACCGAATGGATTAGGTCCTTGCTAATGAAACCAGGGATTGCTTCTGTCACCGGGTTCGAATCTATCGACTGGTGACTGGTATTAATCGTAACATTCTGCACTGATGATTCCCCAAATGATGAAACACTAGTGTCTGTAGGTATTTAATAATTATTACAGTATATATATATATATATATATATATATATATATATATATATATATATATATATATATATATATATATATATTTACTGTAATAATTATTATCTCCCCCCGGTGGCCTTGCCAAGCCATTTAGTAAGTTATGAAAATACATATGACAATTAAGCTACACAGAATATTCCGCGTTTCATTCTCGTGAGAATTCGTCAGGCTTATTTATAGTTTCAAAAAGTGAGGAATCACTATGACAAAACTATAATTAAGCCTAACAAATTCTCACGAGAATGAAATGCAGAATATTCTGTGTAGCTTAATTGCCATATATATTTTCATAACTTACTACCTAGCTCTACTTATGTATTAAGCACTGTTGAAGTAAATACTGAAAATTTATGCATAAAATTATATTTTGTATATTAATTTATGTGATTAAATGAAGTAGTCATACATATATATATATATATATATATATATATATATATATATATATATATATATAGTAGTAATTTATAAAATATATATGGCGATTAAGCTACACTGAATGTTCGGCGTTTCATCCACTCTAGGACTCCTCAGCCTGAGGAGTCCTAGAGTGGATGAAACGCCGAATATTTAGTGTAGCTTAATCGCCATATATATTTTATAAATTACTAACTAGCTCTATCTACGTATTGAGCACTTTTGAAGTAAATACTTAAAGTTTACGCATAAATCTATACTTTCGTATATTAATTTTATGTGGGTAAATTAAGTAGTTATATATATATATATATATATATATATATATATATATATATATATATATATATATATATATATATATATATATATATATATTTGATGATGAAACATTTGCAAATACCTCAATGTCCAATGGAACCGCCTCATTGCAGCCAGTAAAAATGGCCACAACACAAATACAAAAGACTCTGGCTAACATATTTGCAACATGGGGGTAGAAATCTCTTGGTGAATGGATGGATATTTTTCTTGTACTCTTCGGCCAGGATAAACAAATTCTTTGTCGCCTCTCACACCTTGTTGCTCGGAATAGTACGTCACCCTGTTGCACGTATCAATGGAAATGTACGTACAATTGCCATATGTTGTTCCAGATAAGATAAGACCCATCAGAAAAAGTTTTCTTCATGGTTGGTTATGTAAGAAAAATATCTAAAAAAATAAATAAATAAAAGTATGCCACAGTTCATGAGTTTTCGAACTAAATCAAAGTAGAATAAATAGTATTATAAATTTGGTGTTTATATACAGGGTGGAACAGTAAAATTGTCGCCCTAGAAAAGTCGACATGATTCCATTTCCATTTGATTGAGAACCGATTGAGCTCTATGATTCTTCAAGCATTTGAAAGCGATACAGTGTTCAACCAGTGAGATCAGAGATGCGCTACCATACAACTCATGATCTCTACCAATCCAAGTTACGATAACAGGACCATTTCCAGCACCCTCAAAATGCATCGCTGGATTGCCACATATAACAGGGATGTGTCCAGCATGATGAAAACGAAGTTTCTGGTCATGGTTATGGTCTTTGGTGTGGTTTCAAATGAGGGCCACATCATGCCACCTCACATCTTCCAAAGTCGGCTGGGTGTGGCAGTAGGATCTGGTGCCAGTCCATAAGTCCAAAGAGACCCAGGCCTGGCTTCAAAAGTGCTTCGACTTTGTAGTCTTCTCTTGTTGACCACCTCCTCCCCCGACCTGAATCCGCTGGACTACTTTGTTCCGCTGGACTACTTTGTTTGGTCATAAGTCGATAACATCACCAACATGTCCTCCCAAAACACCAAAGCTAGCCTGATCGCTACCTGCCGCCGAGTATTAGCTGAGCTCCTGCCAGGCGTGCTCCCAGTTTCGGACCCATATCAAGACGATGATTGAGGCTAAAAGCGACTACATCGAATAGATGTTAGCTCTACTACATAATCAAGTTACCTGAATTGATTTTTTTTCTATAAAATTTCTCATCAGCACATTCGAGCTCAGAATACGGAAGAATGCACACAAATTTTTACTGAACAACTTAAAACAAATTTCCTAATGAATCTCAATAATACCATCCACTTACAAAATGTTAGTTTTATTTTGGTGTCTTAAATTCCCTCCCTCCCTCCCCCCTTTTTGTGCTAATGAGGAGATGAATATTCGAATACAATTATTGTCAATGATTATTGTCAATTGTAAATAAAATGAATATCGTTCCCGAAACGAACTGACTTTTATTTCTTCTTCTTTTGTTCTGTGTTGTATAGGTCTGACACACTTTTTTATGAATGGATTGAATTAATACCTACGTTTAGCATGTGCGTGCTTGGAGTGATTTTTCTATTTTAAGTTTTATTTTATTTTAGTTTTATTATTTAATTATTTTAGTTTATTTTTTCTTATGCATTATTGTCTTAAATACACGTTCATTCTGTATACACAGTTGTTTGCTATTTCACTTCTATAGTTTATTACGTTTTGAGGGTCTTTTAAGTTTACAATTATTTTAGTTTAGTTTTACTATTTAAATAGTTGGGGTACCTCGATGTGGCCCGGTCGTAAAATACGTTTAAATAAAAAAAGACGGGACTTGGGTACCATTTTATCCTGTTATTAAAGGAAAAAATTCTGCGTGGTGGCACGCATAAGAAAGTTGTGAATTTTGAAAGATAGGAGAAAGAAAAAAAAGGAGAAATGCCGCGTGTTGGGCACAAACGTGCAAAACTTAAAATCGTAAGTAACACTTTATCAATTAGACTAAGACGTTAACGATGCTATCACGTTACAAATTTAGCTTCTTAAAATGAAACAACGAATCGACCGTTTACGCATGCACGATTAACAAACAGCATTCAAAACCTGACCCCCACCTTCAAACAAAACGACGTTTCTACATGAAATAATTGACGATTTTTTCTAGTTTTTCAATATTATGTGACCGAGAGATTGCTCTTTCTAATAGTATCCGGTTCATGCCTATTTGATGTAGATGACAAAAGTTTTTTGCAGATATACAAACACAAACACACAGACAACTGAGACTTATATAATAGACTAGTAGGGCTACACTGCATTGCTTGGGACCATATAAAATAATGAGAAATATGAAGTTTTTTTTTAACATACCTATTATTCTTAGAATAGAGGAATTTTTTATGTCTATGTAGCATTTGCTATCTCGAGCAAAAGAATATTTTATCTAACTAGGACGAGTATTACACAACACATGTATGAAATAATTGTACTTTCCCTAGGACAGGTAACTCCTAGCACGTACATGAAATAATTTTACCTTCCCTGGGACGGATAATGTACAACACATATTTAAAATAATTTTATCTACCCTCGGACGTGTCATGTAAATACATATAAGAAACAATTTAACATACTCTCGACTAGTATTGTACAACATATAGGAACTAATTTCTCTTCCCACCATCATTTTAAGAAAAATAAAGTCATTATTAGAAGACCAATCATTTGGATTTCCAAATAAATACATAAATGCATTGTCTTGGTTAGTGATTAGGCAATCCTTGCCTCATCATAAAATTCGTCATGCCTGTGTTTCTTCTCCCACCACAACAACCACCCACTATAATTTAAACGAAATGATGTCATTTCTGGAAGATGATTCAGCAGGTTTTCCAAATTAATACATAAATACATTGACTCGTTTAGTGATTAGGCAACCCTTGCTTCACCAAAAATTTCAACGTGTTGTGTTATTTTCCTTCCACACAGTTTATAATTGACTATTAATCCTGCTATTGTGAAAAATGGTTATTGAATATGAACACATTGTATTTTTATACTTTTTTTTAATAAGAAACTGAAAAAGAAAAGATGCGCTCATTTTTAGCATAGGCTATGCTGAGCAACTTATAAATAATTTTGTTTTATTTGCGAGATTTTTCACTGTTAATGCCTTTGTTTATCGGTATTTTGCTACGTGGATTCAGATAAATACGGAGCACAGAAATATTAAAATATTAAGTAGTTTTAATTGAATTGGGAAATAAAAGTATGACTGTGTGATAGTTAGGTAGGACACTTGACATGAAAGAAATTATTATTTGGAACTGAAATTCTTTATGATAATAAGGCGCAGCAGCTTTCATTGTCGCTATGGTAGAAAGATGTGCCTACTAAATATTTAGATTGCTCACAGTCCTTGGTTATAGAGATGGAGAATGTAAATAGTGACTTTTTTTTCTGTAGACAGTCCGAAAATTGCCGACAGAATTCTGACAATGGATCAAATTTCCAGGATATGTAACGTGACCTAGCCATCAGAAGTTAGTGAGTGGACTTTGGATGAGTCAGTTTACAAACAAAGCAGCTTAGAGGATAGAAATTAGAGAGTAGTATGTGAATGAACAGTGCTTACATTAGATAGAACTGCTGGTGTTTAATAATAAGGTTAAACTATATTGTAACATGAAAAGAGGAAATGCAATAATTGTTGTATAATGTTGATATTCAATTAAGTCGGGAGCCACGGATAATGCCTCTGACACGTTGGGTCAGGTGTCAACCGAAATTGTTTCGAATAATCTCATCAAAGGTGACCGAGTACAAAATTCGGCCGAAATTGTCCTGAATAATCTCACCGAAAATGACCTAAGCCGTTAAGAGACAAAAAGGGGCCGTGGACTAAACAGAGGGTTAGATTACCTAGTGTTCTCCTAGATAATCTCGTTAAAAGTAACCGAGCAATAAGAAGATAAATGAGTCACAGGACTAGGACCATTGTTATGATAACTAGTTTAGTCAAGGGTTTCAAAAAAGTTTTAACTAAAAGAAAACTATTTGGGCAGTGTAAAAATCTCTGAGTGAGCAAGGAGAGACTGATAGCATATTGAGAGAGAATCGAGGGTTGACGTAAGAGAATATGAAAATAAATCTATGCGGAAAAAACTCACACAAAAATATATGTATAAATGTATCTTGAAGCATAATTAACATTATAACATATGTGTTATGAAGACTGTCAAGAAGCAATAAACTTATTTTATTACTAAAATAAAAAATATCCCGTTTCAGTCTGGTGAATTTACAGATTCAGGACGAATAAATATCAAAAACTATGAAAACTCTGATTTTGTTTTGTAATAATTTGACTGACTTTGTAAAATATTTTAAACATTTAAAACGGTATTCTTGCACAACCAAGCTGAATCACTTCCACACTACTTCTGAGAAATTTCTCACAAAAAATGCTAAACATACATTCTCGCTATTTCAATAGTTCACTGGGTTTTCCCCCTTTCAACGTATTAAAACGTTGCTTTGGAAGAATACGTCGGAATTCTTTTATTTTTACAAATGAAAAAAACAAAGAATAAATAAAGAATCGTAATTTCTGATGAAAAAGTATAAAATGAAAATGTCGAACATACTATACAATAAGACATTTTTATTTGGATTAAATTATTCAAGTTTTATTGTGTGAAGTTTTGAATTTTCTTTCCTTGTTTTATTTTATTACCTAAGACAGATTTATTTAAATTCTTGTAAAGAATTTGTTTTAGCAAGGAAGGTATGTAACAGCAGCAGCCAACGGGTGGATGGCAAGTGATTGTAATAGTAGCAGGAGCAGCGTTTGGGCGTGCATGCAAATTCACAAGTAGGCCCAGGCTTGTATCTGAAGATAAAGAAAAAATAGCACCACGTGGTCGGGAGAAACCTAGTCAACGCTGGAGGAGACGGACGTGTAAAGTGAAGGCGGGAATAGACTGACTGTGGCTAGAATGAGGTCAGAAGAAAGTGAAACGCCCACCAGGTTAGATGGACATGTGGCAGCAAGAGGCTTTTAAGTGGTGTCGAGACGGGAGAGTAACGATATTAAAAGCATTTGTTTAAAAAAAATGCCGACCCGGGTTTTTATTTATCTATTTCCTTTGTTTGTTTGTAACTGCGACGTTACAGGGTATTTTTTACTGAACTGGTAAGAAAAACAAAACATAATATTCGCATGCACATGTCTCAGTTTCTTTCCGTTTTTTTACTACATGTTTTTAAAGAAATTTAACGTTATGTTACGTTTAATACCGGGCAACTCTTGGTATATATATATATATATATATATATATATATATATATATATATATATATATATATATATATATATATATATATATAAAATAAGAAAACGACAATATAAAACATATTGCATATAGATTTATTCGTTTATTCGATAAGGATGATACATCAATTAGGGGTATAGGATAAGTAAAACTCTTTATAACAAGGTATTTCAAAACTTAATGCTTCTCATCAGAAGAGGAGAGAAGGTGCTAGGTAACATATTAGGGATACAATGTCTAATGATAACTACATTAGGAGCGACATAAATGTGTGTGAGACTGAATAAACGAAAAAAATCTATATGCATTAGTATATATTTTTATATTGTCGTTTTCTTATTTTATTGATATGCTATATAAACTCTAAAGCAATTTGTTGAGCTTTGCATTATCCTGATAAGCCTCCTCTTAAAGAATCAATCTTATTCTTTTAACTCATATATATATATATATATATATATATATATATATATATATATATATATATATATAAATTACAATTAAATTTACTAAAATGATCCAAGATGGTAAAACTAAAGTATATTATAAATATTAAAGAATTAATATTTATAAAGTAATCTCAACCAGATGTAAAATCTCGATAAAACCAAATAGGAGATAGAGCTTATAATAAGAGCAAATAGTTAATAAAACATGTTAAAAAAAACACTTTGAAAAAGAGTTAAAAACATATTTAATCTGAAAAGGAAACACTTAATAAGTGGATAGTCCTTAATCCGCGGAGTTTCAAAGAAATACGTTCCTTCTCATCAGAGGGTAGGAATTAGCAAAATGCGGGATCGGATTTTGCATACAAAAGTATTTGATGAAACTGCAAGTAAGTCAAAGATCTTACTTGATAACAAAAAGTGAAGCAGAGGGAATATGGTGAAGAAAAAGGTGATTACACGTGAATGGATAGTCTGGTGAAAGGTAAAGTATCCAAAAACGGTGAAATCATGTGAAATAACCTTTTTCTTTTTAACTCTTTTTCAAAGTGTTTTTAACATGTTTTATTAACTATTTGCTCATATATATATATATATATATATATATATATATATATATATATATATATATATATATATATATATATATACTAGTAATGAATAAGCCAAATAACAATCATCGAAATTGTGATGTTTTATTCAGGTTTCAATGGATGTTTTCCGATAAACATTTCCCATCCAAGACAGCAACGTCATCAAGTGCAATGTCACTGCGATAGTCCCGTCCAATAATGCCTTCAAATTTGATCTGGAAATATAAAGAGAGATATATGAGAGGTTTAAAATAATAAAATGAGAAATGAGAAAGGAAAAAGAAACGAAGAAAGAAGGGAGAGAAAAATAGAAAAGAATGCAAAAAGAAGAGAAAGAAAGAAAGAAACGAAATATTGAGAGAAAAGGAAAAATAAAACAAACGTTCACGTGAATAAAGGAAGGAACGAAAGAAAACAGAAATTAAGAGAAAGGAAAAGAAAGAAAATACTTTAAAAAAAAACAGAAAAATGTAAATAGAAGTATATATATATATATATATATATATATATATATATATATATATATATATATATATATATATATATATATATATAGTGCAAAATTTTGTTGAAAATTCAAAGACTCACGTTTTCTTTTTTATAACCTTCGTTTATTTCCTGGATGTTTCCATTACAGCCGTTTCATTAATGAGTTGGCAATTTTACGATTTATGTTTCCGTAAAAATATCCTGTCCTCACCAACTTCTTCAGATGTTTATCCATTAGATTTTTACAACACATGGTATATTTTTAACATGCTGGACTGTGTGAAAAAGCGTTCCTTCCTCATAGGTTCCGAAACGGCTGAGCCTATCTTTTTCAAATTTCACACGAAGGTAATTGATATATCTGGCAGTGTTCTTAGATATGTTTTGTGCAGAAATTCATCTAATAAGTATCGAAAATCAAAAAAAAAAATCAAATCTTAAAAATTGTCTTTCTTCTCTTATAGTTAAAAAAAAAGAATTTTTACAGGAATATATTTTACGTTACACCGGTGTAACATAGGCCGATGTAACATAAAATATTCCCTTGTAAAAATTCTTCTTTTTTATTTACAAGAGAAGAAAGACTATTTTATGATCGTCAAGCCCAAATATCAACTGAGGTGATAATGTAAACAAACACAAAAAAAATTTGATGAACGACATCATCATTATTTTTATTTATTTATTTATTTATTTTATTTTTATTTTTTATTTTTTATTTTATTTATTTATTTTTTTTTTTTTTTTTTGCGAATTAGTCCATCGAGCAAATTATTTCTCGTAATATATAATAATCAATAGAGGATTGATTCTATAATAATACATACGCAATCTGCATGAATTAAAATATCATGTTTAAGCGTATTGTACGACCGAGCAACTACGGGCATCCGGCTAGTAAATATATATTAGTGTTTGGACGATTAATCGAAATCGGAATCGGAACTGGGAATCGTCAAATTTGGAATTTTTTGGACTATAAGAAAAGAACAAACGAAAGAAAGAATGAAAGAAATAGCAAAAAAGAAGAAAGAAAAAGTAAGAATTTAAGAAGAAATCAAAGAAAGAAAAAAAGAAGAAAGAAAGAAAAAGAAAACAACAAAGGTAAAGTTCTGGTGCATTCTGGTCTTCGGAAATTTAGATCACGTGATTTTTTTACGGTGTAAGCTAGAAATTACCGAGCGCTATTTTATCAATATACTAAAATAATTTTTTTTAATTTTTAATAAGTTTTTCCAGTTGTAAAAATAAAAAAAGCATCTTTGCATGGTGACTTCCTCCCACGAAAATATCCAACGTTTTTAAATTTATAAACAAAACAATATTTTAATACGTAGCCCTATCTGAAATTATCGAGCGCTATTTTATCAATAGATTTTTGAAAGAATAGAAAACAATTAAATACAAATTATTGGGTTGGCAACTAAGTTCTTGCCCTTTTTTTTTTTTTTAAATATATTTTGTTTTGAAAGTTTATTTGTTATAGTTTATTTTTCGAGTCAAAATCTGGCAGATCTGGGCAGGAGCTGCTAGAAAGGACTTGGCCTGCCTTGATAGAGTTCAAAATAGACTTCGTAGCCTCGTAGGAGATGTCCTGTTCTCTTCCTTGCAACCTCTATCTCACAGAAGAGATGTTGCGAGTTTGTCTCTGATGTATCGTTATTTTCATGGAAAGTGTTCGACTGAGCTTCAATCTATGGTCCCCCCTCGCCAAACTTTCACAAGAAACACTCGTCTAGCTGTAAACACTATCAATAATTCCCCCCACTCTTTATCTGTGCCTAAACCTAAACGTAGATTCCATGAACAAAGCTTCTTTCTTAGAACTGCACGCCTGTGGAATTGTCTTCCGTTTTCCTGCTTTCCGGCTGACTACAATATGGTTGTGTTCAAGTCTAACGTAAATAAATTCTTGATGAGCCGTTCCATATAAGTTATCAAATTTACCAAATTTTCATTACTAATGATTACTATATTGTCCAATTTCTACTGTACACTCTTTAACCCTTATCCTTGAGTGGCCTCTTGGCCTTGATAATGTGGTGATGCCTATGTAAAAAAAAAAAAAAATCAAATGATTTCTACCTAAAACGATATTGAGAATCTTGTTGAACGTTGGGAAAAAGTTGTGAACATGAATACACATACACATACACATACACAGGGTGCCCCATAAAAAACGGGCCCCAGTTCTAATAAGGCCTTATTTCTTACTGTTCGAATGAATTGAAACTTTGATCATAACTAGTGCATTATATTCTAAACATCACATCAAAACACTAGGGTCTTTGGCCTTTTTTTTCTTTCTTTTTTCCCCTGTTCTACAGCATATGTTCTAGATGGCCTCTTTTGTTTTTTGGGGGGTCACCCTGTATATAGCAAAAATGGTAATTAGTAAATACTATTGTAGAGCAAATATATATATTTTTTTATTACCGTTTTATCTGCTTAGTTACACATGTTTCGGTTACCGAATCGTATCAACAACCCAGTAACTTTTTCTGTAAAGTCTGATGAAGTTACTGGGTCGTTGATATGATTCGGCAGCTGAAACCTGTCTAAGCAGATAAAACGGTAATAAAATATAGTATATATATATATATATATATATATATATATATTACTCACTATGACCCCTGATATCGCCACTTGGACGTAAGGGATTACTATTTGGGACCATGCCAAATAGTAACTTTCTTAGAACTGCACGCCTGTGGAACTCTGTTCCGTCTGCCTGCTTCCCACCTGACTACAACTTGGATGTCTTCAAGTCCAACGTTAACAAATTCCTAATAAACCGCCCCTTTAAGTAAACACTTCATCAAATCTCCACACTAACGTACTGTACTTGCAATAACCCTTATCCCTGAGTGGCTTCCGGACCTTGATAAGTGGTGACCACCGTGTAAAAAAAAAATAAAATTCCTACGAAAGATTAACAAGATATTGTTTTACATTACATTTAACCTTCTGCATATCAGTACAACCAGAGAAGCAGGTAGCAGGAAGGGAATTCAAAAATCTAGCTATTCGAAGGAAGGAGCTATTAGAATAGAAATCTTTCTGGCATTTAGGAACCTCAACAGTGAAGAGGTGAGATTTTGTTGCTAAGTGGGTTTCTCGGAGATATGTACGTATGGGGGGCACAAGTTCAACGAGTTAATCAGAGTACATTCCATTAAAATATTTGTAAAACAGGCAGAGATGCAACATTGCAGTGATGGGACAGATGTTAGAGTTTAGTTGACAAAGTTAAGCCTATTAGATTGAAAATTATTTTTTGGGGCCTATGCAAAAGGGAGAAGCTAGTGGTAGAGGCATCAGCCCAGATGTGGTAACAATACTCCATGCATGGGCGAATAGTGGCTTTGTAGTGCAGGATACTCTCAAGTGTGAGTAGTCTTCTAGCTCGATAGAGGGAACCCACCTTTTTTGCAGCAGTCTTAGCAATGTCCTCAGTGTATTTGTTCCAGTTCATATTGCCCGTGAATGTCAGGCCGAGGAGTTTGAAGGAAGAATTTTTGGTGGTCAAGTCACTAAATAAAGATTAGCTGGTTTCCCGGCATAGCCCAGGATGTAATATAGATTGACTGAAATACATGTTCTAGCTGGTTTCTAGGCGTTGCCAGGGATGTAATATAGACACATTATGTTGTATATTACCTGTTCTCTTCTCCCTAAGGTAAAACAATTTCATATACATGCTGTAAATTACCTATGCTAGGGATAAAACATGAACAATACCAGTCCTAGGGTAGATAAAACAAATAATACATAGAGATGAAAGATTCCTCTCCCCTAAGAATAAAACATATGTTCAATATCTGCTTTTGTTTTTTCATTGTTTATACGGTCTCGAGCAACGCCGGGTAGCCCTGCTAGTCTATAGATTAGCCTTATTAGCATTAAATGTTACCATCCACTTGCAGCCCCATTCCACTACGGTCTGGAGGTAATTTTCGATTTCATATTGGACAAGTAAAATCAAAGGGACTTATACAGAATTTTAGACGGGGTATGATTTTTAGCTTACACCGTCCAAAAAATATCACGTTACCTACATTTTCAAAGACCAGAAATTTGGGAATGCTCCAATACAGCAATACTGAAATAAAACAGTAAGAAAAGAACAGAAAGGAATGATGCGCGTGGGAAAAAAAAGTTAAAATTTACTTTCGTCTTTTGTTTCGCTTCAATCGCAATTTTCGCCTGTCGCCATTGGTTGCCTTGATCTCCTGAAATAGTTTTGATTCGCAATGATTTTGTGTCCTCAACCAAATAGATATTCAGCGTACCCATGTCGCCACCGTACATGTGGTACCAAAAAGTCAAGCAGTGTGAACCGGGTGTCAGTTTGGGTGTCTGGAGACGGGCCATGGAATTAAAATTTCGAGAAGCTTCAAGATAAATATAATGACCTATAAAAAAAGAAAAGGAGAAAAAAACTAACATATAAAATTATCTTATTGAATTTTCAAACTGACAAATCAATATTTGCCTTTGACTATCCAAATCAATATTTGCTGTTGATTAGCAAATATTCAGTTGTTATTGTTGTATCGTTTGTTATATTAACTCATACAAGAAAACAGTTGCGAATCATAATCGGTAATGCATGGAATGTCAGGTCTTGCTAAATGGGGGCGCTTCGGAAAAAAGAGAAAAGGAAACAGTGAAAATCGTCATGATTCCTACTACTGCTATGTGTTATCATCACAACAATATTGTAGCTTTCTACAATTTGAAATACCTGGAGTGTTCCGCGCGTGCCAAAGAGTCACACACTTTATTTGAGTAACCCTGGGCATAACAGAGAATCACGACGGATAACACGACGGATCTAGAGTAGTAAACCTTAACCACAAGATCTGCCATTCTTGTTGAATCTTCAGTTAGGCCTAACTAGCATTCAGCTGACAAACTAATATTTACTTTTGACAAGCCAATATTCAATTGTTACTGTGTTAGCGTGTGTTACATTACCTCGCTTACGAGGCGAGATCTAAATACTTCGCAAGTCACACTCTCCATGAGGTGACTCTGTTAATGTACATGGGCATAACACCTAGAGGAATAAACCTCGACCACAAATTCTGCCATTCTTGTTGAATTTTCAAAGTCAGGCCCAAGTAGCATTAAAGCTGACAAATCTATCTTTACTTTTGATTAGCCAATTGTTATTGTTGCACAATGCATTACATTACCTCCCCTCCGAGGAGGATCTAAATGTCTCGCATATCACATCCTCCATGAGGTAACCCAAATTTTCATTAGCTAAGGATCAGAAACATAGCATGGAAATTTTTCCTTATAAAATTTAAATATATTAAAAATTCATGTTTTATTAATTTAACCTCATAACGATTTATTCAATGCAGAATATTGCTGAAGTAGGAGATTTTTTTTTTTTTTTTGCTTAACACCGGTCCAAATTTCAGATTTCGGATATGATAGCCAGGACAAAGTAGGAATTTTCTATTTAACTAATCTCATCTGACAATCGTTCAATCTTATAAACTCTTATCTCGAGTGGCTTTCAACTCACGATAGTCCAATCCTACTCTATTTAAATAAAAAAGGCCTTCTGCATTATTTAAATTACTCGAACTGCTATTCTCATTTTTGTTATTAATTTTACAATGTTTTTTGTTTTTTTGTTTTTTTACATAGGCATCACCACATTATCAAGGCCAAGAGGCCACTCAAGGATAAGGGTTAAAGAGTGTACAGTAGAAATTGGACAATATAGTAATCATTAGTAATGAAAATTTGGTAAATTTGATAACTTATATGGAACGGCTCATCAAGAACTTATTTACGTTAGACTTGAAGACAACCATATTGTAGTCAGCTGGAAAGCAGGAAAACGGAAGACAATTCCACAGGCGTGCAGTTCTAAGAAAGAAGCTTTGTTCATGAAATCTACGTTTAGGTTTAGGCACAGATAAAGAGTGGGGGGAATTATTGATAGTGTTTACAGCTAGGCGAGTGTTTCTTGTGAAAGTTTGGCGAGGGGGGACCATAGATTGAAGCTCAGTCGAACACTTTCCAGGAAAATAACGATACATCAGAGACAAACTTGCAACATCTCTTCTGTGAGATAGAGGTTGCAAGGAAGAGAAAAGGACATCTCCTACGAAGCTACGAAGTCTATTTTGAACTCTATCAAGGCAGGACAAGTCCTTTCTAGCAGCTCCTGCCCAGATGTGGAAACAGTATTCCATCCTTGGACGTACCTGGCTCTTATATAGATAGAGAATAGCATCAGCAGTGAGATATCTACCGGATCGATAGAAAGATCCCACCATTTTTCCAGCGGCCTTGGCAACAGATTTGATGTACGTGTTCCATTTAAGATCAGAAGTAATGGTCAAGCCAAGAAGCTTGTCAAAACTTGAGGCCTCCTGAAGACGAGAGCCATTCATTTCAATTGATGCTAGATGTGGATCAGAATGTTGATGATGTAAAGAGAGAAGCTTGGTTTTAGATGCATTAAAAGTAACCAGCCACTCCTTACCCCATTGTACTACGTATGTTTCAGCCGATATAATCACGGATCTTCTTTACGTACTTCTTCTTGAACTTAGGAATCTTATAAGTATTATTTGGATCATTTTTTTCATCTTGAGTATTATTCACACAGCGTTTCGGCTGAAATAATCTTCTGTAGCAGTCATCATAACAGACTATTTTTTTTGTGGATTAATGTCCCCTTGCTGACCAATCAGCTACCAGAGCGCATTAATCCTATGTGTCCCTTAAAAAAAACAAGTAGGTCCAAGGATGGAGTACTGCTGCCACAATGCCACATCTGGGCAAGAGCTGCTAAAAACAGCCTATCCTGGCTTGACAGTGTACAAAATAGACTTTGTGGCCTAGTGGGGGTGCCCTTTTCTCTTCCCTGCAACCTCTCTCCCACAGAAGAAACGTTGCGAGCCTGTCTTTGTTTTATCGTTATTTCCATCGCAAGTGCTCGTCTGAGCTCCAATCTCTGATCCCCCCTCGCCAATCTTTCACGAAAAACATCTGTCTAGCTGAAACCACTGTCAATAATTTTCCCCACTCTTTATCTGTGCCCAAATCAAAATGTAGATTCTATGAACAAAGCCTCTTTCTTAGAAGCGCACGCCTGTGGAACTCTCTTCCGTTTGCCTGTTTCCCACCTGACTACAACTTGGCTGTCTTCAAGTCCAACATAAACAAATTCCTGATAAACCACCCCCTTAAGTAAGACACTTTATCAAATCTCTATTACTAATGATTACTACGATACTATCCCATTGATTACTGTACGTGCAATAACCCTTATCCCCGAGTGGCTTCTGGACCTTGATAAGTGGTGACTTCCATGTAAAAAAAATGCCCCTGTAAAGAACGATCCAGCAGCCAACAGAGGAGCCCAGACCACCCAAGAACACGCACCTCCTCTCACTCTCTATCCACTGAATCCCCTCAGGTTGTGACTTCTCCACTGAAGACTTCCACTGGACAGCCTGGGGACACTTCAAGTTTTCTGCTTCCCAACAGGTGAACACCCGACAACTTTCTGTTCCTTTTTCTTTTCTTTCGCCTCGGACACAGTCATTTTTATTGCGAAATAAACCTTTTTGGTGTTTTGTTATAAAAATGAGGTGTTGCTTAATTGCTTTTGTGTTTATTAATCACGTATTAGGGGTTTTGTGCACTCATGCATAAAACTATATTTCATTTTTGGTTTTGATATGCGGTGATCAAAACGTATTTTTTTAAATTATATTTTTACCTTGAAATGTACCAATTGTGTGGTCATTCGTAGGGCCAGTGTTCATACTCTCTGTTTCGCCACTCCATCTCATCCAGGTGTTTCTCTGTTTAACAGGAGGCTCATTTATCTCTGTCCACCCGCAATATCCTCCATCAAACGTACAATTTGGTGATATCGCGTTGCCTGTAGAATAAAAAATGGTAAAATAAAAAAAAAAATGATCTTGCGTGCTTATCCATCAAAGCGACTTCCGGTTTTGAAACTTGTCGGAAGTTAATCTGAAAACCCCGATAAAAATTTAGGTCAGCGCATAAAAATAACCGGAAACTGATTCTTTTCATTGAAATATGTTTATTTACATAAATATTTTTTATAAATATGTTTATTTACAGAAAATATTCACATAAACAATTAATACTGAAAGTTAAACATTTTTATATAATAAATGAAATCTATCTATACTCCTGTAAATTTGTGTGTGTGTGTGTGTGTGTGTGTGTTAATATACGTGTTAAAACCCCTTTTTTATTTAAAAAGAAAATACAACTTTGTTATG
Source organism: Euprymna scolopes (assembly GCF_053919585.1). NCBI lineage: Eukaryota > Metazoa > Mollusca > Cephalopoda > Sepiida > Sepiolidae > Euprymna > Euprymna scolopes. The sequence goes on from NC_136525.1 coordinate 544,071, forward strand.
TATGGGTCGTGGAATTGCATTCATCTGCAAAAGATCTAGCTAATTTGCATATTCTTTTAAACATTCATTTTAATTAATTTCCTATTAGTTTTTTTTTTTTTTTCGGTTTTCTTATGGGATGATAATCTTTAGTTAATTATTACGTGTAATTATATTCATGCAAATATTCTACATGATTTATACTTGCGTAATATTTGCGTTAAAAGGTTATAGTAAACACAAACCTCTTTCTATATATATTTATGCATGCGTATATATATTTATTTAAAACATTTTGTCTACCAAACTCCGCTGTAAATTTTTAGTCTACAGACATGAAACTTAATATATAGGGTATTCGAACCCATGTGAAACTTTATATTTGGGTTTTAGTCGGGAAAAGTCGGTGTGTGCAAAAGTGTGAAAATTTTTAAAAATAGAATTTGCCAGGTGAAGGTCGTACGACGGCATTACGAATATGTCTGCGTAACATAATAGCTAATGGTTCATGTTGTAATTTTTAGCCTTGCAGCAAACATGTCTTTATAGCTCAGGAATTAACGTGAAAGGAAAAAGTGAATCATAAGCTAAACGTTTTGGTTTCGATTCTCGGAGGTGGCGCACGAGTCATTTTTTAAAAACTTTTAAAACTATTACTATATATTGAGCCCAATATAATAATAATAATAATAATAATAATAATAATAATAATAAATACGAAATCTGTATTAATCAAAATATCTTATTTAAGCGTATTTTATGATCGGGCAATGCCGGGCGTCTAGCTAGTTAAATAGAAAAGTAAATGAATGAATACTTAGCATAGATTTTTAAAAAAATATAATTTTTTGTTCGATAAAGGAATTTGGAGATCGTGCACATACACAAATTCCAGGTTAGCAGTGGACAAAGAAATTCCAGGTCGGATTTGTACGCATTGGAACAAAAAAA